>NW_011948423.1:6812656-6895627 GCF_000503995.2 Ceratosolen solmsi marchali
AGTGAGAGAGTGAGAAACGGAAAATAGCGGGAGAGACTGACGAGCTTTCAAGTACCAGCGTAATGAAATTACCCCACTTCCGTAGACGACGCCAGTAGACAGCCCATAAGGCCAGGACAACGTTAGGTGGTGGTATGGCAATTGTAGCATCGCGCGGGCTTATAGGAGTGAGGTAGCCACCAGTTTGCCAAGGCCGGAAGCAAAACATACGCCTCGGCGTCCTCTTCGTCGTCTTTGCGCATCGCCGTTATCAACCGGTTGGAACGCATTAAGTTTCCACTGCAACAGCAAATAGCATTTTGTCGACTTGATCCAATAACAAGCTGTTCGCCAACCCTCGATCCCTCCCCACTACCACCCACCACAACCGCCAATAGCTCCTTCTCTCTCTCTCTCTCTCTCTCTCTCTCTCTCTCTCTCTCTCTCTATCGGTATATCATTATACTTTTTTTCATACATGCGTAGAAATATATATGTGCATACCCACGTATAATCCGATGAATTTTTACGTTTGGAAGGAGCCGTTTGGGGAATGTCGAATACCGTATTACGTTTGATAAAATATGACAGTATGATCGTGCCATACATCTTTCAACAATCAACATTTTTCGAGATACTGTTATTCTCGTATTCAGCAAAAAGTAAATCGGACACTTGATACTCCTGATTTTTTATCGATTTATTATAAATATCAAAATCACTTTGTATATTAAATACAAATTTCTCGTACTATCGCGACCTTTCCAACCTTTCTAAATGAGTAATCTTTCCTTAAATTTAAATAAATGTAATATTAATTCTTAAATATTTAAAAAAAATATATATATTAATATATGATACGCATCAATAATTAAATGTGTTTACCTATTTTAAGCGTAAATTACAAATTTTCGTTCATATGACTATCAGCGTAAAGTATTTTTTTTTTTTTTTTTTTTTAATTCTATCATAAAAATATAAAATTCATCAAAGCAATTAGCGTACTACTTTCATAAATATGCTTCGTAATATCCCGTGTAAGTAATAATATAAAGGATAATAACGAATATTTTAGTAAATAATATTAGCAATAAATAAAAAATATAATGATTTATATTCTTGATTAAAGCATTGATCTCGATATAAATATAAGACGTTAAGAAAATTTTCGAAAAGAGAATAAACAAAATAAATACTTTTATTTACACAATCGATTATTGAGCAAATAATTACTATATAATTCATATTACATTATAAAATATATAACTGCTGAATTTATATTATGAATTGATTTTTTCCCATGTTTTTGTATATCGTTAATTGATCAAAAGCCTTTTAATATTAAAATTCAAATGCAAGTCGATATATATATTATAGGCTATTCTAAATAAATAATATTATTGTACGGGCAGAATAAGTAAATAGGTCGCTTGACAGCTTATTCTAACTACTAGTATGTAGGTGCTGCTGGTCTTTTGATCATGATAATTAGAAAAGTCTTTCCAAACTTTTGCCATACTCGGTTCTCTTGTATTATTAAGTTACTACTATTTCGATACTACTGTTTTATATCAGCATTTAATTATTTTACTACGAGATAAATTAGATGTACACTAAAATTTGAAGATTATTTTAATTTATATATAAATTAGAGTATTGAATAAAGTATTGAATTATTTAAAGGAGAATTCACGATATCGCTCAATGTACAAAATTTATCATCCTTACACTTTCGTAGTAGAGATAGCTTAAAGCAATACTACGGCAGCACTTGCTTTTAGACCTCGGAATAATTTTAGTAAAATATTAATAGTTCGGTATCAATCTACCAATATTGGTTACATATCGAAACAGTCTACCAGTTATTATTTGAGTACGGCTGTTAGCGTTTCTACCTATATGCCGATATTGATTTGCTTAACATTTATCATTACAGAGAATTATTCCTTCCCATGGCAACTGATGTTGGAAAAATCAGCGAAACTTTAGAAAGAATAATAGACGAAACATGCGACTTGTATTATCATTGCAAAGAACATTTTCATACATATATTAGTATGTAATGACGTTAATGTTGAACGTTAATAAACAAAAGTGAATAGCACGGATGCAATGTCCACTGTTAGAATGGTACGCAAGTTTGTCTATGCATGAATATATATAAATATATGAATATATATAAACAAAAAATAATATATATATATATATATACACATAATACGTTTATAAAGTTCACATCCTCTGGTTTAGATTCGCGAGCCTTTGTAATGGCATCGCTCAGCGATATCATCCGGTTTCTTCTGTACATGATAAGAATAGCGATACGATGATGACAACCGAGGCGATTGCTCCAGGGGATATACCTCCACCTGCCATCCCATGACACCTCCATTCTACATTTTTATCAGCATCTTTTTATGAAACCACAGCACCTCCAGCCTTTGTGAGAAAAAGAAGTAAAAGAAATGAGTGAAAACCTGCTTCTACCATTTATATAAATACCCTTTTCAGTATAGCGGACGAAAAGGATGGAGGGGGACGGGGAAACATAGAGGTTGGGCAAAGGATCCAGCAAAAGTCATGAAAGACAAAAGGCTTCCCTTTTTCATTTTTTTATTTCAAGAAATACACCAAACGATTTTTTCAAAAAGATATTCTGTTTTTTCAATTCGTTTATTTAACGTAAAATCTCAGGTTAGCTTTTCAAAAATTCATTAAGTGTTTCCAAATATTAAATCAAGAAATTTCACTTCATAGCTAATTAATTTTTATGATCAAATTTAATTGATTACCTAACGACATACACTTAATTGTCAGTTTCTAACATGCATTTATTAAAATTTATGCATAATTCTTTTATCATACTTTGTCATCCTTTCTCGTAAAAAATCTTTTCAAATTAAAATGAATAAATCAATGGAGTAAAATAATAATAATAGTTTATAATAATACTAACAACAAAAATAATAATAATAAAATAAAAATAATAATTGAATCGTAATAATTTTTCAGTTTAAATAAATTGAGCATAGATGATTTTTATTGAGCAATTATCATATTAGCAAAATATATATTTCGCTGTACTAAAAGAATATTTTTCATTGTCAAATAAAAAACTATTATAGAAATTTTAATTTCAGTATTAGATAATTATAATTCTCAATATTTACGCTAAATGCTATTAATAAGCTATACATAATTGTTGTTTTACACAAAGTCAAAAATAACAAAAATCATACACAAAATTTTTTTACATAAAGTATTATTTAATTGATAACGATTCACGATATTAATAATCTTAACCATATTATTCTGTAGATCGAATAGTTAAACAACTTTAAAACATTAAACTGCTTGACTGTAGAGTAAAAT
Source organism: Ceratosolen solmsi marchali (assembly GCF_000503995.2). Taxonomy (NCBI): domain Eukaryota; kingdom Metazoa; phylum Arthropoda; class Insecta; order Hymenoptera; family Agaonidae; genus Ceratosolen; species Ceratosolen solmsi. Next base: position 6,816,008 of record NW_011948423.1, read on the forward strand.
TATGAAATACGTAATTATTATTGTTTCTTTATCAATCAGTCCATGCATTATTTACGATAATTTCGTTACTTACTTTAGTTAAAATTTGTAATTAATTAGAAAATAAAATTAATTTAAATTTAGTGTCATTTTGTACATGTTCATATATAATTAAAAAAAAAAACTATTTACTCATTAATCATTTAGCACTTATAAATTCAATAAGTTTTTATAATAAATTTAATTCAGTAAATGTAATCTAAAGTAAAGAAGTTTGTATTATATGCCTACGAGCGTGTGTATGTATGTTTAGGCGATTCTGAATTGAATTAATAGACAAAATATTTGACATATTTATAGCACAGAAATATTTAAATGGATAAGTAATTCATAATATTAACAAATACGATTCTTTAATTTTCTTGATTATAATTTTTGAACATGTGAAAGTACTTAAAATACGAAAAAGTATTACCTAATTAACAGAATCAATTAATGAGTTATGCTAATATCAATATACTTCTTAAATAGGTTTAATTAATTTAAATGACGTGAGATATATCGTTGTTTGCCGTCGATTAATAAAATAAGTTTAGGATAACATCGATTTTAGTGAATCATTAATGAACGGCATTAACAAGTTCAAAGTTTGATGGTATCTACAGTATGCATGTGAAATTATCAGTATTACACTTAAACTAGTAAAACAAATTAAATATTCTCTCAATTGATATACACAATTATTTCCCAGATTTATATGAATATTTATATTCTACAAACGAATATATCCCATAATAACTATTAAACTTCACTTTCTTTCTAATCTATTCTTTACGATATTTGGATTATATCAAAACATAATTAAGAACAAATTAAACATCAAAGTATTGAATTATAAATATATCTATCTATATAAAATCAGTGCTTTACTTTTAAAATTCTATAATAGTTATCATTTTCTATTGATTAATTAGCATAGGAAGGGAATTAAACAGAGTTCGAAAATTAAGATTAAGATATTTTTACGTTTGTTGTAATTAATTTTCATCTTACAATTCATTATTACAATTGTTTGAAGATTATATGATAAACATAATTTTTCTACTAAGTCTGAATATTTTATATGCACGAATATTAATTCATAGATATAATGAAAGTTTAAATGTTTACTTATATTACTTTTATTCGGTAATTTTTGGAAAATAACTGTTAATAACTAAATAATTGTTATTATCAATAACTTATGGGAATCGTATGTGTTTTTAAATTTGTAACTATTTATTTAAACAAGCTTTATCGAACATGCCTTTTTAACCGCTTATTAATAAAAAAAAATATTGTCGACTCCGTTGATATTTATCAGTTGAACATTATTTCTCTAATTATTATAAAAATAAATGATTCGAATCACGTTTTTGCAAAAAAAAAAAAAACATAAAATCCAAATTCATGATGTATTTGATGCAATTTTATTTTAGTCATATTAAAGAATCGAGTTTTTCTTCTTATCTGTAAATACACATTTAATAAAATAAAAATTTAATTGATTTAAATATTTAAAAGTTGAATAATCACATTAAATTCGATATAATAAAAATATTCGTTTTTAGACTAGAATTGATAATATATAGGATATCTAGGTTTTTCGATTAATATAAACCCAGAATAGAAATATTTATCATGCTAAAAAGTTGAATAATATTTAATAATGTATTTAAGCTGATCTACGTATAGCTATGTTTGCTTTGCTCAAACCTTATATATGAATAACAAAAAAAAAAAAAAAAAAAAAAACTCAAATTGATTAATCTTATCAATAAAACTTTAAAATATTAGAACAAATTTTTACAATTATCCAAGTATAATTCTGTAACGATAGTTGAAAATAATATTTTTTCTTAATCGGAATTGTTATGAAAAATAAATGGAATAATCGAGTTGGACAAATCTTTTTAATCGATAAGAATAAGCATGGAATAGGAAGTTTTTGTTATTTATAGGTATATGAAAGGGCAACGTCATTAAGTTAACCAGACGGCTCATTATATAGCAATAGGTAGTGCTCATTAAAGCATGCAATTATGCATCTTCGATGAAATGAGAATTGCATCAAATGGGATGGGTGGTTAATGCTCTATAGAGTATTCATTATTTAGCCAGAAATATGTACGTTAATGTGCCGATTTACGCTTGAAAATCATGATCTTTGAGATTTTTGTCAATAATTATGAATTTTATTCCTCGTCTCAAATACGAAATCATCGAAATAAGGTTTTTCTACATTCGATACATATGTATTAAATATTAAATACCGCGATTATATAGATAAGACACTTGGAATTCACTTTATTCATTTCTCATGATAGATAATCTTTTTTATCCTTGACTTACTATACAATTTAATACGGCGATAGAGTCATTTATTCTCGTAAAGCCACTCTAATGTTTTATATTTATTATTTTTAATTTTCATTATAAATGCACATTCATTTTAAAATAGCAACACAATCCGTTTAATAAAATATATTAATTAAGAAGCTCTTTAAACACTACTTAATACATCCTCTAGAATAAAAAAAAAAAAAAAAAAAAAAAATTCAAGAAAAAGAAAAAAAAAGTAAACATGAGCTCACACCGATTAAATACTGAGATTATTAAGCTAATACTTTATTTTAAAATCTCAAAAGATGAGAAAATATAAAAATAATCGAACCCCTTCTTCTTAATAATACGGAGCACATGGACGCGCGTGTAATATGTGCGTTATCACGGGCGTAAAGCTAAAACAAACGCAAAATGTAAGGACAGAACAAACGAATAAAAAAGCTCGCCACCATGTCATACGATACATTGTTCAACTTTCCAATATGAAGATACGTGGAACACAGGTAAACCTCGAACCCGAGCCTAGGAGCACACATTACACGCAGGCTATTTCAATTACATGCTAATCCTAACAAGCGGCTTGACACTCGTCCTACCCGCATCGACAAGCACAACGGGGTCAACGCAAGGTCACATCGAGGTTAGCTCATGAGAAAACTCGTCTACGCTAGTGTTGATCAGCGATCGCTTAATCAAAGTACAAGCGGCACCCGCCATCGACGTATCACTGACTGTGCGATCATTCGGATAAGGCGTGCAACTGGCGTGCTATAAACATCTTTTCGTATTCTTCTCTCATGCCTGATCATCATTTTAGCCTCCGCTGACGTTGATTTTATTTGTAATGTTTAATCACTTTTAATGTTTTTCTTTTACTTAGTCTAGACGAAGATTCATCGCGTTTGTATGTATTCTTTTTTTACTCATTACATACTGTTTCATTTGACTGTATGGCTGTTATTATTGTTTTTAATATCGGAAGGCTAACGAGGAATTAAAAAAAAAAAAAAAAAAAACAAAACAAAACAAAACAAAAGAAATAAAATAATAAAGAAATCTGGTTATTATAATATGACGGAAGATGGTACAAACTCATATTTTACATGCATCGCTTTGTTCAATAGATCAAAATCTTATTTTAATTTGTATTTTGTTCTAAATAATTGGTTGCGACAATACATTAATAATTACGTTCTCTGTTATCATTTCAATAAATACTTTTATCAATGCATCTTATCACATAATGAAATATTTCTTAACATTATAAACAAATTTCAAATACTTGCTTCTATTATATTATTATATCTGTATATATATATTCTCGAATTGAACATTTTTTAATTTCATTTTATTATATTTTTATATTCTGCTTTTTCTTTATTTATATACTATATTTTTGCTATTTTTCCATTAAAAATTTTTATTTAAAATATACATACGCATCACGAAAGAAACAACTCGAACAATGACCTTCTATTAAAAATTCCATGTTCCAACATTCTATTATCAAAATTAACAATTTTCATATTATTTAAAGTATTCAGGATATAAGAATTAATCACACTAATATTATTATTAAACTTTGAAATTAATAGTAAATGCTAGTAAGGATATTTAAATACATTATTTCATTATAGAATATTTAGGAATATTAGGTGCTACTATCCATATATTTCTATTTACAAATTTTTCTAAGTTAACGAAATAATTCTTATTTCACTACTAGAAGAATACTTGAATTTATTCTTGTATGATTCAAACACTTTATCAAGACGAATTATAACAAAATTTTCTATGAAATTTAAAAACATTTCTGATTAATATTTACATTATTAATGTTTTACTGAAATTAATCCTATCAATTAATTTCCTAAAATTTCATATCTACAAAATGCGAATAAGAGAAATGGCATAAATGTGTGTATATATATATATATATATATATATATACATTATGGAATTTTAATAAGCATAAACACGAAGGTATAAAAAGGAAAATTGTTAATTATGAGATTAATATTGAATTTTAAATATAAATGAGTAATTATAAATATACTAAGTAATCAGCAAGAAAAACATTTCAAATATTCTTACAATCTTCACTATTTTTTTTTAATTTGCTTTATTATAAAAGATGTAGTTTAGCTAAAAACTTCTTCTTTTTTTTTGTAATTATTCAAATTACTTCAATAGTACGATTATTAAATAAGTACAAGAGAAAATATAATTAAAATTTTCATTATTAATCTTCTTAATGATGAAGGATGTAGTTATTATTTATAAATGTTTATAAAGATAAATGTTATGGTATTGTGTACAGTACTGCACTAGCCTAAAGACTGTGAGAAATATTAAATTTTTTTAATTTATTAAAACGAAGAGAGTTTATTTAATAAGTATGTTCATTTAAATAAATACTCTGATCAACAATAATTTACTTTAATTTTTCGTACATAAAACAACTTGAATTTATCTTAAAAATTTGATAAATAATATTGATTCAGATAACATGATACATTTAAATTTAATTATTATTTATTGTTTATTCTAATTAATGTTTTTTAAAAGTATTCACTATTCTTAAAATATCATTACAATATAAACAAAGAAGCTAATACTCATTTGTTATATCATGAAAGGTTAAAACCACTTTGTAAGATAAACTCTTTTTCAAATCTGGAACATTGTATACATTAAATAAAGGGAGGAAAATTTTTAGAATATATATATATATACTCTAATACATATACGCTGTCATATAAACATGAATACGTATGTCAAACTAAGTGCACATACGCACATACGATCACGCCTTCCAATGTATTTGCTAAATTCTCTTTATCTTCGATATTATCATTAGATAAATCATCAATTAAATATTGAGTTTCTTAACTGGTCAATTAATAATTATTTAAAAATTCTCAGATGTCTATAGCAAATCAACTATCTACCAGCGCAGTTTCTTGGTTGTCCTCTTCTCGCGAGGACGTGCAACAGTCGCGTTCCCGTAGGTCAAGATCACAATTAAGAGTACGAACTTTTCGCACGATCATGGGCAAATTCCAGTGTATTATTGTGTTTTATTTTGGAATCTATATCTTATATTCAGAGGCTCATGAAAGTAATGATAATACCTCGCTGTACAGGCTTCCTAAAAGTGCTGTACCCGAATCTTACGACATACTGTTGCTCACCAATGTCAGCAGAAGTGATTTCACTTATAAGGGAATGGTTACCATCAACTTGTATATAATAAACGCAACAAAACAAGTCATAGTGCATTCGGAATACCTGAAAATCGACTATAAAGAAACAATGTTTCGCAGAATATTGCCAAATAATAATTTTCAACAAATACAAATAAGCAATCAAATGTATCAGGACGAAACTCAATTTTACATCATTAATTTTTCAAGTATTCTAATACCAGGAAGATATTTATTGTCAGTGCAGTTCGTTGGCGAGGTGATGAATGACGTCTTCGGCTTTTATAGAACTACTTACAGAATAAATAATCAAATAAGGTATTCAGTTTTACCTGATTATAAAAGAATAAACTCGTATAAAAGATGTAAATATGTAGTTTCCCTCTTAACATAGACATTTCTTTAAATTTCACATTTATAACAAAATATATGCATAAATGAGTTATGTTTAGTATGTAATACAGTATTATTATTTCGATTATAAAATTTTTAGACATATTTTTCATATTGATACATTTTAATTATTATATTTTAAAAATCCCTTATATATTCTTATATATTCCATATATTGGAATTTTATATTGCAATTGTATAATGTGAATATTTACTTATTATCGTTGAAAAATCAATTATCATTAAAAAGTCTTTCGCATATATGTAAATGTGATGATAGCAATTAAATAAAATTTAAATATTTTTATTTTCTATTATCGCCATTTGATAAAATCGATCATTTAATGAAAATTTTATTATACAATCTATAAATGACATAATAGTAAATTTCTTATTTAATCGTTAATTTTAGCTTATATTTTAATTAGCATATAATCAACAAAGCTAGTGAAAAACTATTTCAAGTAAATTTGTAATAATGAATAATAACTTTCCTAAATTTCATATAGTTCGTAATAAAAATATTGCTAATTGCTATTATACAAAAACAAAGCACCTATAAATATTATTGAAGAAATTGGCTTGGCGATCTGATATTTTTTATTAAAATTCTAGTATTCTACCGAATCTTTGATAACTATTTTAATAAATATGAATTTATTGATGTAGTAAGTATGATGTAGGAAGTATTTTAAACTTTGTTTATAATATTTATGTAGAAATGTATTATTACACTTCCTCATAATGTAACAATATGTTCAATGTCATATGTTACAAATGATACAATAAAGATTATTTAATTATCTGCTATCTGTTTGTAAAGAAATCACGTTGTTAATTTTATATATGCGTAAAAATGAAAAATTGTAACAATTCAATGTTCACGATGACTTACCGTTAATTAGAAGAATAGTATTAATTTCATAAACTATTTATCTATTCTGAATATATTTTGAAATAGTAAATAATATATATATATATATATATATATATATATATATGAAAAGATTGTATAATTATTTATTGTCCAATTATCTGATATTTTTAATTAAATAATTAATAGAATAATATTAATCGCATAATACTGTGAAGGTGGATAGGGGTAACACAATTTTCACCGACATATGCACGGCGAGCATTTCCTTGTATGGACGAGCCAGGATTTAAGGCGACGTTTCAACTTCATATTGGACATTATGATAATGAAACAGTATCGTCAAATACTATGCAAGAATCGCGACAAATCTCGTAAGTAAGTCTTGGGAAATGAAGACCTAAGTAAGATAGATATTCACTTTACATAAGCGATGTGAAGTAATAGTTTCATAAATATTAAATAGTCTTATTAGCCGATCAAACAATTACTAAAATTGAAAGAACTCTAGGCGCGCATAGCTTTTGACAAAAGAAATATTTATTTTCATCTTTTTTTTTTTTTTCTTTCCTTCTTAATAATAAAATCTTCATCCTTTTTTCACCATCTTACATAATCAAAACATTCTAAAAATTATGTCTGACAATTTGAATTGAATAATCTTAATTGTAAATAATGCTATAAATTAATTACCATTTAAATTTAAAAGCCGGTCCTAATAAACTTGTAAAATTATTTATGATTATAATATTTTATGATATTGTTAAATGTATATGGATAGATAATGAATTATCAATTTATTTACAGAAAAGTCTTCAGAAATACAAAATACATTGTTAATAGGTGTAAAAGTAACCATTTTTTTCTTCTTTTCTTTTCAAAACAGCGGTGAGCCGAATTACTACATTACAACATTTGCAAAAACGCCACGAATGTCAACTTACCTCTTGAGCTGGGCAATCCATGACTTTTATCGAGTGAACTCTTCGGATCCACGCATTTGGCTATGGACTCGGCTCAATGACTCCCAACTTTCGTGGTCTTTAGCCTCGAATCCGGCCCTTACGGAGGGTCCAAAAATTTATTCAGCACTTCAAGACTGGATGGTAGTGAATAATTCTCTGCAAAAAGTCGAGCAAATAGCAGTGCCAGACTTCAATTTCAATGCAATGGAGAACTGGGGTCTCATAGCATTTCGCGAATCGATAATGCTCATCCGTAATGATACGACACCACTACGTCATGTTCGTACCATCCTTACAACAATAGCCCACGAATACGCGCATACATGGTTTGGCAATATCGTAACTCCGGAGTTCTGGAGCTTCGCCTGGTTAAAAGAGGGCTTTGCTACGTATTTTTCCTATTTCATCCTAGGGATCGTCCATAAGGATTGGCAAATGATGAATATGTTCTCGTTGGAAGTCACTCGCGTCAGTCTACTCGCCGACTCTATGGATCATAATAAAATAATGAACAAACGGGACATAGGAAGTTCTAAGTCAGCAACAGGAGCTCTCGACTTTGTCACTTACGATAAAGGTGAGTAATAAACTGCGCTTATTAGCCTCTCGCAACGATAAACTTTGTTTGTGAAACTTCACATTTCAGGTGCATCGGTTATACGCATGATCTCGGAAATAATGGGAGAAAAACTCTTCAAAAGTGCGATGCACTCGTATCTTAAGGGAAAGTGAGAATTAAATTCTGCATTATTATTATTCTTATAATTTTCACAATCTATTATCAGAAATACATGCGTTTTAACAACAAACGTATTTTTCCGTAAATGTATTTGAAAATTATTTAAGCTAATTGCTTCATTGAAATTTCAGTTGTATGTTTATAATAATCTTTCTAAGTAATATATAGAGATTTATATATGTATTGACTAAAATTTGAATTAATTAAAAAAAAAAAAAGAACTTAAATTATGTGCAACAAAAGAAAAAATTTTTTCTGATATTTATTGAAAGAATATAACAATGATATAGTCGATACATTTTTTTTTTTTTTTTAACAATTTAAATCCAATAAATTTATATTATATTTTTTCAATTCATCCAGCAGAATAGTATATAGTAAAGCTAGTACTTTTATAAAATAAAAGTTTCCTTAAAAATCTGTCAAATTCAGTATGTCTTCCGATATATAATATATGTTTAAATTTATATTATCTATCTATAAATAGTTTCGTATGTCGTTCATGCATCAATTGTATTCGAAAGATCCTGTTAAGAATATTCATGCATGTATCATGCTGAGAACTGTACGATACACAAGTGAAAGAAGTAGATAAGAAAAAGTGTATTGAGGCTAGAAGATACAAACGTGCTCTGGTGTATTTTGGTGATCACGTAACATTGACATAGAGTCAAATTTATAAATGTACAATGCAAGTAACAGAATTGTGCGTTCAGTCAATAACTTATATTATTTACACATCGTTACGTACACACAGGATTATCACAACATCTAGAATTTTTTACATTAATTAAATAAATACGTAACGTACTAAAAATACTTACGTGTTTATGCAAAATAATAATAACAAAATCAACAGCTCCATAATAACAATAACAATAAGAATAATATTAATAACAGTAGTAATAATAATAACAGTGGTAGTAGTAGTAGTAGTAGTAGTAGTAGTAGTAGTAGTAGTAGTAGTAGTAGTAATAATAATAAGAATAATTTAATTATACATATTATTTAAGTATAAATATTCATAAGAAAATGAAATATATCACAAGTCTGTATATAATATATCTTTCGTTCAAAATCCTGCTAGACAGTTCCAAGCCGCTACTCCGCCAGATCTCTATAAATGTTTAGAATCGAAATTCAACTCGAGCAGTTCAGCAATGCATACTCCAGTGACTCTTGGTGATGTAATTGAATCTTGGGCAAATCAGACAAATTATCCATTGGTCAGAGCATCGCTCATCACTTCACGACGTCTGCGCATTTCGCAAGAGCCATTTCGCCTGAATCGCAGCAATGTTGAAGCGAATAAAAGATTCTGGTGGATCCCCCTGAATATCATCACATCGACAAAAACAAGAAACAGCCAGTTAGTTGAGGTCTTTGCCTGGCTGGGAGCTGAGAAATTTATCGACGTGGATCTACCGGACGATATTAATGATAATCACTGGTTCCTGTTGAATTCCAAGCAGATCGGACATTATCGTGTGGATTACGATCAGAAGAACTGGAACTCTTTGATGAAAGTCCTGAATTCCGATGATTTTCATCGAGTGGCTGCTATTGACAGGGCAACCCTTCTCGACGACGCATTCAACTTGGCGAGAGCTGGCTCTAAGAGATACGCCGAGGCCTTGAAACTAGCAGAATACTTACATCGAGAGACTGACTATGAACCTTGGGTTATGGCTAGTCGGACATTTAATTTCTTGGATAACAAATTAAGGGACAGAGTAGATGTACAATTGGCATTCAGAGTAAGTTTTTTCACTTTGATACATAAAATACCTCATTACAATTAATGACTAAAACTTTAGTTAAAGCATCGATAATTTGACTGATAACATTTTGTTTTATTAATAGTATTTTGTGTAAAATAATTAAGTGCGAGCTAAGTAATAAATTTTAAGACTGTAATAAGTGTAAAATTATCGATAACATTTATCAGTCAAAGCAGCTGCATTCATACAAAAATATTTAAAATGATATTAAATTTGAATTTCATCCGAAATATATATTAGATCAATTTCCATCAGAATGAACATATAAATAATAGCCTTTTTTTAATTTACATAATGTAGAGATTATTGAATTTTATTCGAAATATCGTTGCATCTTATATCGAATAACTTGAAATATAATTTATTACAGTTTAAATATTAAAAATAAATATAAAACTTGTAAACTGGCTAATTGATAGACAATAGTAATAATTTCTATAATAATGAATTGTAAATGATAAATAAAAAGAAAACTATGCTTACATATGTGAAATATTCAAATTCAAAGAACAATGAATTTTAATTCGGTTTTATATATGACAAATTTTTTGATAAATTGTGAATCTAACAATCTAATAAAAATCGTATTTTTATAAATGATGAAATGAGACGAATAGATTAATTTAATTTTCATATTCATAAATTTAATTATTGTAGTTCCACATTTATATGTAAATTCAAAAGTTAAATTTGTATCATTGTGATAATACGAAATAATATGAAAAAAAAGAAGAAAAAATAGTATTAAAAAAAGAAAATTAATGTTTATTTTGTTGTTTGTTTTACATATGTAAATGAGGTATGTAGAAAATTTATGAATTATATTTTTTAATAATACAATAGCTTCTATTTATTCATGTACCAAATAAAATCTATATTGCTCAAAAAAATATTGAAAAACAATATAATATTTTTCTTGATAAATAAATTTTATATTATTATTTTTCACGTTTATGCTTAGTTTTATTTATAAAGTCTTGTTATAAATTAATTTTATAAAATGCAAACATTGGGAAAACAATTATTTTACTTTTTAATTTATTGGTTTAAATGTAGAATAAAAATTAAGAATCAAAATAGAGAATGAACACAATTATAAAACTTTCGATACAATTTAACAAAATTATTATGCATCCAATAAATTTTACAAATACTAATAGTTAAAAATATTTTTCAATATAATACTGAAATACATGGGATTAAATATAAAATACATTTTTCTCTTAATAATTACATATTTTTCATGCAGCGCTTTACAACTAATCTGCTGAAAAGAATTTATAAACAATTAAGTTTTGTGGAAAAACCATTAGATACAGAGCTAAAAAAGATGCAACGTAATATAGTCCTTTCAACCGCATGTTTTTTGGATCTTGAGGATTGTGTATCGAACGCAAAATCAATTTTCAATAATTGGATTGCAAATGAGAATAAATCGTAAGATGAAAGAGATTCCCTTAATTAGCTTCAATCTAATGTGTCAACACTGATAAAGTTATTTTAAATTTATAGAGTATCGGCAAATTTGAAAGACTTTGCATATTGCACAGGTATACGTAATGGATCTAATCAGAATTGGATTATTTTATGGGAACGCTTTTTAAACACAAAATATTATGCGGAGAAGGAAATTATGATTAGTGCATTATGTTGCACCGAGAATTCTTCGTATATTAATAAGTAAAGGATACAGTCTTATCTCACATCATTAAAATCATGAACTGATTTTTTATATAAATTTTTAATCGCATAATTAAAGGTACCTCGACTTTTGCATAAATCCTGATACGGATTTAGCCAAACAGTATAGACTTCCAATTATTCGGTCAATTATTTTCAAGAGCAGTAAAAATTTGGAAACCGTACTAACTTACGTTGAAACAAATTTAAATAAGATTATTCGCATGTTCGTATATTATTTATTATATTAAGTAAAATAAGCAGACAAAGTTCTTGATATCAATGTTTTAACATTTTATAGAAGGGGTTTTCCATTTTTAGAAGGTATATTATCGTCTATTGGTCAAGAAATAACGTCAGATATACAAGAATTGAAGGTAACGTTTATTATTTACAAATACAATGAAGAATCTAGTGTATTTTTATTCCAAATTTTATTAAATATTTATTTTATTACATAGCCATGCATAATTTCATCTTTATATATATATATATATATATATATATATATATATATATACATAATTTAATACATAATCGTTTATTAAGTATTCGTGTTAAAAATTATTTTTAAGAAAAAAAATATATATATATATATATATATATATATATGAATATTGTTTTACAGTTCAAACATTTTGTAAATCAAAATGCTAACCAATTAGGAGCTGCATTCAATGTTGCTCTAAGAGCAACAAAACTTGCTACAGACAATATTGCCTGGATTAATACATATACCCCTATAATTGCTGGTTATCTAAACTCAAGAGAAACAGTTTGAAATAATTAGAAAACTAAACACATTGCCTAAACAAATAATACAAAAGCTATTGACATTTGTATTTGTTATCATAGGAGTCAAATAACTAGGCTGGTGTTTTTAAAACTAGTTTTTACCACTAGAGGGCAGCACTACTCGGACAATTACTACGTGTAGCTTGCAAAAATCAGTAGGTTCGAATATTTTTGAAATATATCAATTAATGATTAAATAAATTCATTTTTCATGTTATATAAAGTATAGAAATATTAATATAGTATGTGCATAAATCTTTGAGAGAATGTTTTGCCAAAAAAAAAGAGAAGAAACGAATGAAGCTATGAATTATAAAATCATAATAAACATAATAAACAGTTCATTGTATTTTTCATGCGAATCCACTGCATGTGGAAGAGTATCATTTTTGTCTGCAGTATATATCAGATACTTAATTCATAGATTTTAAAACACGAAATATTCAAATTGTATGTAAAATAAATTTTTTATTAATTAATTTATAAAGTATTTAATTTAGCACGATAGTAATTCATTATTATTTTTGAAATGTAATTAATCACTCATTCTTGTTATTATTATTAGACAAAATTTAATAAACAATAAATTTTTATTTTAAGCTTATATAATTAAAAAAAATTTATACATTGATCGCACACACATTGTGTAAACAAATATGTTCCATCTGCAGCTATTATAATCATACTAAACGAGTAATTTGAAAATCTGGGACTCTATATTTATATATTTATAACAACTTGTTTTAAATACATTATTTCATAATACACATTTTTTACTCAAATAATGTTTAATTAACTGATAAGCTACGATAATATATATATGGTATTGTATTGCGATTCTTAATAATTTGTATACAAATATTTGCTTCAGAACAATTTGTTTTTTTTTTTTTTTTTTTTTTAAATTCTATTAACCTAGATAACAGTATTAGCGATATCAAGGAAACATAAAACTTTTTACCTCCATACTTACTTATGCTAGAAATTTATGAACCTATAATTTTAAATGTGATAATAACTTAGAAATTATTATTAAATATTAATTTTTGATTAAATTAAAATATCATGGAACAAAATGATAGTAACCTACTTCATGATTTTCTATAATTATCGGTAAAAAATTATATTATTTTTTATATAACCGCAATATTCATATTAGAACTTTGTACATAAAAAATATTTTCACCATAACAATTTTTTCTAAAACATAATTGAACTTGTATATAATATATTTTTTAATCATCGATCAATTTACAAGTAAAAAGAAATTTATTTAAATAATTAAAATTTCACATTGTAGCTTTACGATTAAATAATTAAATTGAAATACCCTTTTTTACAAAGAAATATTCTATTTGAAACTAAAAATTATCCTAATAGGACCCCCTCTCATTTACATCCATCAATTGTAAATTTTTTTTCAGTAAATCTATTTCTACATTCCGGTTTGGGAATTAAACAAATATATAAATACGGTTGCATACGAAAAAAAAAGAAAGCATATTTATGGAATTATCATATACTAAAAAATTTTCCATTTTATTCTAAAGAAAATAATTGTATGTAGAAATTTTCCTAGAGCAAATAGGCGTATATTATCCTTTTAAAAATTAGAAACCTATAATTTGCGGAATAGGCGGAATAGGAATACTACGTGGCTGCAAGCACTGCAGCACATGAAGAATGTCGTTATTTGTTTCAGCAACAAAGTGGTAATAATACTGTAGTAAATAATATTATAAATACGAAAGTGTGCTTAATGGCTACCTGCATAAAAGGTTTTATTTTTGGTTGTTATACTTTGAGGTATATATATTTTGTGAATAGTTTTTCAAAATATACACATTTATTAATAAATTAGTTATACATGATGAAAATTTATGTATGTAATAATTTTATGTAGCAATAAATTTGTTTGTAAATCAAGTTAATGTGAATATTATTACTAGTACTATTAACAATAAGTAAAAACTACATTCGATTATGAAAACATTTAGTAAGACAATAATTAAAAATCATAATATCTATTCATAGATGAAATAATAATAGTAATTAAAAAATATTAATATCTGCTTAATTTATGTATTAAATATTTGAAGATAAATTTGACACAACAATCTACTATAGCATATATTATTTAATCCACTCTAAGTATATACAAAAGTATAGTTCAAATATTTATTGTTTTATTTTCTATGATAAAAAAACTGCTTTAAACATATATTAAAAAAAAAATTCGATTAAACGTTAGGATATGTTTATTTATGCTTATATAATTATTAAAAAAATATTTATAAATCTGAAGTATGTAGTTGTAAAAAAATTTAATAGATTTTAATTTAATCATAGAGGAATATAATTTTAACTCAATTTCTTATATCATTTAAATCATAACAAGTAATTAATTATATTTAAATTATCATCGTTTTATGTTAATCTTATTTGTATATAAATATATACATAATGTATATGTAATAAATTTCATAATTTTACATACAATGATAATGTAAATAACATAATTTTTATAACATAATTTCTAACCTTTTAAAGTAATACATTAGATTTTTTGGTTCTATATTCATATGATTATAATTGAAAAATAAATTATATATACATGTATACAATTATGTATTCTAAATTTTCCGAAAAATTATAATTTTAATAAAGTTATATTTTATTACATGCCTGATAACATTATTCTTGACAATATTAGTGGAATATTACAATTAAATTTATAATTAAATAAACCAGTATAATTAAATTAAGTTAAAATAAAGTTATTTTACTGTAAAATAGTACTTTATAATATTAAAGTATCAATTCACATGTTAAAAACATTTATCGTTAATCGAATGTCTAATCTTTATTCATTAATTAAATAATAAAGGTATAATTACTCTGTATGACATTCGAAGTTAAATATAAATTTAATTATACATTGTCAAAAGCTTATTTTTCTTATTTTATTCCTTTAATAATACACAATGATATTTTTAAGCCAAAAAGTTGATGAACAATTATTATTATTATTTTTTATTATTTAATAAAGTAGGAGTTTGCTGATTAACAGTATAATATTTATACAAATAATGAATATAAGTGAAAATAAAATTCAATAATTTGGAAAACCACAGTATTAAGAATATTTAAAATTAACGTTACACATGAGGTTTTAAGTAAACAATAATCTTGGTTCTGTACCTTGAACTATGAAAAACATCTTGAAAATATATTTGAAAATGGATAAATATTTTCATGCTATCTATTTTTTAAAAGGATTTAAAATAATTATGGTTTAATGAGCTATGGTAAGTTTTAGAGGGAATAAAATTTCAATTTGAATTTAATTTAAACCAGCATAGACAAAAATATGAATGTCATTAAAATGTATATGAAATCAGAGTCAATTTGTTTAAAATAAAACAACTATTCGCTCTTTTTAGAATATAAATGGAATACTCTTATTAATTTATAATTACCTTAAAATTGATAAACTATGTGGAGAAATAATAATAACTTATATTAGAATCATTAATTTTTATTACCAGTGTATTCATTTTATATGATAATTAGAAATTAATATTTTCTTTGTATATTTGACAAAAGGATACTAGACAGAAAGTTACTTCTACAATAATTTTTATAATTTTTGTTAATGTAGTATCAGGGAAAGTAAAGAATATTCAATTTAAGGAAAGTTTATATTTATATCAGAATACGTGAGCTTCGCATTTTTGACCTCCAACTATATTTCTAAACCTAAAACTAAATATTTTAACCAAAACATTGAATCCTAAATATATTGTTTTAGCTATTTTCGAAGTTATCGAAAGCAGCATAGTATCCATCTCACTAAAAAATTAAAATATAGAATATTATAAAAATACCCTGGTACGTGTGGAAATTTATTTTGTTTCCACATCCAAAAAATCTTAATTTTCTTCATATTCATTCAACTTCAATTGTCGGTTTGTTTGTAGCATTTACATAAATTCAATAATATTGTTGGTTTATTTACTAGTCTTTCGAAAGAGTTATAACTCATTTGAAATCGTGCATACTAGAAATATACAAGATAATCTATGTAATTCCAAACAAAATGAAATTATGATAAAGTGATCTCAGTAACCGAAAAGTAGCCGAATAGACGCATTCTATTTTTCTTAATAGCAAAAAAGTTTGTAACAAATTATAAAATATAAGATAAAAAAAGACAAGTGATAGAAAAAGGGATTGGAAAAGTAAAAGAGAAACAGACTAAATGATTGTGTAAATTATAAACTACTATTAATTCATATAGTGATCAACGTTCTATAGTAATCACATGTCTAATATTATATTAAATTGACCTTATATTTTTCTAAATAAATTATTTAACTGCATACCGAACGCAACCGAATGATAAGTCAAGTAATCGGAAATACACATAATGTTTATAAAAACTGCTATATAAGGAAAAACTATTTTATAGACTAATTTTTCCTATTTCAATATTAATAAGTCCTATATATTTAAAGTGAAATTATTTTTACGATAATTTCATTTATAACACATTTATATTTACTAAAAATTAAAATGGCCCCATTTCAAAAAATAGAAAATAATTAATCCTGTGGAATTTAATGAATTTTAATAATCTATATTATTTATTGGCTTAAGAGATATATTTATATTTATAAAATAAAGAGTTTTCATAATATTTTTAAGAAAAAATTTATACTTTTATGATATTTATGAATCTCTATAATTACGTTAAAACTACATTACTATATATATATATATATATATATATATATAATATAAGCAAAGTTAAAAATTATTATCAAGCAAGATTTTAAATATTTCCACGTATGAATCTCCGTAAACGATCTGCACAAATAAAATCTGTCGATTAAAATTGTTTATACATAATTCCGCTACAACATGGATTTAAAAATAAAAAAGTGTCATTTAGATCAATATTTCAAATATCTTTAATACATAATCGTTTAAACTATATTTTTAACTAATAGAAATTTTTTTCATAATACGTTAATTTATCAGTTTATTTTATTCTCAATAATAATATTTTTTAATAGCTTTTTAACAACTATTTTCATAAGATTATAATAATATTATGAAACTATTTAACGTAATCTAATTATTTATTTTAGTATTGACTTAATGGATAACCGATTATTTCCTCTGTTTCTCTTGTATTTAGTAATAGGTAAGTAAAATGATAATAAAACTCTTCCATAAAATAGTGTCCTATGAGAAGTGAGATTTTAATTTGCAAAAATTTTGCTTTTCTGGAGGTAAACAATATAATTATTCATATGCAAAAAGCCTTGTGGGGCACAATATTAGGTATTCAAAAGAAAAAGAATTTCCTTTTATTGCATCTATTAAATATAAAAGCACGACGCCAAATCCACAAGAAGATCACATATGCAGCGCTGTACTTGCTACCCGAAAACATGCTATAACTGCTGAACATTGTATGGTTGAAAATTTAAATGATATTCTATTTGTAACTGGATCAAATAATTTAAGTAAAGGTAAAGCGTATAAAATTGTGGCGTGGATATCCTATAACCAATGGGCAACTAAAAATAATGTGCATCTGGAGTATTCTGACAACGACATATCAATTATAACGGTAAATAACGTTAGAATACATTATTTGATGCTCAATTAAACTAAATACATTTAATTTATACATGCTATTATATGCTTAAATTTAATAAATATTGTACAATATTTTATTTATTATTTATTATTTTGCTCATTTATTATTTTACTCACTCTATACATGCAACAGAACACCGATCAAAGTAATTAATTATTATCATTATTTCTAATATTATGCTAGCATAAAATTATTCTTTCGTTAATTATGTTTAAATTACGACTTCTTCATATTTCTTATTTTAGATCATAAAGTACAGGTGATCTCAAAACATATCATATATATAATATATTGTTAAACATTCAATTTATACAATTTTAAATAATAAATAATACAACATTATGCAATATGAAAGTCAATATACTTTTGTAAATAATTAATTTTATTATAATTAAGAATTTTGAAGTATTTTTATGTATTTGATAATACATCAAAATTGAAAATTAATGTTTAGTTAGAACACTCTATAAAAAGCTCAAAAATAAAACCAGCGATTTTATCAACTACAAATATTAAGGATTTGTATGGATTTGAAGTTGCTACAGCAGGTTGGGGAATTTCAAACGATGGTAATGTTTCTGACAAAATGGAGACTGTAATTTTGTCGATCGTACCGAGGAAAATGTGTATCGACCATGTGAACAAATGCTCAAACGCATTAATTACAATCCCACATTCATTTATATGTACAGTTGCACATCCATTTGCATTAATAGGAAGTGTAAGTATTCAATGTTTGTAATTTTAATATCTACTTATTACATATTTCAAAGATAATTTTTAGGCCTAAATATAACAAACGTGCTATTAAAATTTTGAAACAACAATAATAAAGTTGAATAAGTTATTCTAATCTTTTTTATTTTACCATCATTAATTTCGTTCTTCACATTTATACTTTACAATATCGATTTATCGTTATTTATTTATTTATGTGTATATTTATCTATATGTACAGACAAAACTATAATTATTATAATATATTGTTTTTATTAATTAATACATAATTAATTTTTATAATATTATAAATTTATAATGTTTAGAAAATTTTTAAATATGAATATGTCATCTAATTAGTTAGTTGTAATAAGTTCTCGTTTCTTAAGATGAAAAACTCACTTATAACAATAATATAACTTTCAATTCAAACATTTCCATAATTCTTTTTACTCTCTCTCTCTCTCTCTCTCTCGCCATCTCTCGTCCTACAACTCCAACGTACAAGTTATTTAAATTTTTTTATAAGATTTTATAAGATTTATAAAATTATAACAAAATTATCATGAATTTTTCAATATTAAATACTAAACTATGCAAATGTTTTTTTTTATTATGTGTATTCTGTGTTTCTGTGTTTCGATGCTTTTGTAGATTTCAAAGCAAATCAGTAAATATCTCTATCACATTATTCACATTGAGTATTTACTTTAAAGTTTTGATTCTTATTAATCATAAAAAAACACAAATGTTTGTTTATACAATATACAGAAAACATTAAATGTTTAGACAACCTATAGAATACATAGAAATTTCATATATATGTAATAGTATCAATTTCATTATGTCTTAAAACTGCTTTTTAAATAATATTAGAATATATTTTTGTTATTTATTAAGAGTTAATAATTATAATTTTTATCTTTTTAAATTTCAACCAAAGTAAATTTGCTTAGTCCTATATATTTTATGAAACAGATTTGCTTTATACATAAGTTATTATCTAACAGTAATTTTGAAATGTTGAAAATATGTTTTTGCAAATAATAATATTAGTTATACAATGTTTAAAATCAAGGTTTAGCTTTAAATGCCTCTAAATAGGTTTAAATGATAATAAATTATAATACATAAGATGAATTCTAATAAATATTTTGAAAAATCAAATAAACAATATGAAATGAATACGATAAGGACTAATATCATTATTCGATAATGAATATCTATACTTTAATACTGAATGTTTATTTTAACTTTGTTTATACGCGTGCGCGCACGCTCTTGTCATACTTTTGTACTTTTATAATTTTATTTTATTTTTTTTTAATATAAAAATTTCCAATTTATTTCCAGGGAGAGAGTGGTGGTCCATTACTAAACATGAAATATGAAGTCATAGGCATCAATATAGGAACATGTCCGAAATCGCATATCGAATTCAATCCATTCGAAGTAAATATTCATCTCAGCATCAATTATTATGCAAGATTTATCAATGATATAATTACACATTAGAGATTAGATCAACTTATCATTATTCAATAAAAAAAAAAAAAAAAAAAAAAACGCAGAAATAAATATTATGTAAATTTGGCGAAGCAAATAAGATTTTCATTATATAATTAATTTTTAAGACCATTTCATTCCATTTAAGTGAAAATGGTTCCATACATTGAACCATAAATAGTTACATACAATTTACTATACTAGATAAATATTAATTGTTGCGCTTCATTTTAAATCAAGTATGGTTATATTTATTAAAGCTTTATGTATGATTCTTAGAAATGAATGGCATCGCTAGTAAATGTTCTGATTGTCTTATGTATTTAGCATTTATAGGTCATGTTTATTTTTCATTTTATTTGACTCAAGGTGAAATCGAGTGTCGTTGATGGAAATTTTGAAAATTTTTCTATTAGATAAATAATATCCAAATGAATCTTCTAATATAAAGTATCTGATGTACTTGATTCGTTTTCCTAGAATCCAATCGTTTTACTTCTTAATAATTTTGCACAAATGAACGTGAAAATTCGATATGTTGCGGTAACAACCTACTCAAAGCTGACAAACATATATCATTGATAATATCAGTGAGGAGAGTAAAATGACAAAAACTAATGTCTAAGGCGATTTTGACTTACGAGTTACGTTTTCAACAGGAAATTCATGATCGGAAAGTGGCTACTGGATAATCACTTAAAAAACGCGATTTTATCGCAACTTATAAATTCACTTCTCCACTATCTGTACATTGAGGAATTTGCTTACACATGCGTTCCGTTCGCACCGAGCCTTCCTACATTTTCAAATGCAACGACAATCGTTCGAGTAGAGCTTACCACCCCCTATCGTTAGGGTACATAAGCACCGACGCTTACGGGCTTTAAAATTCATTATTTCCAAGCTTCCTCTTCCCACACATTCCACAAAACTTTTGAAAACAAATAGCCCGATTAATATTCAACCATTACAATTTCAATGAGAGCGCAACAGTTTTTGATAATATTGGACAATATTAATTATAGCCGCCGCACATTCTAAGTAACTAACTCCGTAAAATATGTTAGCCGAGCATATAACGAATTCACACAAACATAATAATGCCAAGAAAATAATATAAAACGTATGATATTCATATTACACAAATATTTTTGAAAATTATGAATTTATTGAAGATAATAAAAATAATATAATAAAAGAATATAATAAAAGAATCGAAAATATGGATCAGCAAAATTTTATATTGATATAAAAAAAAAGTGAAAATAATAGGTAGCATAATAATTTATTATAAGTCTGCTATCAGAATTAGTTGTAAAAATATATTTATTTAGGCTTTCAATTTTTTCGTTACGCTTGACTGTATATATATTTTTATTCTTAGAAATTTTTCAACCAAAGGTCTAATACTACATTAATAATAAGCTTTTAATACTTCATAATGAGATACTATATCTATAGTATCCATTATAATTAATTTAAAGTATTTAATCACTTTAAATATTGGCCATAAAATCGTGTTATTAAATAAATATAAAAATGTTTTTGCAAAATATTAAAGTTATTGGGTTAGCTTAGTATTGCATTGTAAATTCAAAATATTCTTTGTAAATGATTTTATTTGTTTGAACACATAAATTAAAATATATTTCATAATACATTTCATTATTATATTTGTTTTATTAGTGTATTATGTTATTATACTGGATTATTCTACGCCAGAAATTTTATTTACATATAGCTGAACATTTTTATTTACATATATATAGATAAAAAGTACAATAATTGAAAATATTCTGTTTGAGGAATTATTCTAGATAAAAAAAAAACCACTAGCAAATAATGATTTGACAAAACAAAATCCAATTAAAAAGCATACATAATGATACATACATTAATAAGTTTTATTTCTTGCTTATTATCTTTTATAGAAAAGATAGTGAAAGTTATCAACTCAAATTAAGAATATATAGAATTTAGCTGCTTGATTCATTTTATCTAAAGGTAACGAACAAAGTTAACAACAGTAAAGAATTGTTCATTTTTAAATTAGTCTTGTTCATTCCAGTATGAAATACATAAGATTGTTTCTATTTATGCAATATTTGACATTTTGTAAGTACTCAAATTTTTCAATATAAAAACATAAAAATATATTTATATATATTATTCTAGATTATATGTATAAACTAATATATAAAAACATATTTGTAGAAAAAAAGTATTTTTACTTAAGCGTTCGAAATTTAAATCTTTTTTAAGTCAGTAGAACTTGAAAATTCAATAATTTTTTTAATTTTAAACATAATGTCTTCATAAACAAATCTTTTGATTTAATGACAAATCAAATACGAAATAATACTTTATTTCTATCAAGAATATTTTATTTTTAATCATATATTTTAATTTTAAACAAATTAATAATATACTTAACCATAGATAAATAAGATATTGATACGATAAAAGTGATTATTACAGTTAAGTAGAATGAAACATAAAAATTCTGTTCAATAATTCTGGAATTGAAAATATAGAAAACTATAAGATCTTAAAATTAATGCAAACAGTAATATATATATTACACCGGTTTATAGATAATATTAAAATTCACTGAATAATGTGCACGATAATAAGGGAATATCAAATTCAATTAAAAAATAATTTTCCTTCTCTTAAATATATTTTTATATGTTACAAATATAATAATTTTGAATTTCCTCATTATCACATTTTATAATCTACATTTTTTTTTAATTTTGAATCATATTTCGTAGTTAAATAAATGCTAATATAGTAGTATTATTTTATAATGAAAGGAAAATGCTTAGATTATGATATAATTTTACAGGCATATCATATTTCGTTCCGTTGTTTCTCATTTTTTTTCAAACTTCAATATTAATATATAATAAATAATGGTAATTTCTATATTGTAAAAGTACAGTAATATTTATTACATTACGATAAGTAATATTTAAGGATATCTGAATATTTGAATATTTATTGCTAATTATGATATTTGATTATGACAAATAAATAAATTGAAATTATCTCTGTGTATTGCAACCAAGAACAATTTAAACAATGTTTGTACCATTATTTATACAATAAGTCAAATTTCATATGCAAATATTAAAATTTAATAATTGTAATCCACCTTAGGTCAACAATACTATTCATCAGATGCCAAAGCACTCGTTGGACGTAATATTAGAGCAGCAAGAAGAAACGAATTTACTTTTGTTGTATCGATTAGTGTTAAAAATCCTAGACGTAATCCATTCCGCGACCATCTGTGTACTGGAACATTGATTACAAAACAACATGTTTTAAGTGCAGCACATTGTATGCGCTGTTCCTTAGTTTTATGTCGAGTCATAGTCGGATCAACAATTTTAAGTGAAGGTAAACGATATAAAATTGAATCGTGGATTAACTATCAACAATGGGCTCAAGAGCATAATAAAGAAGTAGAGTATATAGACAACGATATAACTATAATAACGGTAATATATAATAAGTAACTATATCTATGCCAAAATAATAATAATAATAATATAATTATGATGCTTACAATGCAATTTTACAAATATCATTACGTTAGCATTAGATATACATTATTGTCTGTTTGTCTTTGTATTAATTTTTTCATTATCCATTCATTCATATGCATCCTAATAGCCTTGAAGAATTTTTTTTTTTTTTTTTTTCATAATTATATCAAATATTTTGATCATTACATATTGAAATTTATTAAAGTCAAACATATCCAATATAATTAAAATTATCAGTCAAGTTATAGATAGATATAGAAGATTTAGTATAGGTAGTATTTCTTATAAATTATTAATTTTCAAAATACTCACATGATTCATTGTTCATTTGTGATAATGTAGGTCTAAAAGTTTATAAAAAATAATTTGTATATTAAAAATAAATAACTATATATTTCCAAAATATAAAAACTTCCTGTCTGGCAGTGCAAGCGTAGTGAATGCATTACAAAACAATCGTTTCTTGCGAATGAAAATTACATTACTCTACGTATACGTCATCATGACTATCCGCCTATTTCCATGTTCTTTCACATATAAATATTGAATGATATTAAATGTTTTTAAAAATTCACATGAGAAATCTTTTAGTTAGAACGTCGAGTGACTGAAGCAAATGTTGAACCAGTTGTACTAACGACTTTGAATGATGATAATCTAATTGGATCGAATGTTGTAATAGCAAGTTGGGGACTTGGAAATGATGGGGTACTGTGCACTCATTTGCAAACAGTTCAGTTAAGAGTTTTAACACGAGAACAGTGCCAAAGAGAAATAGAGGCGAGTGAAGGAGAAGAAATTGGTCCTGTTCCACACTCAGTTATATGCACGAAGGCTAATCCTTATGCATTACTCGGCGGTGTAAATATCAATGCTCTTTATTCCCATACATTTAGTATTACTTAGAGGATATAAAAAATCAATTTCAAATATTTAATTTACAAGCATAATTAATTTTATCATAGTAGTACTATTATTCTTACTGTTACATTTTGTTTGTTCAAATTTTATGCTGAAACACTCGTTTGCCAAACTTGGACGAAACACTATTACGAAACTTAAAACATTCTAAAAATCACCATAAAACATATAATGCCAATAGTAAGAATGTAATGTAAATATATTTTAAATAGAAATTCTCACAGGTAGATACAGAAATTAATATAATTCAAAATTATTAAAGAGTTTTTAATTTGATTAATAAATATTTGTACAGGTAACATCATACTAATTTTTTACATATTAACTAAGCTTCTTATTACTTACTTAAGTTATTTTAAACAAAATATAATTAAGTATCTTTAAGAATTTAACTAATTTATCTACTTATCAAATTTTTATTTAAAAATGATAATATAAAATTTAGTTCTATTTACGGTAAATATTTCAAAATGTTTTCTTATTTATAAAATAAAATTTTAAAATGTGTTGACCAAAATTGCTTTATAATGCTCGAAATATTTAATATTTTCATTTAAAATTATACGAATTATTATCTAAATACATATAATTAAATGTAAAATTATAATTTTAATCTATGTAAATAAGGATTCATAACTATTTTTCTCTTTTCTATTTAGGGTGATAGTGGTGGTCCACTCCTCGACATGAATAACAGACTTATAGGTGTTAATATAGCAACATGTCCTACCAGAAACAGAGAATTAAATCCCACCGATGTAAACGTACATGTCAGTGTTCCTTATTATAGAGAATTTATTAATTCTATTATATGCTAGTTTTCAAGTTTCCAAATAAAAATAAAATTCCGAAATATCTTTTAAATCTAAATATTTGGATAATAATGAAATTAAAAATTCATTAATGTATCATTGACTGTGCGTATAAATATTTGGCTGTTTTACTGTTTGAGTTGCGTGTTATGTGATAATTTATAGATGTTGATTGTAACTAATTTTAGAAATAGAATACAAACTATTATATGTACATTTTTTATTTAAAATGCGACAAAAACCCTAAAAGAATCATTTCATCCTAATACCCAGCTTTTTTCAATACAAAACATAGATTTAAGTAATTTTAACTAGTTATAATCTTAAATATGTAGTTACCAATAAAAATCTATTTTAGTAAAATATTTTCGTTTTGATGTGTCCATATAATCTGAGTAATAAAAGTAAGTGAGCTTATAAATAAGTTTAGAATGATTAAAGTAAAGGCAAGAGCTAATAATAATATAATTCTATTTGTACAAATAGATGTAATAATGATTAAAAAAAACAGTGTTGGAGAGATATAAATTTTTTATGATGATCATTCATTCGCTTATGCTAATGTTAAATTTTGTAATTGATCTCATGAACCTATAAGATTTCAATTTTTTAGTTTTATTACTTGTGTTTATATATACTAATAATATAGTATTGAATAATATAGTATTTAAAGATTACATTTTCTAACATTTTTGTATATCCAATACATTCTAACAATATCTACAATATATATATTCAAGTATAAATACAATCGTCTATACAGTTTCATATTTTTAATCGAAAACTTTTTAATTATTGTTTTCAATTCTTATTTCCTAATAATTAATTAATTATACAAGATCGAATTGTTGCATAACATTTATAACTATTGTAAGTTATCTAAATCATAAATTATCGGAAATGATGTAATAATTCATTCATTAACCTGATTAGTTAAACTACAATTGACAATACGTATATTGTTAATTAATGTAGATTAGTGTAGAATACAATTTTAATGACAATAGAAAATAAAAAAATGAAAAAGTAAATGAAAAGCAAACGAGACAAAAAGCAAAGCTTAATGAAAAATGAAAACGAATGTATTGTATAGATTATATTACAGTTATTATCGATAGATGCAGTTGAAATTCTAAATCAGCTGTACATTATTAACAAAAATATTTATTTGATGTTCAAGTATTATGACTATTGTTTTCATTCGTCTTTTAATAATTATCATTAAAAATGTAACAATACAGTAATACAAAAATTGATTACAAAAATGCTGTCGTAAATGGTTTGTCTAAAGTTTTGCTTCATCTGGTGTGGTGGTATATTTTCCTCTCCTAATTTCCAATATCATTCGGTACATCTTTCTTGAAAAATATAAAATCAAATTTTTATTTTATAAAATTATGTACTGTCAAATAAATAAGCTCGCCATTTTACATAAATAAATATAATTTTTTAATTTATCTTAAAAATCTAGTATTATAAATAATAATTTATGCTTGAATAGAATAAATTAAATATTAATTAAAATAAATATTATATTGATACATTTACGCATTAAAACTTAAATAAAGTTACAAATAAGATAATTGATATTGTAAAAGTATTTCTTTTGCTGTTTATACAAAAACTTCCACTTGTGTGTATTAAAATTATACGTAAAATGAAAATAAAATTATAAATAAAATAAAATATATTCTTCAGCATATAGAGTGAAAATATTTTTCACAATATTAAAATTTTTCTACTAGTGAATATTGATATATATTTAACTGTATACATAAAATAACAAGATTAAATAAAATAAGTGAAGAGTTATAATAAAATATAAAAAAAATAATAAGATGGTACATTTTATGACAGGTGGCTTAGAACACATATTTTTAAGTTAAATTTTAGAATTTTAATTGTAAAAATTCAACTTTATTATCAGCATAATAAAATGTATTACTAAGTCGAAAATATAATATAAAATAGCTTGGTATATATAAAAATATAAAACTTTAAAAATAATGAAATAGTTAAATATTCATAAGTAAAAATATAATTTTGTTTAATTAATGTAACCCAACTTTTTATATAAAATTTTTTTAAATATTACATACATATGTTTCAAATTTGGATAAAATATCAATATCATAGTAATAATTATTAATAATAGTAATAGAATATAAAATGTTATCACGTATTTATGGCTCAATAACGAAAATTTTACTTGATTTTAATACATGATTTTTTAATACTTATTTTTAAATTAAAAACATGTTTTCTATTCTAACATGTACTGTTTATTTTATTTCATTTTTTTGCCGATAATTATAATAAAAAATTTATTACTCGTAATTTTACATAATTTGTTGCACAAAAATTTTATTATTTACAACTAAGATTAATTTATTGATTTTTATTATGAGATCTTGATATTTAATTACAACACCAAATGTCTCCAGTCTAGAATTTCAGATACAATTGTCTACATTATTTTCATTATTCTTATAATTATTGATATAAATCAGTTTCATAAATTTTAATTTATTTTGCTTTATACGATTTATTTGATTTAAAACGTGAAAAATTTGTATTTTTTTACCAATCAATAGAAGTTATATATTTATATATATATATTACAAAAATAATATATTATCAATGTTTCAAAGTTCAATGTTCAAAACAATTTTCATTGTATCGATCGAGGAACAGCTGCTGTTTAAAAATAGAATAACTAATAAACTCAAAGAATTTTTTTTTAATTTATTATTTTTATATTTCAAATTAATAAAAATAATGAAATGTGATGATTTTATAAATAAATACAATCTTTAATTTTTCATTTAAGGTAAGAGATGAATATTTTATCCAAAATTTTTCAATTTTAACAAACTATTTTAATTACAACATTTTTATTATTTATTTATATTAATTTATTAATAAATAAATGAAATAAATAATAATTTTATTATTACCTAATTTTTAAAAAAACATTTTTATATTATTTGATTATTACAAATGTAACTTATGAAGAAAGGAGATTTTGTACTGCGCAGAAATATTTTCTTAAATATTTTAATGTAGATTAATATAAAAAATACATTATTGTTGTTGCACTTAAATAAAAAATCTCCATATTTATTATTTCATTTTTAATAATTTATAATCATATATCTTTTAATTCATTAGAGCACATTTACAATTTTAATTATATTATATATTCATGAATGACATTGATTTATAATTAAAAACTTATTTGAATTATTCATTTAATATAAATATCATTGAATAAATATTTACACCTTAAAGTAATATAAAATTTATTAAATGCGATATAAGTTGCTAATGTAGTTATGAATATAAAACTGTTATGTTGAAAAACTATTGCAATGAAAATTAAAAGAGTACCATGCTAAAAGATAAGAAAACCTTTTCTAAAGTGCTTTCTTCTAAGAATGTGGCAATTTCATTGTAACTTTGGTAATCTTAAAAGCATACGTACACCAATTCTTGCGTATTAATTTAATGTATACTAGTTCACAAATTAACTACTACACGTTTAATATTTTATTTCAAATATTATAATTTTAGATTGGTCCTCATACGACTAATCATAGATATATTAGTATACAAGCTAATTACAACTAAATAAGCTCATCTATGTTAGAAAGTAAGAAAAAACATCTTCAGATTTAATAACATGTTTAGACTCGATACCGATTTATCCTAATCAGCACTGCGCTATGTTGCTCCAAAATTTCGTAACTGTACATTCGAACTCGCATCTTCTAGAGAATTGGTTAAAATTTATCTACTATCAACTGATAACACATTCTACCTATAAATAATAAAACAAACATTTTCTTCGAAATAATATATTCAAATAAAAGACAAGAATAATTGGACTTTATAAATAAAGAAAAATATATCATTTTTAAGTAATGTAAGAAATAAGTTGACTTAAAATTAGGAAGCTAATAATTAATTATTAAACTATATTACCGACAATGTTTTGAATCTGTAATAATGTTAAAAATCTTCAATGCTCTATACGTATTTTTAATGGTTCTTTACTTGGTGTATTTATATATAATTGTAATTTATATGTGTAGTATTAACGTTACTATTGATATGATTGCTCTAAATCTTAAGTACATTCACTTTTTTATGATTTCAATTAGTTAATTAATTGATAATGGTATTAAATTTATGAGTCGATACATATTAGTCATCTAGTAATAAAATAATATTAACAATAGAAAAAAACATGTAATTGTATATAATAAATATACTATACTTTTTCAACTAATTTATATATCCTAAAATATATTAATATAATAAATATAGTAATATTTAAATATTTTAGTATTGGAAAATATATGTTTAGAAAAAATTGATGTCATCAGATTATCCATATTTCACTGAATAAAAAATATAATAGAAAACTTGAAAAAAAATGAATTTAAAAATTGTGTACTAAGAAGCCGATAATATTTTTATTTATTTAATGGTAAACGTACAATAATAACATATTATCTAAAAACACTATTCTAGATAAAAAATTATTAGCAAATAATGATTTATCATTACATTTCAGAAATAAACATTTTAATTCATTAATATAATGATACATTAATTATCATATGTTATTATTTGCTTGACAGTTCAAATTGTAAATAAAGTAAATGTAACAATGATAAATTTTACCTCCTAAATACAGTTCATCTACTAATAATTTCATTTTATGTCAAGCAATAGAAGAAAGTCAACAACAGCAAGAATATTATAATTTTTAATGTACTCTTTAATTATCTCAGAACGCAACATATAAATTACGTTTATATATTCAATATTTGATGTTTGGTAAGTAGACGAATTGTAAGTATTTAAAATTACTGAAACTCGGTGAAACATTATTAATAGTTTTATAATATTTATTATAATTACAATAATGTCGATCATCACTATTATAATAATAACTTAGGTTGTTTGCTTCGTAACTATATATTTCCAAAATATAAAAACTTCCTGTCTGGCAGTGCAAGCGTAGTGAATGCATTACAAAACAATCGTTTCTTGCGAATGAAAATTACATTACTCTACGTATACGTCATCATGACTATCCGCCTATTTCCATGTTCTTTCACATATAAATATTGAATGATATTAAATGTTTTTAAAAATTCACATGAGAAATCTTTTAGTTAGAACGTCGAGTGACTGAAGCAAATGTTGAACCAGTTGTACTAACGACTTTGAATGATGATAATCTAATTGGATCGAATGTTGTAATAGCAAGTTGGGGACTTGGAAATGATGGGGTACTGTGCACTCATTTGCAAACAGTTCAGTTAAGAGTTTTAACACGAGAACAGTGCCAAAGAGAAATAGAGGCGAGTGAAGGAGAAGAAATTGGTCCTGTTCCACACTCAGTTATATGCACGAAGGCTAATCCTTATGCATTACTCGGCGGTGTAAATATCAATGCTCTTTATTCCCATACATTTAGTATTACTTAGAGGATATAAAAAATCAATTTCAAATATTTAATTTACAAGCATAATTAATTTTATCATAGTAGTACTATTATTCTTACTGTTACATTTTGTTTGTTCAAATTTTATGCTGAAACACTCGTTTGCCAAACTTGGACGAAACACTATTACGAAACTTAAAACATTCTAAAAATCACCATAAAACATATAATGCCAATAGTAAGAATGTAATGTAAATATAGTTTAAATAGAAATTCTCACAGGTAGATATAAAATCATACCCATGAATTTATGAAAGATTAAATGTAAATAAATATATCGAAATACAATTAAAATTGTGCGTACAAATAAATATTAATTATCTTTTGTTGTTTATACTCTGAATTATATAAATATGTATTAAATTTACCCTCAGAATAACATTATAATTTTCTAAATAAATTACCTAAAACTATAATATATTCCCGATTTTCCATATATTCCATATGACAATATCAATTTTTACCGATAAAAATAAAGACTTATTAAGGTCATTCAATAGTTTCTCATAGCATCGTTACTTCTCAGTATCAATGATTAATGATTTTAATAATTATAATTGGAAATTCGAATAAAAATATGATAAAGAATGTTTCAATTAATTTCAATTAATTAGTAAAACAATCAACTGATCTTCCTGAATACGTACGTAATTTGATGAACGTGCCATTACGTTTATTATAAACAGAGGAAAGTCGATCTCACGAATGGCTGTATATTAATACATAAACTGTTGGTGTTATATGATTTTATTATTGTTACATTATTTAGTCTCTCATAAATTATAATTAGTATTTTAATTTTCAATATGCGTGATTCTGAATTGGTTTGAGAGTTATTTTCATTGAACGAGTTTCATGGTTATTTAACTATATTAACGAGATTTTTAACTTATATTATCAAGTAACCAACATTGAGATATTTATTATCATAAAATAGAAAATGGTATTTTCAGTATTGAAGTCTTTATTTATCAATGGCGGATCAAAATTTCGTCAAGTTCGATAATAAATAGAAGCTACAATAAAAATTGCCTTTGGCTCTGTGATAAGATTAAATAAACAATAAGCCGAATTTTTCCTATAAGCACGATAAAATATGATTGACCTCCACATTGTATATTATATACTACTATAAGTCTGAAAAATAAATATGGTCTAATTACAAATAAATTTTTACATTTTTTACAAATAAAATTTTACACAATAATATATTCAATCAAAAATCGATTCGGAAAATATAATTTATTTACTGTCTCTAAAAAATTTATTAATGCATATCATTACATTGAGAAATGTAAATATTTATGTATTTTTTATATAAAAACAGCATCACTTTTTACGTATAAAAAAGAAATTATTATTAAAGACACTCAAAAGAATATATCTATAATAAATTTAATGTTCCAATTAAATTTCATTTACACAGAGAGAGATAAGTTCAAAATATATAGTTTAATTAAAAAAAAAGTTAATCTCTACCATGAAAACCGAGCATCAATAATTTTTTTAGTAAAATAATTTAAGTGATATTTGATCTGCAGATCAAAATTGTCAGTAAAAGAAAATAAAAAATATGAAAAAAATAAATATTGCAATAGGTTTTTTTTTATTAATTACATCACACATTTGCTCGAATCACACATGCAAGAGTATTATATATTCTAAACAAACCATTGAAATTATTTATATTGGGCAAAATATGTAAACATATTTATGTAAATACATTATAATTTGTATTGTACATTATAATTTGTATAGAGTGAAAAGGTATAAATTAATATGTACACATATATATCACTACTATGATGTACAAAATTTATTGCATATACATTATTAATAAATATCTGTCTTCTAATATACTTCCATTCGTTTTTATTAATTTCAAATATTCAATATTAATTTAACAATTAATAAATATTAACTATAATTTTTTTATACAAAACTTGCTATATAAAGATAAATAATATATACAAAAAATCAAACAAATAAAAAATGAAAACGTTTTTTTTAAAGTGCAAAAGCCGTATTAGAATTGTACAATTAATATATCTGCAAAATGATCTATAAATAGTATATAATGATAATGTAGAAATAAAATAATACAAACATTAATGATGATGTAGATTAGTTGCTCTAATTATTGCACATATTAAATCATCATACAGTCATGTATGATACAAGTATGATAACCAAGTTTGTTTAAAGTAATTAAATATAAATACACGAATTTCGGTTATTTTATAATAATATTGTATATGTATTTATATAAATGAATATATGAATGTATTAAACTAATATTCTTTAGCTTTTATAGTAAAAATATTCATCAAAATAGTAAATGTAGTAGATATATTTACATAATAAACAAACGTATACAAAAATATATAAATAAAATTAAACAAATAAAAATTATCTGATGAAATTTCTTTTTTAGATAAATATTTAAATGTTAATTTCAAATTTCAAATTTATACTAAATTGGATTATAAACAAAAAAAAAATTAATTCTTCACTAAAAATCTAACATAAACTCTGTTAACATATATACAAAGCATTTGAAATTTATAAATAAATAAATATTTAACGAATAAAATTATTTTTTTCGAAAAATAATTATATGTTATTGTAAATAAAAAAAATTCGTTATTAACATTATTATTATTAACATTATACAGGTTAAAAAACTAAAAATATGTTAAATTTATTTTCTAATTGTTTCTCGAATTTATACTCATATTAAGTAATTTTATAACGAATTTTGAGCAAAGCGATAAGATGCAAATGTATTAATCTGATGTAAATAAATAAAAGTAAGAAAAATGAAAATGACGTAATTAGATTTGTAAACTGCGCTTATTATTTTATGACTAGTATATTACGTGTAATATTTAAGCTACAACCAATTAAACTCTATTTATATTATGGAAGTGTTTGAACCGATATTGTTATGTCATGAAAAATTAAACCCTTAAATTATTATAGATTAATTTATTTAAACGACTTTCAACACTTTCTAGCCCAAAAATGAAATCAAGGCCGTGATTCCATCCTAAATTGACAATTTCCGACAATCGTTTTAAAAATCCAACAAACCTTGATCGATGTATACTTACAACCTAGTAATTATTTCAGTCATTCCGAAACATTAAATAAATATATTATATTTTAACAACTGTTTCAACAATTGCTTGCTTCTTTTACGTATCAACCTCGGCGGACCCACAATTTTTAACCTTAACTTACTTGAGATTATAAAACATGGATGAGTCTTCATTAATAACCAACAGTTATTAATTTATTTATAAGTATACTTATATTATGTATACTACTATGTTTTATGTCTACTGTGTTCTTTAAAATAAGATTGTATTTTATTTCTTACTAATTACTTACTTTAAGTAAAAACTTACTCAAACATTAAACGAATGTCTTTTCTTTTCTCACGTCACAGTTTTCTTTACATAATCACTAAATATCGATTGTTTATTATGAATCCAATTTCCTGTATAAATTAAATATATATATATATATATATATATATATATACTATTCAATTAAATAATAATGACATATAAATCTTATCTATCACTCATATAAATTTATTTTAAATTATAAAATAACTACATAAAATTTATTTTAATTTATTCATTATAAAGTTTGTATTAATTGAATAACATAAACTTACCTTAAAACTTGACCTTCAATTCGTTTTGCATGTCATGCTCATTATATCTCATCATCATTATATTTCATAATAAGATAATATAATTAAAAAAAATTAAATTATAATAAAAAATTAATTAATGATAAAGTTTTCAAATCCACGAATTTAATTTAATTTTATTTAATCTTATTATTTTTATTTATTAATTTAATTTATTTAATAATTTTTAACTCATCGTTTAGCATTTATCGTTAACTTATATTTAATATTTATCGAACATATAACGATTTTAAAATTTTTTATATAAATATTATTATTCAAATTTTAACTTAAATAAAATATTGAAATTATTCAGCTGCTTTAGTCGATTTATTCATAGACTAAAGAAAATTTATCTTTATCGTTGATATATAATTATATAAATGTAGGTAAATTGTTGACTGAGAATTTATCATAAAATTGTTTCAGCTACGTGTTAAGTATTACATACATCGTATTTACACTGATATTTATCTTATTTAACTAATTTTAAAATCCATTTACAGAAATAATTTGAAGCAGCTAAAAATTCTTCATCACATTTATTGTTTTATATCATTCATTTTAAAGTATTAAAAAGTTAAGATAGAACGCCAGCAAATAACAAGTTATTTCTATTTAAAAGGTTATAAAAAAGGATCATAGCTCTACAGCCCATCTTTTAATTACAAGGATCGGCAAATTAAGTAAGAATTATTATCATTAATCTTAAATTGTTCGAATTAATTAAATAAAAATCTAATTTGTACTTTTTCTGCTGAAATTGGAATGAAACGTGTCAAATACACAATTATACGAATTACATATATATTTAATAAATAAATAATGTAAAATATACTAAAATAGTGTTATATATACAATATCAATGAGTTCTAATGCTAAGTTTAAAAGATCATAGATTCTAAGAAATTGTAAGATGTATAAAGAAAGAGATATATAAACATAGAGATACATTAATTAAATGTATATAACTTCATTTAATGCGTAGACATTCGCATTCAATTAATTCTCAAAAATGTATGTACTTTTATTTATTTATATTTAAAATATGTAGTTTCAATATAATAAAATATTATTTACCAAGCTATATTAAACTGATAATATAGTATATCAATATATCAATCACACGATTGATAGTTCCATTTTACAATTTGGCACTAAAATGTCTAGCTCGGTATACGCGTGTATGTGTATGCATTCACGTTTATACATAAAATTGTTCCGTAGTATGTAATTATATTATTTTTCAATAAAGAATTTATTATTCGTCATTATTGAAACATTATATTTTAAACAATAACCTACTTCTTCATAATTGTATGATTTCTCTATAATAAATCCGATTTCGAGAATCAAAAATTTATTTTCTTTTATTAATTCATTGATAAAGTATTCAAAATTGTTGTTGATGTTCAAACTAATCTCAAACTACGTAATTGAAACGTAGAAGACTATATCAGAAAAAAAGAAACAAAACATATCAGACTACAATATGTATAAAAGAAGCTATAATTGCTTTAAAATCTTTTGACTTGAAACGATGATTGACGAAATTCAATTACAGTACAAATTAAAAAATTTTTTTTTCACTTTAATGAATGATCGATTAATAGATAGAAATACACTGCAAATTTTTCGAATAAACAAAAAATTTCAATTATGAAAAATATTTTAACTTCTTTACTTTTTCAGAAATTTTTCTTGAGAAATATTTTATATTGCAGAATATAGTTGTTGCATAATATTAATATAATATAATTATACATTATTATTTTTGTTAATCTTAAAAATGAGAACATTTTTTTTTAAATTATACCGGAAACTTTAAAATAATAATTTTATTTATAATCATAAAATGGAAATAGAGACTATATTTCAAAATAAAGTCTTAAGAAATCTTAAAAATATAATTAAAAATATTGTTGGTTATATTCTTTAAAAATTGTAAAAATAATATGTATATAAAGTATAATATGATGAAATCACTATAACATAATAACTTTATTTTAATATATTTTTATTACAATTTTATAAGAAATTTTTTTAATTAATATAAAATGAAATTCAAAGTAATATGTTAAAAAATAATTAAATTTTAAAAATAACTCGTAAATTGCACATTTACTTGTTATCTCTTAATTCGTTTTAATTTTCTATAAAAATAACTGTCGTTATTAAAAGACTTCGTTTCTTCAATTTTCTTTTAATTAGTTGACGTCTGAGAATAATCAATTAAATTACTTATGATTTTTTGTAATTTATAGCTCTTAATATGCAGTATATCGAAGTATCAGTGATTATTCAATTTTTATTATTTTGTGAGTTACTACCTTATATTCATAATAAACAAATAATCTTTTGATTGATATTAAATAATTTATGATATTTTAGGCATTTCAAATGCAAATCCCCTTATCGGTAATAATATTAGAAGAGCAAGAGATAAAGAGTTTAGTTTCATTGTATCTATAAGTGCGAAAACTGCGAGATTCGATGCATTAAGTGATCACATATGTACTGGAACACTTATTACCAACAAACATGTTTTAACTGCCGAGCATTGTATGTGCAGTAATATACATCTCTGCCAAGTAATTGCTGGTTCGAATAATTTATATGAAGGTAAAAAATATAATATAAGAAATTGGATATCATACCTAGAGTGGATCGAAAAGAATAGATTTCATTTGGAATTTGCAGAAAATGACATATCTGTCTTAACGGTGAAAAAACTTGCTTTCTAAAAATTTTCTATTAAAACAATACTAATACCTTAAAAATAAAAAATTAAATACTACATAATTTAAATGAAAATAGTAATAATAATAACAATAATAATAATAGTGATGATAATAATAATAATAATGATGATAATAATAATAATAATAATAATAATAATAATAATAATAATAATAATAACAACAACAACAACAACAACAAACACTTTCTTTTAGTTACTAGAAACAATTGCTGATCCAGAAATTGAGCCGGCCAATCTCTCAACTATGACAAATCGTGATCTAATTGGAATAGATGTTGTGGTAGCAGGTTGGGGTCGAACAAATACTCAACGACTTGCTATTATCATGGAAACAGCAATGCTTAAAATAATATCCAAGTCAGAATGCTTAAAAAAAGTAAAGAAAATTTCCCAAACCAAGACAGATATGATTGTTCCTCCAACAGTGCTATGTTCAATAGCAAAGCCTTATACATTACTGGACAATGTAAATATTAATAACATTTAATTCCAATACCATTTGTTTTTTTACCATTTAAATATTATTTAAAATTTGGTATTTATATTTTAATCTCCTTTTTTCGTGATAAAGAAGAAATTAATTTTTTATTAATTAACTGAATCAAAACAGTAATAAAAAACATATTTATTTTTTTTTCACACTTTAACATTTATTTTTATCAGCTATTGGATTAAAATTTTAAATTTATTTTACATGTGAAATTTAAACAAAATGCAAAATAACTTTATGATTTCCTATAATTAAGTATAATAAAAATATTTATAATTGAATACGTACATACATGCTAATACATTTACATATGCAAATGCAAACTTATATTAAGCTACGCAATTCAATTGCAAATAATTCAGCATTTTGAAAAATTTCAATATTTAAACATATCGTACCATATGTAAACTAGCAATACCCTTTTTACAATGAAATATATTTATATTTTTACGCGAATGAAATATGTAGTATATATACTATATAAACTGTCTGTATAACATGGTTATTATTATCATATAATAATAACTTAATATTAGTTATTTATTAATGTTATTACGATGTAAATTACGCTGAAAAACGGGATCATTAAAACTTTATCAATTATTTATATCTTTATCACACATTTATAAAAAAAATATAAAATAATTTAATGTTAAAATATTCTGAAATTTTTTAAAAATAAATTAAAGTCATAAATAAAAATAACCTATGATAATATTATTAACTTTCTCGTTTGTTTTTTTTTTTAATTTTTTTATTTAACATATAAATCTGAAATATCTTATCTAATTGCTTTAATTTCAGGGTGAAAGTGGTGGTCCTCTTCTTGATACAAACAATCATGTGGTGGGTGTTAATGAAGGGACGACTCCTCAAACCGATAAGCCATTTGATCCAAATGAAGTGAACATTCATGCCAACATAAATTATTACAGACATTTCATTATGGATACTATAAGCAATTAGTAAAAACTTAACTTGAATGCTAATGTAAACAAAGCATAAACATGAAAATAAAACTGATGTATTCTTAAATTTATAAATGTTTACAAAAGATTTATAAAAATATTAATATATATTTTTTATTGTATATTAATAAAAAATATATATTTACTATATGTTTGGAAACTATAAATCTAATAATTATTAAAATCTCGGGTGATCCCAATATTTACTTTAAAGAAATCGAATTGTTTATTGAAGAATTCGAATGATTCATACATCTACAATGTGTGAAGTTATAATTCTTTATAATTATTTTAATTTTTATAAAATGATATTTAATATATATTTATTCCATATCACCATTAGGTAAAAAAATTTGTCCATATAAAATATTGATTTTACAAACTCAGTAATTTTATACATGATGCATTATAATAATAATTTATAATTTAATAAAATTCAGTACTCGTAAATGGCTTTAACAAAATTAATAAAATAACTATGATTTCATAATTTAATAAGAAAATCAGAACATAATTTAATAGTAAAGAAAAAAACGAATTTGAAGTATAATGAACTTTTGAGGTTTCATTTTGTTAAAATAAGTTTCCAAAAAAATCGTTTTCTTATTATATGTTTTGAGTTAATGCTTACAGATGCAAGCTAAACTATAATCCGTTGCTTGAACAAAAATTTTGGATATTGCATAAAATAATAATTATAAGCACTCTTAACATTATAATGAAAATCATCGACTTGTATTTAGAAAATATAAAAAACAGATAAAATTATAGATTTCGTCCCTAATATATACTATAGTATTAGGCTAATAATTTAAATATATAAAACACTTAATTTTCATAATTAAATTATTTAAATTATTTATAATAATTATATAATATTGAATTAAGAATAGTTGTTAAGTAAAATATTTGTTCATATAGTATTATAGTATTGCATTGATATTTGTACAAATGAGAAATAAGGAATTATAATTCAATATTTCAAATATTTCCAGCGCTCGATTTATGCACTTTTTACCAATCTCTTTATAAATGAAACAGTCAGATTCCTTGAAAATAAGTGTACAATATAACTTTATTCTATTTCTGAAAAAAAAGAAAAAATTCTTGAAAAAATCTAATGTGACTATCGTTTAAAAGACAATAATAATAAAATAATAATCAAAAATAAATATAATTTATTTTCTCTCTTACTTGTTATAATATATCTATACTTTTATAACATCTAACAATAAAATTATCTTTATCAAACTTCTATAAATGGCTATCTATAATTTAACATCAATGACTTTAGTAGTAAATTGAATTTCTACTAAAGCTTGATCGTTTTGTGTCATTAATATATGATAAGAACAGAATAGCATAAGACATTGTATAATATAAAAATAATTATGTCATAATAAATTTATAATTAAAATGTACATAGATAAATATTAATTACACAATATGAATTTAAATAATTAAGTGACATTAGCCAGATATTTAGCGTAAATACTTAAAACATTAACGTTTAATTACACTTTATTCCATCTTCGTTTAGCTTCTACCTGCACACGCATATATGGAATGCATGGAAGCAAAAAAGCGCAACAAAGAAATATTTACTGCATTCTAAGATTCTTAAAAATTAATAAAAAACAAAATTGAAGAAAATGAATGGACTGATGGTCGATTCAATGGTTCCATTAAATGTTTCATTTTCTCAGCAACCAAAATCCTCATTCTTTTCGAAAAACCTTTCATTTGGACACAGATTTTTCCAAGATTACTAACTTATCGACTCTCCTGGCAATCGTCCGAGTAAAAGTATCAATGTCGTATAATAGCGAACCGCATACGTTCATATTATAATCTCAAAAATTTGAATGATTTTTTTTGTTATTTGATATCATAAGAGAGCTTAGACGCCAATTTAAAATATTTTACACATTACAATATTTTGAATAAGCTAAAATTTTTTCATCAAATTAATAAAATTGTTTAAAATGCTGATTTCTTGAAGAATTTTATTCAAGTAGATTATTTCAAAATGATTTATTGTCGATAGATTGAATCGTTCTAAATATTAAAATTATATGTAAGCAATATTGTAAAGATGATTAATTTAATAAATCTAATAACAAATATAAATCTTTAAAATATAATTGCAAGCATATTAAAAGAATGATTTCAAAAATTAAATTTTTTTGACAATTAAATTAAATTAATATTATGTTATCATGAAGTCTAACCTCCTATCCTCGAAAATATATAAATACTTATAATGATATAATGATATTATGAGATAATTTTACCATTAAATGATAGTTAACAATGTTTCTGAAAAATGTACATTTTTCTTAAAGGAACATAAAAATTAGAATAAAATTTGTAATGCAAATCATAACTTAATCAAATAAAATAAAAATATTATTTTATAAGTAAAAATAATATTAACAAAAATATTCTCTCTAAGCTACAAACACGTATATATATATATATATATATATATATATATATAGTATTCATTACTTTTGTTTATTTCTTATCATAAAAGGTTTTATTATAATATGCGAATGTATGTGTATATGGATTTTTTTTTATTGAAAGCCGAATCACGTATAAAAAAAATAATTTCGATAAAATGATAGAAAAACAATTGTAAATATGGAATTAATTATACATATTTTATATATATAAATATTATATATATATAATTAGTAAAAAAAATTTTAAAATAGGCAGTTGTTAAGAATGCTTGGTAAGTAATTAATAATATAGTATTATATTCTGGATTGTAAATCTGTCTTGCATATTGTAGATAATGCGTGCAATAATAAAAACTTAAAATTATGATGGTATAAATAACAACTAAAAAACCAAACTATTGATGACTTAAGGATTGATATCTATAATGATTATATAGATAACAATAAGAAATAAAGTGTACGCGAAAACGGCATTTCTCAAAGATTATTCAACGTAAATGGAAGAAAAATTTCTTATTATAATTAGACTACATATTTTTTTAAATTTTATATAAATTCAGAAATAAATTTTTCTTGTTAAATGAATTCTTTATTCGAAAAGGTATAAAAATTACAACTATCTTTATTAAAATAAAATAAAATTATTAATATACTAATTAAAATTAATCGATTTAGAATTTAATACTTTGTTTTTATTATCAAGAATTATTTCATTCATAATATTTTTCACGCTAGAAACTAAATTCTAATTAATTTAAAATTCATTTTCTTAATTATTAACTTTTATAATTTTATTTTAGCAATTATATACAACGTTCATGACGAAAAAAACTTCCGTTCTTTTCTTTCTCAAACTTAATAAAATGGCTTTTGATATATATATATATATATATATATATAAATATATTATATTTGAACCTTTTTTAACAAAATGTGTCGACTATATTTACAAATTAACAAAAAATTATAATTATTTGTAAGATTTTATTTCATAACATAATTTTTTAATATAGTTTATATATATACAAATAATCTTGATTTTTATAATACATATAAAGAAATCTATATAATATGATTAATTCATGAGAAAATAATAGGAATAACAATCTATAATATAAATAATCTACCTTAATATATATATATATATATATATATATATATATATATATTTAAAAAGATTGAAATTTTTTAAATTATAATTGTCTACGAATTAAATATATTTAATATCCAAAATATTACTAATATTTATGATCCTGTGTATCTGATATATGAATCCGAAAGAATTTATTTATCAAAATAATATTGCTTAACATAAATTATAATCTATAGAATCAAGACATTGAAATTTTTTAAATTATAATTGTCTACGAATTAAATATATTTAATATCCAAAATATTACTAATATTTATGATCCTGTGTATCTGATATATGAATCCGAAAGAATTTATTTATCAAAATAATATTGCTTAACATAAATTATAATCTATAGAATCAAGACAGTCATAAACATAAGAGATCCAAATATCTATGAGAGCAGAATGTAATTAATACATTTTTTAAATAATTCTAAATGAGAAGTGCATCTGTACAATAATGTTATGCTGAAAATTTTATAATTTATAAAATTATTTTAAAAATTCAAAAAATTTTTACAATGAACTTCACGGTCATCATTTTCACAATATATTATATTTCTAAAAGCTAAGATAAGATTAAAAGCAAGATTACGCGCTTTATAAAGACAACGCTTTAAACGTGAATTGTATAAGTTCTCTGCTTTTCTTCTTCAATTATTAGATCAACAATAATCTTTTCTTTTAATACATCTCCGTGCACATTTCGATCAAAATCATTCCTAAATGTTAGAGGTACGTAAAACATAAGTATTATAAAAATATTATTCTTCATTTTCATTTACTTTTATTTGCAAGTAAAAACTAATATAATTATTATATTGTTTTATTTTTACAGGAATATCACAAATTTTATAAAAAATGTATAAAATAATCAATATACTTCTGATTATATATATTGTTACAGCAAATGCACATTTGCACTTTCCCCTTAAATTGAATACAAATGCAGAATTATTAAGTAATAAAACTCAATCGAAGGTTAATTATACATTACCAAATTCTATAATACCTAAAAAGTATACTTTATCCTTAACCACTTATCTGGATGAAGGACTTGAAAAAAGATTCACTTT
This sequence comes from Ceratosolen solmsi marchali, assembly GCF_000503995.2. NCBI lineage: Eukaryota > Metazoa > Arthropoda > Insecta > Hymenoptera > Agaonidae > Ceratosolen > Ceratosolen solmsi. The sequence continues at coordinate 6,860,104 of NW_011948423.1, forward strand.
TGATGGCATCGTGGAAATTGAAATTGAAATACTCACAAAAGTTCGAAGTATAATATTTCATTCAAAGGACTTACGATTCGATCGTAATAATATCCATTTGAGAATAGACAAAATAGAGATTCAAGAGTTCTTTGTTCAGTTTGACAAGAGTAAGGATTTTGTGAATATAACAAGTTTGAAGGATGATTTTCAAACAGGCATCTACTATTTAAAAATAAACTATGTTGGTGTATTAAGCGATGATATGCACGGTTTTTACAGAAGTTCGTACATGAATGCAGGAGTAAAAAAGTGAGTGCAATTCATAATAATACAATTAATAAAAATATATTGCCAAAGAGTAGTGACTAGTTAATTTCAATTATCTAAAATTAAAGAGATAAATTATTACATTGAGGAACTTTTTGAAATTTTAGGTGGCTTGCAACGACTCACTTTGAGCCTGTCGGTGCACGTCGTGCATTTCCATGCTTTGATGAGCCCCAATATAAAGCAACATTTGACGTTTCCATTGTAAACAATAAAAAATACATAGTACTATCGAATACAAAAGTAAAAAATGTTGTAGTATCAAACGAAATGAAAACAACGAGTTTTTTTACGACACCGCCAATGTCAACATATTTGCTGGCTTTTGTTGTTTCCGATTTTACAAGTATTAGTAATAAGAATTTGAATTTTAGCATATACTCCAGACCAAATGCCATACAATATGGTAACATGGCATTAAACGTAAGTGAAAAAATATTAAAAGCATTGGAAGATTTTACTGGAATTCCCTTCCACATCAATAAAATGGAACAGGCGGCCATTCCCGATTTCGCTGCTGGTGCAATGGAAAATTGGGGTTTGGTTCTTTATAGGTAACACTATGTACTTTGCAATATAAATTAATCTTATGATGATTGATGTTAATTTATTTGTATATCTATGAAAAATACAAATTCTTTATTTTAAGCATTAAATTATTTTTCCATATAGGGAAAAGTCTCTACTTTACGATGATAAAGTTTTAACCACAAGCGATAAGCAAAATATCGTAGAAACTATTGCTCATGAATTTGCTCATCAATGGTTCGGTGATCTTGTTAGTCCAAAATGGTGGAAATATCTATGGCTTAATGAAGGATTTGCCAATTTTTTTCAAACCTATATTACAGAAAAGGTAAAAATAAAATTTTAAATTACTTCATCACTTCCATTAAAATAGTAAATTTCATGAAATATAATGCTTTATATTCGTAAATTTTCTTTTTTCTTTTTTTTTCAAATGTTATTTACACTTTAGATTGAGCCAGAATGGCACTCGATTGAGCAAGCAGTCATAAAAAGCATACAAAATAATGCCTTTGATTTCGATAGCAATTTATCAACGCATCCGCTTAATCAAGATGTGGAAAGCCCGAGTGAGATCAACGCAATATTTGACAGAATATCGTATGAAAAAGGTAAATATACAATCTTTTATTAGAAATCATTTTTCTACTTAAATCGAGGGTATCTAAAGATTTTAATGTGCTCAAACACGATGATAGCAATCTGCGAAACTTTTAACATTATTTATCAATTTAAGATATAACAACACTATCGATTAGATAAAGTCATTCGAGTCATGTACAGCCTTTAAAATTTGTATTTGCTTCAATATAACGTACTATTATTAATTTTGTAGGTGGGGCTGTCATTCGTATGATGCAACACTTTCTTACGGAAACTGTTTTTCAAAAGGGTCTCCAAAATTATTTAACTAAAAAGTAAGAGTCCCTAATATGTAAACCCTCGTATGCGAGATACTATATGTGTTATTTTTACTAATTTATTATTTTTACTAGATTTCATGAGTGACCTAAATAACTTAATAATATATTTTAATGCCTTAGATCATTATCAGTGGCAAATTCTGATGATCTTTTAGCAGCAATTCAAGAGGTTATAGATAAAAAAAACTTTCCACTCGATTTGAAAGCTATTATGGATAAATGGATTAATTACAAAGGCTATCCAGCTGTATATGTGACCAGATATTATAAAACGTCGACAGTTGAGCTTAAACAGGAACGATTTGTCAAATACAATGCAAGTAGGGAAGAAAAAGGCAATAAATATGAATGGCACATCCCAATTAATTATGCAATTCAATCAAAACCAGATTTTGTCACGACGATACCGCAACACTGGCTCAAAAGTACTGCGATGAATATATCTGTTGATGTTGATTCAAAAGATTGGCTTATTTTAAATAAACAACAAACAGGTTCGTAAAATAACATTTTAACTACTTATATAGAGGGTATCTACAAGCACAGCACTATAAATACATTAAATAGGCTTCTATCGCGTCAACTACGACGATGACAATTGGAAACTCATTACCAACTATCTTAATTCTGAAAACCGTACTAAGATTCACGTTTTAAATCGTGCTCAGTTAATGGATGATGCCCTCGCTTTTGTGAAGCAAGAAAAATTAAGTCTCAAAATTCTCCTGCAGTTAACCAGCTACTTGAAAAATGAAACAAATTATATTGCGTGGCAACCAGCATTTAAGACATACTTATGGCTAAAAACCAAATTAAGTAATACCGGATATTATACAATTTTCAAGGTAAGGTTATGGAGTTTTAAAAATCAAAAAGTGACAAATATAAAGCAATTTATTAAATGATATTTTGTAATTGAAATCGATGTTTTTTCAGGACTATGTATTGAACTCTACAACAAATTTGCTTACTTCTGTAGGTTTGGAGGAAAGCGAAAATGATAAACATTTGACTAAATTGAACAGAATTGTAGCTCTTAAGTGGGTTTGCTCTCTAGGTCATCAAGAATGTACAACAAAAATGCAAGAAAAATTGGTCATGTGGTTAGATAATTCTACGAAAAATCGGTATGCCAGTTGTCGTGTCGTGACCTATAAATGTATATGATTGTAACTACAAAATTATATTTGAATAATTAATTTCAGTCTTTCACCAGACTTAAAGAAAATTACTCTCTGTTATGGTCTGCAATCAGCCGACATCGATATATGGCAAAAAGTTCTGGATAAATGTGTGGAAACAACCGATCCTGATAACCAGAAGGAACTTCTCGTGGCTTTGGGATGTTCAAATAATAATCAGATTTTGCAAAAATACTTTAACTTTATTTTAAACGACACTTCGCCATTTAATAATACATTTTCCGTAATATCTACAGCAATAAGTAGTGCTTTAGAAAATAGCGAAGTAGGCATTGATACTGCTTTAGATTATGTAATTAAAAGGTTTATTACTCTCCTGAGAAAAATGTAAGATATTTGAAATTTAACTATCTTCCGAAATTTTAAATCGTTACAAATAAATTTAATATTTAATTGACATTTAATAATGAATTTAATTTTTTAATTTTCAGCAAAAACGAAGATCAAATATCCAGTTTATTTAGTAACATTGGCAGCAAAATTACCACTACGATTCAAATAGAAAAGGTATTTCAATTTACTTTCTCTTGAATATTAACAGTCTGCTAATTAACTATTTTTCAGCTTAAAACAACAATAAATATGGATATTCCAGAAAATATAACGAATCAAGGAATAAAATTTGCTGAAAATAACATTAAATGGTTAACGGATAATAAAGAAACTCTCAGATTATGGATGAAAGATATAAATTCTTATAGTAAGTCAAGCGATATAAGAATAACTTGGGGATACTTAACTCTCGTCACATTAATATTATTAATTACTCATTTCAATATTAATTAAGTTATAAATATTATGTTAAATAGTATTTCGTCTTTCAATTATTTCTATGAATTTATTAGACCAATATAGTATTGTATTTTTACTGTACCGTAAATTGTAAATATTATTATACATTTTTATATAGATATATTATAAAACCTACCAAATAGAAGAAATAAATATTATTTTTGAATATATTTATAAATAAATTTTATTATACAAAAACACACACACACACGTATGCTCGTGTTGACATACACGCGCGCGCGCGCGCACGCACACACACACATAAAACAAAATAATTATTTATTATCTCCCATCAATTATTCCGTTTTTTTATATTTTATTTCATATTTGTTGTGCATTGAAAAAGTGTGTTACTTGAATTAAAAAATACTTTAATGAAGATTATTTAAAATTAAAATTAACTTTAACAAAAATATACGTGTTCAAAGCTTTTCTGTGAGAGAATTCTGTTAATCTACTTAATTCATGTAATTCGTTAAAAAATTCTAGAATAATGTAGCAGTAAATATATATTCTTACGCTACGGCTTAAAAATATAAAAATTAAAAATACTTACCATTTATATAAATGTATAGTATGTAAAAATAACAATACTCATTTAATTATATTAAAAAATACTTGCGAAACAAATAAAATTTATTAATTTTTTTTATGCAATACAAATAATTCTGTAATACAAATAAAATTTAATCTTTATTTTATTATTATTAAAAAGTAAGAAATTCTTAATTTCTGAAATAAATCTTCTCTTCTGTTATTTTCATGAGAAAATTATATGAATCTACAACAAACATAAAAAAAGAATTTTAATTGTATAGATCAAAATTTTATATTTTTTATAAACTTTTATGTTTTTAATTAATCCACTTTACATATATTCTATTATTCTATTAATCCATTATTCTTCATATGAATAATAAATATTTATTATTAAGTATAAATATTTTGCACTTTAACTTTTCATAATTGAATACTTATTATTATTTGTGATTAGCTTTAGCTTTATCATAATACACACTCTAATGTCTAAAATATAAACATACTATTTTAGAATAAATGTTATTAACGTAATTTAAACAATTTTAGTAAACTATATTTTTAAGGTTATTCAATAAGCATTTTTATTTTATAAGTAAAACGCTTTAACATAATAGATAAATCACTCTCAAACGAGTGTTGTTAAAATCAGTTTCATGGGCTCATTGGTTATGACGTCATTGCGATACATCTAGTTTAAAATTATAACGATTTCATTTTAAATTTGAACTTGATCTGCTTTCGTATAAAAGACTTATACTTTTTTAATTACATAAGAATTTTATATTTGCTATTAATCTTATTTATTTAGAAAAATTGATAATATTTGTAAAATAAAAATGTTATTTAGACTTTCATACATTGACTTTGTATAAATATAATCATTAATATTTGAAAATATCTTCAATTTACACTTTAGAATAGTTTTAAATGCTTACATTTCACTAAATTTCAAAAGTGCGTATATTTTATATGCATTTATCTCTTCCAAGTCTGTACATAATTCATTTCATATTCAGGGTTAATTCAATAAGTGAACTATCAGGTACTACATGACAGTAAGAAATGTGTCAAACGCCATTTGTGAGTAGCTCGTACAAGATGATAGTCAGAAAGTATATCACACTTCTTTTTGCATTCTTAAGTTATTTATTATTGGTTTTGGCAACAAACAATACGTATGGAAAAACTCAAGAAAATCTTAAAAATGCAACCAATTGCTTTTTGAATAATACTAAACCATTAAGATACCAAGTTTATTTAGATCCGTGTATTAACGATGGTAATTTTAGCGGCTATGTTGAAATAGATCTTCTTATTCTTAAAACGACAAAAGATATATCGTTACATTCTCAAGAGCTGCAGTTTTGCGAAGAAGGTGTTTATTTAACTTTGAAGGGAAATTTAAACGACACTTTCGAAGCCTTAAAACCTGCAATAAATGTTGAAAATAGTGCCACTTCATTACAAAATTTGGATGAAATGTTCGATGTTTCATTTGAAACGATTAAGCCATCTGAATTCGTTTATGATAAAAAGGAACAGACAGTAACAATGACATTTAATGAATTTTTGAAGCCTGGAAGATATACACTCGAAATAAATTACATGGGTTTAATTAATTCTAATTCTGTGGGTTTATATAGAAAATTTTATTATGATATTGACAATCAGAAAAGGTAAATAACATAATTATTTGAATATAATATTACCATTGATTAAAAATATTATTACCATATGTATTACAGAGTAATGCTGTTAACGAACTTTTATCCAATATCAGCTCGACGAATTTTTCCATGCAGAGACGAACCTGCCGCGAAGGCAGAAATATACTTCACCATGCAAACATCTCTAAACTTTACAACAATTACAGCAAATTTACCTAAAAACTATATTGAATATAAAGAAGGACAACGATGGACGCACATTCACTCTATCACAAATATCTCAACATATCAACTTAATTTTGCAGTTTTAAATAACATGAAAAATATAACAAAAATCTACTCGAATACAACTTTTATAACATATACGACTAATGCTAATTTAGAATTAATTGACTTGGCACACGAGATATATGAAAAATCAATTACTATAATGGAAAATTATACTCAATTAAATTTTCCTTTGAATACTTTTATTAATCTCGTTTTGCCAGAGAAAATAGATGCCGAATCTTCTTCTAGTTTAGGTTTCATTATTACAAAGTATTATTACCTTATTTAAGTATCCCTACAATCAATTGATGTATATAAATTATTTTATTATTCTGGATTTTTCGTTTGCAGAAAAGATGATATTTTATATAACGAGCTTCTTGGTCCTCTTAAAAAAGTTAATGTCATTTTACAAGCTTCGAGAGATATTGTAAATCAATGGTTTAACCAACTAATTAGTCCTGCTTCGTGGAAATACATGTGGTTAACCGAAGGCCTTAGCGAATACATTAAGTATTATTTAGCCGATAAGGTAAATAATTTTTTCTTTTATGTTTATTTACTTGTAAATGTATAGCATCAGAATGAAATTCTGTAATTAAATTTTTTTTTTTATTGAATAGATTATGCCGCATTTAAGATTACAAGAAATATTCGTTATTCGGGAATTACAACGTCGATCATTTCTTCCTAATAAAATTACAGATACTTCACCGTTGAATAAAATTATCAATGACAGTCCAAAAAACATTCATTATTTATTGTCGCGGTCCGCCTCTACGAACTCAAAGAGTACGTTGAATGCATATTTATAATACATTTATACTATTAATTCAAGGTTATTTAATTTTTTAGCTGCATCTATTATCCGAATGATGTCAAATTTTTTAACCGAAAATCTTTTCCAAACTGGTATTGTAAATTTTTTCCAAACTAAGTAAGTTTTAAATAATTTTACATTAAAAAAATTAATAATAAAAGCTTTTAATAACATGAACATTTATATATATATATATATATGAGCATAGTAAATATAATTCTGTAAAACCAGAGAACTTTTGGGAAGCTATACAGAGTGCTGTGAACGCTTCAAAGGATACTAGATTAGTCAATATAAATGTTAAGAAAATAATGAGAACTTGGACAAATTCAGAATTATATCCAATAATAAATGTCACAAGAAATTATACAACTGGCTCAATCAAAATCACTCAAATGCCAGCAACTATACTTTTTGGTATAACAGAAAGAAATAACACGAGTAAATGGTACATACCGATAAATTATGCAACACAATCAAACCCTAACTTTAATTTAACTTTTCCGAGCCATTGGTTAAAACCAGATACTAAACGACTAATGATTAATGGTGTTAATCCTAAAGATTGGATTATTTTGAATAATCAACAAACAGGTCAATAATTCTGTTCTATCATTATAATTCCTTCTATTTAACGAAATATATATCTTTTTAGTTCTGTTTTAAAGTTCTTTAATATGTAGGTTACTATCGTGTTTTATACGACGAACAAAATTGGATCCGTTTGGCAACACTATTAAATAGCGATAATTATCAAAAAATACCACCACTTAATCGAGCCCAAATCATTAATGATGCTGTGCAATTTTCTCTTAAAAAACTATTAGATGTTAAAATTTTCCTCAATCTTGTATCTTATTTACATCGAGAAACCGATTATATTCCGTGGTACGATGCTCAATTTATATTTAGCTTTTTAAATTATCATTTATCAAATACACAAGCACATGATAGCCTAAAGGTAAAATTATATGTAAATCTATAATAAAAGAAATTTTTTAAGAAAAATTTCTATAAACTACAAAATATTATTTCAGAAATTTTGTCTACGATTAATTGTGCCTCTCGTGGATAAGATTGGTTTTGAAGATCGAGTGGATGATAATTTTTCCACTTTGCTATTAAGAAGAATCGGCAATCATTGGGCATGTCATTTTGGATATAAAAATTGTTGGAACAATGCAACTAAACAATTAGAAGATTACCTATGTAATAAAAAACCCAAATCGTACGTATTAAATTTTTTTTTTTTGTAAATATATAAAATCGTCTCAGTCAAAAATGAACAATGATTTTCTAATGAAAAATAAATTTTACTTCTGCTTTTCTAATTCTCTTTAAAAGGGAATTAGTTGACTTACAGGAATGGGCTCGCTGTTATGGCTTAAATGGTGCAAATGAAACAATTTGGAACAAAATGCTTCAAAAGTATCAAGAAAATTTATCAGAAAACACGATTATATATTTATCGTGTTCAGAAAATTCAACTATATTACATAATTTTCTGAATTTAACGATTTCAAATAACTCAATAATTAATGAGAAACATGTTTTATCGGTATTTAAATCAGTTTGCTTTTTCCAGTCAGGCGATGATAAGCGAATTAATTTATGTTTAAACTTTATCAACGATAAATTTGACGATGTAAAATTAAGGTAAGATTTATTTTACTTATAATAAATAATATTTATTGTAAAAATGGATAATTATAAATAAATCTTGAATTACTAATAGACTTGGAAATTCAACCCAATCTTTTACGTATCTTCTCGATCTTTTGGCATCAGAAATTAGACAAAAGCAGCAATTACAACATGTAAGATATCTTTCGTATTTAATTATAATTTAATATTTTTATATATGTTTAAATAATATCCTTCTAATTATTTTAGTTTAAAAAAATATTAGCTCAAGAAGAATCTATCGTCATTTCTAATAAGCTAAACTCTCGAATAAAACAAATAGAGAATAGTATTACGGTATTTGAACAGAAAGCAAGTTATTACGAACCATATTTAAAGGAAAAATTATTGAATTTTTAATTATTTCTATTTTGTTGTTATACTGTATTATAAATTATAGCTATGAATTCAAATCCAATGAAAAATTCTAATCATGTAACACGGAATATTTTACTGATCATCAAATATAAATATTTTGACATTATTTAAATACAATTATGAACTGAAACATTAAGATTGCCTCCTTTTAATTGATAAAATTTTGAATAACATTTTTGTCTAAAACATATGTAACAAGATGATTTGAATTTTATAATTGTTAGTTAATATAGAAATGATAAAAATTAACCATAGCATACATTATTTTTAATTTGAAAAATTCATATATATATAATTAAATTCACCGGCTAGATGATATAAATAATTGATATAAAATAATATAATTAATTAATTTTTACAAATTTTAAATCAAAGTAATCTCGTTGCAATCGATTTTTATGATTTTATTTAATTTTTCTGCATATTTTTTGTATAATATTCTGCACTCTATTTAAGATAATAAACTTTTTAATTTATTATTACTAACAATAACCAGATACGTAGTAATTATTATTAAATTAAATTAAATTATTATTAAATGATATAAATTTCATTTGAAAGTTTATTCCACTCAAATAAAAAATAAAATCACCTCTACAATTTATTATTAAATTGCTTTTCTTTATTATTCATGCGATACATGTTTTTCTAAATATTAAATGAATGAACAGTTAACTGGTGTTTGCACTATATATTATTTACATAAAATATTTTTTTATAATTTTGCTATATGTACAAATTCCCTCTACGATAGAATAGTAAAATCAATGTCATCTTTATCCAGCCACAGCTATCACATGCAGGATGAAAATAAAAGCAAATGCAAATAGGTTTTTCCATAACTGCGGTGCTTTCATTCATGCTAGTTGCAATGCGCAATAAAATTATTTGTTAAATTCATCTACTATTTGTAAGCAAATTGAAATCTTGACCTATTCATATTTAATGACAATATCCTGTAATATACGACGTTTCTTCACATATCTATATATTTAGAAAATCAGACAAGAATAAATACATCTTTTTTTCATAACTATGAAACACAAACTTGTGCCGACTAAGTAACGACACTTATTATATAGTCGGCAACCAAAATCAATACCGGCAAACACAATTCTTGAAAATGCCGATATTGTCGACTGTTCGTATACCGATCAACACTTAATATTTAGTTAAGAATATGTATATTTTATTGATAGGAGAGGCTTGAGGTGAACCCTTAAAAGATCATTAAAATTGTGTGAACTAACACAATAAGAAATATTGCTTGGTTAACCAATTCGTAACAAAAACTGAGTCTTTCACTTGGGATAGGAAATGAAAGTATGCAAAAAATTCGAAATCGCTCAATAGAATAGCAAACAAAATAGTTATTATTATTACAGAAAATAATAGGCATTAGACACATATTCTTACACAGGCATTTATAACAGAACGTACCAAATGTTTTACTTTACTTACAGACAGTACAAGGATTTACCTTGTGCTCTGTTATGATATTTATATTTATATTAAATAAGTACTAAATACTGAAGTGCATTTGTCACGTAAGTTTAATAAACATTTTAATTCGAAATTTATCCTATTACATATTCATTGAGAATTTTTAAATGAAAAGCATACATTTTTGTAAATATAACCTCAAAAAATATAACCTTAATATATATTTCAAAACATATTAAAATCCTTTATTATAGTAAATCAATGAATATGTCTTATGACATAATTAATTATTATATTAAGATTTTTCTCTATATTACAATTATTCTTAATCGATACATAATGATTTTAAGTAATAACAATAAGTTTAATAATGATATTTTTTGAAATTTTAATTATAAACCATATAGTACCGTTAAAAAAAAAAGTTCATCTACATCAATTAATATTAAATTGAAAAATATGTATAAAAGAAATATTTCTAAATAATCATTATCATATAAAAATAAATTGAAATATATTTCTGTATATTTAAAATGTTTAACTATTCATTATTAATTGGTTAAAAATTGCAATCATACATATGTTTATAATACTAATTATATTTAATTGTATTATGCTTAAGTTTCATCTTATTTATAATATTATTAATAACAATTTGAATATACGTTAATTTAGACAAATGCTATATATAAATTGAATAAATTCAATAAGTCATTATATATATAATTAAATTTTATTAAGAAATTATTTATAACGTACTAATTATATTTTAATTTATTATATTATTTTAAGCATAGAAATTAGTTACTCACATCAGAATGTTATGCTTGTTATAGTAGTTAAATGAAAGATAAGAAATATCTAATAAAATTCTTATTTAAGTCTAGTCGTTGCAGGTAAGAAGTAAAATTTGTTCACAAACTCAATATATAATCATTGATTATAATATTTTTTTTATAAGTTTTAATAAGAAAAATTATATTATAATAAAGTACTAATTTAATTTTGTAAGTATTTAATAATTAAAGTAATATATGCTTTTATATAAATGAAAATTTATACTTTGCACCTACGTATATAAAAAGAAATAGAATTATTTTAATTTATATAAATAATTTATATAAATGATTATTCCATACAACTTAAAACTTTACAAATGTACTTTTTTTATTTAGTCTTTTATATAAATTGTACATCAAATATATAATATGTCGTATGACACAAATCTTATCTATATAAAATAATGATGAATTTAAAATAGCTGTATTATCACTTCTTTTTTATTTCATTTCGACATTTCTAAATACGTATCGTACATAAACAAATAAATATATTTTCTGCTTATAAAAAATTTGCGTAAAACAAAAAAGTAAAACAATTATTATCTTAAAAGTTATCGTTTTAACTATCTTTTCGCATGTTGGATTCAATAATTATTTTAGATAAGTAATTTATTCAAAAATAAAGTTGTGATGTATTTGTTAGTTAAATATGAAATCATTATGATGTGAATATTAAATTTTGTTGTTAATGAAGCAAATTCATAATTATTAAAAAATACGTTATACTAGAAACATTCAATAATACTCTGATATATAAAATATTATATTATAAGAAAATATATAAAAAAAATAACCATATAAAATTCGAAATTGTACAATAATATATGAAAAAAAGGAAGAGAAGAGCATAAATTTAAGTCATTGATTCAAGTGTACATAGTGTCTGTGACATAGTTCTTGATAAAAATATATTAGTTAAAGATATAAATAATAATGATAATTAAATAAAATCGTTATAACCAATAAAAAGTTTAAAGCTAAATAACAAAAGTTTACGATATAATATATCTTAGCTTTATTTATCAAATTTGTTACGAAATTACAATTAATTAAAACACACATTGAAAAATAATATAAAATATTGTTTCAAATTGCTCACAAATTCTATAATTTTTTATTTCAATTATTATATATCACAAAATTTTTTAATTTTTCAATATATTAATAATTAAATTTATATTATTACTAAAAAAAATGTAAATGCTCAAAGCAGTGAAATGTACATTGCATTAGAATAATTTAAAGAGTCCCTTTTCAAAAAAGCAGTTACATGTTGTATATAAATATATATACATATATAAATACAAATATATAATAAGATACTGATATGAAACTGATAAGATACTGATACTGATAAAATCGATCTGAAGAAAATAATGCTTTGTATAGTATAAATGTAATTGCTTTATCATCAAAATCATATTAGAGTTAACTACAAAAACAAATTTCTTCTCATACACATTACCTTATTTTAATACAGTACTTTATTACATTTCATATGACATAAAAAAAACTATACCTGATATAAATAAATAGTCTAGAAATATTAAAATTATTATATTGATATATTAATTAAATTCTTAATGAGTTTAGTCTTTTAATTCAATTTTACGTAAAATTATTTAAATTTTCTAGTGAATGTATTGATTACAGATACAGATATTGATTAACCTAAAAGATAAAATTTTATAATATATTGAATATAATTATACAATATATTATCCAAATAAAAATCATGCCTTCTTAGAAATTTTATATAGAAAATATGTGTAATTATATTACACATACAAAGAAAGAAGAATTTATCACCCATAAAGTTTAAGGTATTCAATCTATACGAATTTTCTATTTTACATAGTATAATTTTATGCATTATGATCTCGTATTATAATGCAGTCTAGTTCATAATAGAAAGAAATTTTTATTTATATTTAAATACTTGGATCTATATACGTAATAAATGCCTGAAAGTAAAATATTATTAAAATCTAGTCAGGCAACAAGGCTTTTTAGATTTTATTAAAAACCTTTAAAATTAAGAATGCTTATTCCAAAATAATTATATAAAATAATATTCGAGTCTTTAAAAATTTTAATTTGTTTATATATCTGTAAATTAATGTGCTCTATTAATAAGTCTGGAATTATTCGACTTTATAACTGTCAGAACATCAGCGATTAAACTATATAAGCAGTTTTTATTATATATCATTATATATATTTATTATATATAAGCAAATTAAATGTATAAGCAGCTTGACTTCAAATATTTATATGAATATGAAAATTAATTTTTATATAATAATTTACAAGCTGTTCTTGATATTGAAATATACTGAATAAGTCTATTAGTTTATAGGTATAATAATAATTATTATTATAATAACACATATATGTTATTTATTTTAATTATAATAATTATAATAATTAAATATAATAAGAACATTATTATAACATAAAATAATAATAACAACCATAAGCAATATTTAAAATATTAATTTACAAAGTTCTTACTTCTAAAAAAAGCATTAAAAAACTACTAGTCATATTTTAACTTTATTTTTATTTCAATTATAAAATATTATATAAATTTATTGTAAATTAATGAATCGATTAAAAATGGTAGTTTTATATAAATATGTAAGTTAACGAAGTTCACAATTGTAAATATGTAATAGCAAGGCTATTCGATTTTACATATAATTAACATAAAAATAACAATGTCTTTACTCGGTAATATTCAAACACTTGCGTCACACTTGAAATATATTATCTTAAATTTAATTTAAAGTTCCAAGTTTACTAGGTGATCTATACAAGCATCTCTAAGTGCTCTCTGTAATGCTTTTCAAAAATATTCCTATTGTTACATACCTCTAATATTATTTTGAACAAATATTTCATAAAATGTTCTTAAAAGTTTTCTTGAAAAACATGATATAACAATGAAAAATTCTACCAGTATGATGAAAAAATCATTAATTCAAGGAAGTCTCAAATGTTATTATTTCATCATATACTATTTATTGTTATGCACCATGGTTACGTTAAAATAAATACGTATTGATTCTCATAAGAATTCATAAAATAAAAATAGTATATGATATCGAATAGTATAAAAGATGAAACGAATACATCTGTAATCAATTAATAATTTTTACAGTAAAACATATAACTTTGTGGATTAAAAATGGATTAAACTTTATACTTTTATTTTATATATTATTGAATTTTAAATTAAGAGAGAATTTACTAAGGGGTTCCTGACCAGTCTTACCAAGCAGGTTTTTAACGTTTAGGTAGTGAGTACCGTGTTAAAACCTGTAGGGAGTCAAACTTATACGATCTAGATAGTCAATAAAAATACGATGATCATAAAATTGATCAATTAAAATTTTCTAGATCTAAAAGTTGTATTCTCTCTATGTCGATCAATTTAATAGAATTAGTTATTGATTGAAGAAAGTAAAACCATGGAACTAATTATGAGTCTATATAAATGAAATGTATATTTTTTAATTATCTAAAAATGAATAATAAATAATAATATCATTCTATAATTACTTGCAATATAAAATAGCTGAAACAATATTGTTATACTATATAAATCATGCGTATGCGTATACGTATAATTTAATTCTGTATAATAATATGTAAAATATAAATAATAAAATATCAATTTTTATTAAAAGTATAAAATGAGAATGCTTCCAAACAAAATCTTTAAACATTTTCAGGATTGATCAGCTTTGCTTCCTTTTTTCATTTATTAAAAGACATAGGGAAATAGTAGTTTGGTATTTGTATCTAAAATGTGTTATTCATTTATCCATTATTAATTATAATTTAAATTATTAAAAAGATTTATTAATTAAAATGTTAATATTATCTCAATATTTATATAAAGCTTATTTAAACCAATGGAACTAAATTTGTTTTAAGATAAAAATATTTAAGCATTTTTTAAAATATTTTTTTATGTATAAATTTACTTTCAACGATTGACTATATCTGAAAAATTCATTAAATATTTTATTGAATTTTACCAAAAAAATTCACGAATATATTTTGAATATAAAAATCAAAAAACAATTTGAATAATCTTTTAAGAAATTGTCATTATAAAAATTTATCCGAAATTTTCTTTACCAATTCATATTCATTTACCTAATATTAAAAAAAAAATAGTTAAATATACAAAAATATTTATGACTATAATACATAAATATATATAAAATATTTTTACGTTCCATAAAACCCGAAGTTTGAAAACTATACATGCTTTAAACAAATATAATTTGATTTCTGTATATAAATATTTATAAAAAGAAATGAAAAAAAATACTGATTACTTATGATTTGTAAATAGATGAAAATTTATATGAATAAGTAATAAATTTATGTGGAACATTTAAATTGTAACGTACTAAACTGAAAGAAAAATCAATGCCACAAAAATGCTTTATTAATGTTAGTAAATTTGTATAATTTATAATAATTAAAATGTAATCGATATTCTTAATGACATACACAATCAATAACTTACTAATATTCTCGAACACAATATATATTCTAGCAAATAGAAATTTTATTTTATATAATTATAATTATACTGTTATGGTTTGATTTTATATTGATGTTACAAATCTTCCTAACACATCATAACCTACTCTATATACATTAAACATAATATATTTCAAATTAGATAACATAATAATTTATCAATACATGTGCTGTAATATTATTTTTTTTATCCCTTATTTAAATATTAACATTCTTAAAATTATTAATTTATCAATATTCTATACCAATATAGCAGTTTGTATTTCAATTTTTTATCGACAGTTAAATTAAAAATAATGACGTTCACTCACATATTTACGTTAAAACTCCATAAAATAATACTTTAGCAGTTATTTATCAAAATTATTGTCTCAATCCAGTATAGTAATTCTAGAGTGTTCTTGTAAATAGATAAAAATGTAAAAGCAAATTACCGAAGAGTGTAAATTTATATAATTGAAATAGTTTCGACTATAAACGGGTAACGTCGATTTCATTCATAATTCTAGATTTTTCCAAGGCATTATGCATGTATATCGATAGCAGAGTCGAATAAATTAGCGTACTCTATGCAAGTATATAAATAACATAAAAACATGTGAAAGTCATGGCTGGGCTCTACCCACTCCACGATGATCTATTTCAGTATTTTTCATATATTTGAAGCACACGTGCCACATATTACTATCATTTTTACATATTGTTTATATATATATATATATATATATATATATATATATAGAGAGAGAGAGAGAGAGAGAGAGAGGGAGAAAGAGAAAGACACTTAAGTTACAAAAGAGTATAAAAAAGTTCCGTGTAAAAATAATTGTAACATTCATATATTACTTTGTTAACCTTCAGATCTTTAAGCGTTACTAAACAAAAAAAAAAACAAAAACAAAAAAAATGCAGCCTCCGAAGCTCGATATTCGTAAATGGAATCTATGAAAGCTAAGATATTGTAAAACGTGCTTTAAACAAATAAGTTCGTACAAACGAGTATTATAATTATCGGTAAGAGACCTTAGAAAGTACTCGTGCGGAATTCATAAAGCTCGAGTGCCTAAATGATTACCATTATGAGCAAAGCTCTGTTGCACCTGATAAAACGTCGATTTAACGGTGGAAAATTGCAATTGGAAATACGACGCGGAAGCGGGAACAAAAATCCACTAAGCTCGCTCGAAAGTCAATTGACCAGAATGGAGTCTTTGGGAACCGAGGACTGGAAGGAGAGTCGAAAGAATGCATGTCTGGTTTACCGAGTGGGTGCCGTTCTGTCGCGGTAGGCAACAGCGAGTTTATAACGACGGCGCAGCCAACGCCGCAACGTTATTTAGTCCTCGACTCTCGGAGCGTACGCACGTGTCCGTAAATCGTTCCTTGCCCCCCTCACCCCCGCGGACAAATAGCAGTCTCCTCGCCACAGCTATCCAAAGCAAATGTAAGTAACCATTACATTTCATAATTCGCTATATCGTCCTATATTGGGCGTAGCCGCTTATAGTTCTTTATCTACAGTGCTAATGATTCGGTAAGAGCTCGTGCGAATCTCGCTTGCTTTTATCCTTTATATGTGTAGATTGTTTCGCTTGTTTCATACGCATCAAGACCTTTAAACAAATATGTTTTACAGGCTCCTCTCAATTTCACTCTCGTCTCACCAATGATCTCCATCCACGCCTCTCTATCACTCATTTCCCCTTACTCGCTCCTCCACCCCTCCCACAAAACTACCTCACTCCCGCCCTATGACTCTTTAACACTCTTTTTCATATCATTCAGATCACACAATTATATTTTTAAACTTTAATAAGATAAAAAATAAAAAAAAAACAAATTTCATGCTTGTTTTATGAGTAGTCTAAGGAGAAATTTATCTTCATTAATTAGCGACAAACATTTTAAAACAATTACAAATATCTAATATTTAAATATTAATATATTTAACAAACGGAAATATTTATGCAATAATTGCTGATTTTTTAATAATCATCAAATTGATATTTGAATTTGAATAATTAACAATTAAATATAGTAATTCGATTTCATTAAAAACAACTGATATCGCTATAATATCTCTGAAAAAATAATCAGTAAAAAAAATGCTACTATTTATTGTATCGTGTAAATTATTATTCACTGATTCAAGACAAATTAATTCATTGAATTTAAGTATTAAAATTACATTTGATTAAAAAAAAAAAAAACAAAGAAAAAGTTGTTTGCAATAAAAATTCTATTTTAAATTAATTTACGGTTACATACAGTTACGTACAAATATATTTATATTTACTTGGTAGTATTTATTTTTATGTATTTCTGTTCATGGTGTATAAAAGTACAGAAGATATTTAAACTATGAAATTCAAACACAGAAATATCCAAAAGTATGAAAAAATGATTATACATAAAGTACTGTTTTCATATATTTGAAAATCCCAAATTGTTGAGAATTAGTATGTAATGTAGTTTGCTATGATATATATTATAAAGACAATTATATTTGTCAATAATGAATACTGGTTTTTTCATTTGAAAATATATTATCTAATTGTTTCCAGATTCAGTATGTGTTATCATCCTTCTATTTCTCATAATTTCTGCAATTTCCGACCACTCAACGTTTATTTATACGAGCGAACGATTCGTCGAAAATATCTTATTCGATCTTTAAGCGATTTTCATATTAATGTATGAATATACTCGAATTTGAGAAACTTTCGAAATAAAATCATTGTCGTTAAAGTGAGAAAAGACAATTATCGAATAAGTAAACATGTGAAATGCATAATCATGTAGTCTCCATAGTAACATTAATCCAATTCCGTGTCATAACAAAAATATAACATCGAGAACAGCTTTGGAACTATAAATTTTGAATTATTAGGCCAATAAATCATGTTTCGGAAAATATGAAATACAATTTAAATTAACATTTCCATTATTATAAAATTCAAATATTGACCATAACATAAAAATTCTTGGAAATATTTTGGAATAAAATATTCAATTTATTCGTAACATAAATGATTCTATCATAATATACATAATGAAATACAAAATATTTGGTCATAAACTTTAACGTATTTTACAATTTTAAAGCCACCGGCATTTAACCGTGAAATTATATTACATTTTTAATGCAATATTGTGTCAACTTTTCATATGACAGCTCTTTTCAGACATAATAAAGCAAGATTCAAACGATAATATACTCCGATATCTATTATTGATCAGAAACTTCAGGTGCCGTTAGCACCCAATGCCCGAACTATCAGGCGTTTGCGACAGTCCTCGTGATGTGCTTTTAAGTGCACCGACCGCCAGATCGTAAACCAAGTCGTAGGTGGTTACGCATGCGCACTATGTGAAATGGAGTGACTCGCGACAACGACGACCCCATAAATCCTTGATACATTCCTAGGTAGGCGCCGCTGCGAGACATATACTGCTTGCTGTTCTATTGCGATTGAAAGTTGAATGCGCCACGCGAATCCGTACTCGCTAGCATTTCATCAAGGACACTCGTACGCTTATTACACGCAGCATTATCATTAAAAAATTACGTTTTTAGATTTTAGCTACTGCCACTTCTTTATTTATTTATTTTTTTTTTTTTTTATTCAACCGGCACCAAATGAAAACTTGTCATACACTTTGAATTGTACTGCTGAACGTTTCGTGCTGAAAAATTGCTAATAAAGAGTTGGAGTTGGACTAATGTAATTTAAAAACATTAAGCCGTTGAAACAAATAATTGTAAAGTAAATTCTAAATTACAAAATCGATGTGATGAGAGGAATGTATTTAATGCTTACGCAAATCGAAAGTGCATTAACCGCTCCCATATCCGAATGGTTACGTCAGAACCACTTCCCCGTACTTGCGTGAGATACAAAAAAAAAAAAAGAACTTCATTTCCTGACTTTCGTCATTTATTGGTTATAGATTTTAATTCCTTCATCGATCACACTACATATTAATAAGTTTCATATTAAGGCAATAAAACGTAGGTGGACCAATAAAGATTTTTTTTTACGCACATATCAATAAGCGGATCGAATTTACTTAATTATATTAATTATTATGTATAAAATTACAAACTAAAGCTATTCAGAAAATTACATCAATTGGGTTTAACTTGACTTTATGCATTTATGAAATTCGGTATTCGTATATATTTACAAAATTATATATCAAAAGGTTTTTTTGTACTAGCATGGTAAAAGCCATTATAAAAATAATTATAAAACTGTTCTTAAATATAAAGACTTTTATAATTTAAACAACGAGAGCTCTAATTTGGTATGGTACATTTTAGCTTAAATGCAAGATATTTTTTTTTTCAAAACATCGTTCATTATGGCCAATAATTTTTTGCTTCAGAATTGAAAATGTCCATTGATTTGTATTACGTTCCCGGAAGTGGACCATGTCGTTCGGTTCGTTTGGTTGCTGCCGCAGTTGGCGTCGATCTCAACCTGAAATTGACCAATCTAATGGCCAAAGAGCAACTGAAGCCGGAATTCCTCAAGGCAAGTACAGTACAGTGTATTATTTCAACAATTGTGCATTCAATTAACACATTCATGGAACTCGTCGTTTTGGAATTCTTCTGTCATGTTGCATACGTATAAAGTATACTTTTTATATAATAGCTGTAATAATACCTCTTATGTGTGTCATGGTTGGATTAATAATTAAAATAACTTGAAGAGGCTTTTGTATTTTTTTATTTTTTTGTTTTCAGCTACAGTGTTGAACGTAATAGAATCATGTTCTTGTGCGTTTATCATTTTTGCCATCGAATTTTTGCTTCATTGCTGCGATAAATTAAAACGCAATGATATTATGTATAGATCGTCCATAAATATATAGCTGCATTTATCATAAATATGCATAAAGTATATATAATTCGAAAGATTTGAACAGTGCATGCAACGTCAAGCACGAATACGCTGGAAACTTTTTTATGCACCGATGTTATTGAAGACTGGCGATCGATTCGTAACAAAAAATCGAATATCCAATCAATACTGAAATACAACGTGTACAATACGGAGAAAAAAAATAAATAAGCCGCATAAAATTGAGGCTAGAAAGAAGAAAATGACTCTGCACATTCTCAAACTGACCTTCTATTTGATTATGTTACTATCGCTCATCAACTCGCTTATGCGTCATAGATATTACCTAACGAGACATGTTTATTTCGTTCTTACAGATGAACCCGCAACACACCGTACCTACCTTGGACGATAATGGCTTTTACCTATGGGAAAGGTAATGTACTATATCCTCGTGGCTTTAACAATTATATCTAAATACGTATTTCAAATACAAGATTCTTATAATTGGGATGAAAAATGAGAATGATCCACTGTCGCAAGACTGAACATTGTTAAAATATTGTGAAATACGTAGGGACGATTCTTATTAAACAACATATAGTATATTGGTATAGTACCACTTAAAAAAGAGAATTAAATTAAAATATTATTTATAATTTGATCAATTTACAAAAGTAAAATCCAATTAAATACGATGCTTTCACATTAATTAAACAGCATTATTTATAAATTTAAGCTAAACTGCTATTTTCAATTACATTATAGGGAAAATGTAGCTGACATGTTTTTAAGTAGCTAGGGAATAATTTAAAAAATTTTATTTCTATATTATTTAATGTAAAAATTAATAATAGAAACAATTTATCGTTCCAGTCGAGCCATTTGTATGTACTTAGTCGAGAAGTATGGTAAAGATGATTCCCTTTACCCGAAGGATCCAAACCAGCGTGCACTTATAAATCAACGCTTATATTTTGATATGGGAACATTATATGAAGCATTCGCTCAGAATTATGTGAGTAATATTTATAATGATACTATAGAAAAAATACTTTCCAACTTATTGAAAGTATGTAAATTTAATAAAAATATTCGTCAGTACCCACAACTTTTCGCTGGAGCACCCGAGGATCCAGAGAAAGTTAGTAAAATACACGAGGCCTTGGAATATCTAGAGAAATTCCTTGAGAATCAGAATTACACCGCTGGAGATAATCTTACTCTTGCCGATCTTGTACTCGCAGTTTCAGTCTCTAACTTTGAGGTACCATAATATATATAACGTTTTATAAAAATGTATTATAAAATTACAACAAAAATATTTGCTTTTTATCTGTTATATATAAAAAAATATATTTGCATTTTCGAGTTTATATTTTATTAACATATAATTTGAAAAATAATAAAGAATATTACTTTCATTTATATACTCTCTCTCTCTCTCTTTCTTTCTCTCTCTCTCTCTCTCTCTCTCTCTCTCTCTCTCTGTGTTAGTGTATATACTTGTTTGAATTAATTTTACATAAAAGTAAAATTTACACATTGTCTATTGAGATTATGCATTGAATTTATTAATACATAATTACAATAAAAATTTAATAAATAAAATTAATATCGTTTTAATTATATCATTGTAAATAACTGTATGTTTGATCGTAAAAAATTTATTATACTAGTATTATTTATCTTAATAAGTCATGATGACATTCAGCATCTTAAAAATCTAAATTGTAAATCGTAAATTTTTTCAGGTTGTCGACTTTGACATAAGTAAATATAAGAATACATCCGCTTGGATGGCAAGGATAAAATCTGAGGCACCAAAGTACGAAGAAATTAATGGAGAAGGCTTAAGGGCATTTAAAGAATTAATTGATAAATTAAAGAAGTGAAGGATTCACAGCTAAATGTTATTATTACTTGCTCAGATACTTATTTATTAAATTTATAACACCGTATTATAATTGTTAAAGAAATTTTATTATTTTTTATTCAAAATTTTGCACGATAAATAAAAATAATGTTTAAAAAAAAAATTTTTTTTATTATTATTTATTGTTACATATATCTAATTCGATAAAACGAAAAATGAAGAAGTTATTATTTAATATCCAATATTAATAAATAGGGATTTAAGAAATTTTTTACATGTGTATACATGACACTAACATTGCATATATATGGGTGTGGGTGTATGTATATATGTGAATTAGTATAAAGAAGGAGCTTACATTTTCACAATCATAAACAAATACAAATAAAGTACGGTACAAACTGTCAGGAAAAGTTATTTATAACAGACTATCTAATAATTATAGTGTTATTAAAGTATTTATAATAAAATTTTATTTATTAAATATCTGTATGATAAAAATATTAAACTTATTTTAACTTCGTAAGAATAAACACAACAAAATAATTTATTAATAATTGATTCTAAAAATATGTATCTACGTATAGATAATATCTTGGATACAATATTTGTTTAGATACCTAAGCTTATATTTTATTATATTAAATAATAAAAAAAAAAATTATTTTTAACGAATATTTAATAGAATTTACTTATATAATCATATAAGGCTATCATCAAAACATACGCAAAATCTGTTAGTTTATATATACATACAGTCCATTTCCACCAATTTGATTACTTCTTTATATAAATACATAATGCTCTTCACCATACATACATATATATATATATATATATATATATCATATATCATTTATCAAATAAATCAAACTATTATTCTCACATTTAATAAAAACAATAAAACTGAGCTTGTTATTAAATACCCACGATTTCTCAGTTTCTTGTAATCTCAAACTGATAACATTTGATAAAAAATTAAAATATAGCCAAATCAGGAATGAAAAATCTTATGATCTATTCGATGTAATACTTTCATTATTAAACTATCAATGATATATTTATTATATACATGCAATTTTCGAACTCTCATGATACTTGTCTGCATATTCATTCACAAATTGCATAAGTTCAACGATTTTGCAAACAAGAAAAATTTACCGTTAAGTCTTCAAAAGCCTCTGATGTTTGTATGACAATCTATCGCACATGATATTTTATTATAGGGAATATATTTTATTTTATATGTACATATAAAATAAAATCGTTTTAGAATAGTAAGCGAATTTTAATATAAGTATTTCAAATACACTAAAATGTATTGATGAAACAAAATAAGCGAACGACATCTAAAATATAAAAAATAGTTAAAAATAATTACGAAGAAAAAACCCGTTAAGGTAGAGCACTTTTTTTACGAACTTCTATATGTTTTCCACGGCAAAAATTTTTCATTAATTATTTATTTACTTGCATTATCAAATATAAAGACTTCCTTAAAGTATAATAAAATTCTCTCATTCTTTTTATAAAAATATGTTATTTGTTATAAAATAAAAAATATAAAAAATTTTATTATAGTTTATTGTTAAAAACTGATTAAAATTAAAAGATGGTATATCATTTAGGAATTGAATATAAAAAATCAAAAATTTATAATGCAGTGTATTTAATAATTACAAAAATTTTGAAAAATAATTTAATCTTATTTAAAATACTTGAATTAATTGAGTGATAATCATGTATAAGTGTAAATACGTAATACAAAGCATTTGTTAAAAATTTATTGTATAATTAATATAATGTAAAATTAATGTATACTCTATTTGAGCATATTTATCAAATATGTTATTCAAATCACAGTTTGAGAATGGATTTTTTTTTTAAATATATAATATCAATATATTAAATGGTAGGAGATAAATCGTATAATTAGTTGTGTATTAAAATAGATAATGATTGTACTGATCAAGAATGTGACACTGAAACTTGGAATTATATATAATAGTGGGAATAGTACAACGACATGCAATATACGATCACCGGAATCAAATTTTATAAAGAAAATGTCTGCTCTCGACTAATTAATTTCTATAATAATAATAATAACCCAATGAAATATAATGTGCAAAAATATATTACTATATACATAAATAATATTAAGCCATAAAGTATTGACCAAAATAAATTATAAATATTCAACAAATCATATAGTGAATCAACTGAAAGGAATTATTAAGTTCTGAAGAAGAAAAAAAGTTGAATATAAATTTCAAAAGCCAAAAAAAATTTCTCAAATTTACTTAAAATAATCTAAACTTGAATTTAAATTTTAGCCTTAGGAAAACAATGAATGGTCATGATAGTATTGAATATTGAATTAAACAATGATACAAAGAATAAAAATTAAATTAGTTTGTTAAATTTCATATTGGATATTCCTTATGAATCGAAAATAATAGAAAATTTATCTTACATTATAATGATATTCAAATTTTATTATTTAGAATCGATTTGATTTGATAAACGTCCATTTAATAATATTTGTAAGTTTCATCTTTCTTCTTATCATCACTTCATCATCTCAATCAGCTGAATATAAAAAAAATTATATTCTTTTGACAAATACGATATGTTGAAGAATGTGTACTAAAGTAGCTGCAAGGTTATCATTTCCATTGGAGTTTATAACCTACTCTTGTCCAACTCGTAGTGCCAGACAGTCGGTGACTTTTAAAGTGTGAGCATCTTAAATTTAGTAAATTTCCAATAATTTGATTTTATAATATATTCGAATAAAAATTATTTCAACAATTAAAGTGGTGAATTTTACATTTTAAAAGTGATTATAATGATTATATTAATTCATTGATAATATTTTTGTCAATGCTTTTTAGTATGTCTATAATTAATAATTATTTGACTCTCTATAGTGAGAAAAATTGTATATACATATTTACACATTAAATATTAATAAGAATTAAATTTAATAGTAATGAGATCTGTTTATTATCTCATCTTACAGGCGCCCAAAAAACTTATGTCCAATTTCAAATTACATTTAACTTTTGTGCCGAAAATGATAAATAATATCCAATAACCAATTAACTGTAATATAACATATTTATGATAAGTAGTAATAATAATCAGTATAATAATTTATAGAAATCAAGTAAATTATTTAATAAGAATTCTTATAATCACGTCTATAAGATGCATGTATGCTTCTTATAGGCTGAGTATTTGTATTTTACAATAATTATGTATCTTTATAAACGTTGAAAGCACTTTGAATATTTTCTGGAACTTTATAATTAATTTAATCAAAGTTGAAATTTTGTAAGATGGTATTGATGAATTGACTAGAGTTGAGAGAGCGTATTTATTACTTTTCTTATATTTTTCAATTTTCGATATCAACATCACTATAAATATCCATATCTTCTTTAATTTCATAAAATTTATGTTATAATTAGTCTTTATAATTTAATTTGAATTTAAAATACTTGAAACTACGATCGTGAATTCTTGCATTGTAACATTCACGTTGAAAATCAAATATGACAAATAATTAAATGATATTTTATATTAATAGTTTAATACGCCTCGATAGATAATTTTTCTCTGTCATTTAGACTTGAAAATGGTAGTTACATTATACCAAATTCCTGCAAGTGGACCATGTCGTGCTGTTCGTTTGGTCGCAGCTTCTATTGGAGTTAATCTTGAACTTAAAGTTACCAATCTACTAGCAAAAGATCATTACAAGCCAGAATTCGTTAAGGTAAAACTACAATATAAAATTATAGAAATACATGTTTATTTATTATCTTGTTAAAGTAAAAAGTAAAATTTATATTTATTATGCTGAGGATAATAAAAGTTTTTTTCATTGGCATCTAACATACATTACATGGTTACAATAAAATTTATTATAATATTTATTAAATTTTCAAAGTTTGGAAACCTTTTTACAATAAAAGCCACTAACGCCAACTTAATGTATATCTGTTAAAAAAGATGTTTATTGATATTGCCTAGAAATTATGCATTTTGTCAAAACACGCAAACACAGTCGAAATATTAATATTATATTTTTATCATTGTTTATTCTATTTTGTTGTTTTTAAAAATATTAGGGAAATTGGCTGTAATATGTTATATGTTATACTATAAATTAAATGTATTAATGTACATTAAATGTACAACTAGTACGGCAGCAAAATACAATAATAAATATGAAATCCTGTAATCACATAACATAGCTATTATATAACTATTATAAAACTGTAATTGATAATTAACTTTAATTTTCTTTAGTGGATTTAATTTTTTAATTAAAATTATTACAATAAGATTTTCATTATTATATTTTTATAATTAAATTGTTTTAATAATGAACAATACATAGTAATAAATAATAATTTTTAATTACCAATTTAATAATACACAATCGATTTTTTCAAAAGAAATAGTACTACTATAATACTATTATATTTAAATGGTACTTGCAATAATTAATACAGATTTAATTAATATAGCACTTATAGAATTAAAGTAATATCATTATTTAATTTGGTTTATATACAAAATTTATATTTAAAACAATTATTTAAAGCCATCTTATCTTGTACGTTTAAAAAGTTTCATAAGATACGTAAATATACATTATATGTTCTATATTATTGCTGGTAATCGTCAATCGATATATTATTATGGACAGAGCAAATCAATACGCATATTGCTTTGTCTAAATAGAGTGTCAAAAAATCAAACAATTCATTGAATTTACAGGAAGTTGTAAGGCTTCAAAATATTTGTAGATTTACTAAAGCCATTTAGTAATGTGGCCTTGAAGTGCCCCTCCCATTTCATCATCTCCCAAGGACATGCAAAAACTTACAAATAAGTGTCCTATGTTTACAGATGAATCCTCAACACACTGTACCTACTATGGATGATAACGGATTTTATCTATGGGAAAGGTAATATAGCATTTCTTATATAAAAATTTAAATACGGTTGTTTATATAATTGCTAGATATTAAACTAGTTATTATTCCATTAAAACACTAGATGAGTAAGAAAATTTTTCATGAGCTTTACATCATTGAACAATAATAACTAAAAGCTATAATTTAAGAAATTATGTTCAAGGATATCCATTACCACTTTGAATATTCTAAGAATCAATCTACTTGATATATATATATATATATATATATATATATATATAATATAATAAACACTTTATTATGGTTCATTTATTTACAATATTAAGCCTGTATAATTTGAAAAAGTATTTTGGTAATTATAGGATTATTATTTCAGTAATATGAAGAATAATTTTTATTCTCTTGAAGAACTTTGTATTTTAAATTCGGCATTTAACTATTATTTAATTATTATTTAATTAGTAAAGGACAAAATAAAATAAAATTGTAAGTGTCATTGAAAGGAAATTTTCCTCTTTATAATAGCTGCATATATTGTGTATTTTTATCTTATTAGTATTACGACAATTATTATTTAGTATATTTAATATTAATTATTTATATAATAACTAAGCATAACAGTACTTTTTAGAGACTATAAGTTTTCATTACATTCTTATTATATCTGATTCTATTCAATATTATTCGTTATAAAACGTCTCATATATTATTCGAGATAATTAATAAAAAATAAAAATAATAATAATAATAATAATAATAATAATAATATATTGAAATAGACTCATTATTGAAAAATTATAAAAGTGGTTTTTATTAATATGAAAATTAAAATGATGACAAATTATGGGCTAACTTGGTTTTTATTTGGAACAAATCACTTTGTACAAACGGTTTCAATATATACAACTATCCCATAAAATTATTTTTAACAAAGAAAAAAACGAGTGTTTCCTTATAACAAAAATAATTAATCTTAAACTACATGGCGCATGTAACATTAAAGTGATTATCTGTTAGCCGGGCCATCTGTACATACTTGATTGAAAAATATGCTAAAAATGATTCACTGTATCCAAAGAATCCAAAACAACGCGCAATTGTAAATCAACGTCTATACTTTGACTTCGGAACCTTATATCAACCTTTTGTCGATTATTATGTAAGTATTTATTAAAACAAAAGAACAAAAAAAAAAAAAAAAATATACATAAAATATGTATATAAATTAACAATTACTGTTATTTAGATACTGCCCTTACTACTTGGGAAAAAAGCAGATGAAACGAAGGTTCAGCAAATGGAACAGGCGTTTAAATATCTCGATCTATTTCTTGACAATGAGAACTACGTAGCTGGAAAAAGTATCACAGTAGCTGACATTGTTATACTTACTTCTGTTTCTAACTATACGGTAAATTAGTTTTAACGCAAAATATCATTTAAAAAGCGATAAATAAAGCAAGATATGAAAAATTCAACTGATCTAATATCGACTTGAAATATTGAGTTTCTCAAGTGTTTAAGTAAGGCATTAGAAATAAATAATATACTTTACTGGGCACTTACGCCGATCACTTTCATATCTCAAAAATATTTTATGTATTTTAGTTAACTCGAATTGCTTCTATATGAGATACTTGCATATATTTATATAACGGGTGCCAATATGTAGGCGCGACGGCTTCCGCATCTGTTTTTGTAACGTGTCCCTCTGTTGAATTAGTAAGATCATTGAAAATTTCACTCAAAGGCACTTTTTTTTTTTTTTTTTTTTTTTTTAACAAAGCCCTCGACTTGCCCTTGTCATAATTCATATAGCCGCTGCTTTAAATATTTGCGCTCTTACGATGTGTCATTATTTTATGTAAACGTTGATCGAGCGTCGCGAGCTTTTAAACATTGACACGATCCTGTTCATCCGTAGTTGCCTAATGCTCATATCAATTTATATATTAAAAGCAGATTGATTAGTCTTATCTTAAATAACATTTAAGTATTAGAATTTAAAAAATCTTGATAGAGTGATATTATAAATTATATAAATTTTCTGATTATCAATACTTATAGTATAGATGAAAATATGTACAATAAGTCACATAAAATGTGGATATTAGGGCATAAAATTATACTTTAGACAATTATTGAGAAAAGATACACATAAAAAAATTAAAGTTTCAAGTATATATCTAATCTTTTCGATTCCTTCAATAAACAGAACGGGGCTAATAATAAAAATTTAAATACTCAAAATATTAAAATATTCAAATACTCAATATATTTATTTTTCAAATACTTAATATATTTAAATACTCAAAAATTTAATAATCAAAATTCATAATATTTACTTCTTTTAAAATAAAAATAAATTATTTTCAGATATTTGACTATGACATGAGTAAATACCCGAATGTTACAAGATGGTTCGAAAAACTACAATCTGAAGTTCCTAAATATAAAGAAATCAATGAAAGTGGATTAAAAGAATACAAAGCTTTTGTACAGTTTTTAAAGAATAAGTAAAATTTTACGCATTAATAAGATTAATGTCTTATATTAATTAATTGTTATAACAAATGTTTTGTAAAAATATACTTATTTTGGTATCTCGTAATTAATATTGTATACTTTAATGTAATATTAATTGCATATGTTAAATTAAAAATATAATAATAATAATAAGGAGAAAAAGAATAACAAGAAGAAATTATTAAATGCTAACTCTAATATTATTGGTAATTATAATTAAAAAGGTAAGTTATGTTAATTGTAATAATAATTTGAAAAATATTTAAAGTTTTTTATTCAAAATTTTAAAAATGAATCTAGTAAAGTAATAATTTTGTTAATAATTCAATTATAAAATTAGGGAACTAAAACGTGTGTATGAGAATTTTTAATTCATGATGAAATTTATAGTGTACTTATTAATTTAATAATATCTATATCCGTAAGTGACAAATAATTATAATCTATATTTGAAAAATTCTGTCAACAAATATTTGTCAATAATCTGAGCTATATCATAGTACAAAAATGTAATAAGTTTTAATATAGATATATATATATGTGTGTGTGTGTGTGTGTGTGTGTGTGTGTGTGTGTGTGTGTGTGTGTGTGTGTGTGTGTGTGTACATAATAATTTTAATCGATTTTTAATATCAATATATACTAATTAGAATTAATCGATTTCTTTAAATCGAAACATATTTTTATAGATTTTATTTTGATTTACAAAAATGTTAAGAAACTAAATTTATAATTATAATATCAATTTTTAGTATGTTATAATTTATTGTAATATAACAAAATCTGTATTTTATAAAATTTCAAACAATTTATTTTCAATATTCAATTCTGGAATTAAGAATATGAATTATTCCATGACCTATATTATACTTGAATTAAAGAACTAAGGTATAGAATATACATCTCTCTCTCTCTCTCTCTCTCTCTCTCTCTCTCTCTCTCTCTCTCTCTCTTTCTCTCTATGTATGTACATAAATATGAAAAATACCTGACTCTGATCCATGCTATAGACTAATGCATGACATTGAAAAGTATTGACTATTACAAATCAACTGTAAAGGCAAAAAAGTAAGAGTCGTCAGTACATCGCAGTCCTTTCTTGACAACAGTATATTATAAAATAAACTGATTATTCGTCTAAGATTAATCATAATTAATAATTCATTCAGTTAATATAATGGAATTATACTATAATCAGTTTAGCCCACCAAGTCGCGCTGTTAGAATGACCGCAGAATATCTTGGCCTCTCGTTAAAACTCAATTGCATCGATACTTTAAAAGGCGAACAGTTAACTCAGGAATTCGAAACGGTACTCTCATTTAACAAATTTTTTCACTTACAATAAATCACGTTCATAGCAATGTCAAATATATATTTCAAACATCGTAATTATTTTAGATAAACTCTGCTAAGAAAATACCAATTCTTGTGGATGGGGATCTTAAACTTGCCGAAAGGTTAGTACTGTTTGTCATTACTAATCGATATAATAGAAACTGTTCTTACCATCATAGGATATCAGTAGTTTTACTGTAAAGCAGAGATGGCATAAGCTTAAGGCATAACGACGCACTTTACGCATATCCTAAAGAATTGCATTTAAATTAATAACACGCAATTTTGCATATTTCTTTTGAGCAATAATAATAATAATAATAATAATAATAATAATAATAATAATAATAATAATAATAATAATAATAATAATAATAATAATAATAATAATGATGATGATGATGATGATGATGATGATGATAATAATAATAATAACAATAATTACCAAAGACTTATTGAAATAAGCCTAAGCGAGAAATAAGTTTTATTTTCATTCTTTTTTTCATACATTCCTTTAAAGAAGACAAGATTTTCAAGCATTTCACGCAATCGGACAATACAGCTCAATTGTTAATGATGGGATTAGTAATCATCCGGCGTACTTGCATAAGTTCCGAGTTATTATCTTTATTCATTTTTTTCTTTTCTTGCTTAAATAAGAGCACGCACGCGAATACAAGAACTAATTAAAGTGTCACATTTTTACATGACGGTGAAACGGTTTTGTAATATTAATAACCACAATAATGATTCTGCTTTATTACAGCCGAGCGATAATGATTTACTTGGTGGACAAGTACGGGAAAAATAATTCGAGGATTCTTCCGTCAGATCCTTGTGGACGTGCACTCGTCAATCTCGCGCTCCATTTCGATATTGGCAAACTCTTCAGAAGCATAGAACAATATTACGTATGACTACTATTTCATCTAACAAGCTAACCGAATTAATTGCTCGCTATGACGCATAATAATTTCGAAAATCTCTGAACTTTTATTTTTTGAGAACGCAATTTTCCGAAAGTGCGTATCATTAGTTCTGTTACATAATATTGCAGGATTCAGTTGCTTTTTTTTTAATTTTTACAAATGCTATGGGACTTATTGAATCGAATATCAGGAGTTCTCTTTATTATTAATCGAATAAATTGATTATAAAGCATTTGATTGAAAAGATAAATAAAATTTACAAGGGACTTTATTAATAAGATGATTGATAAAAAAATAATTGTAGTAATCAGACGCTTAGCAATAATTTTAATTTTTACTTTTTATTGAGCACTTTAAATAAATATTAATTTTTTTTATAATTTGTCAGTAATATAAGTTATTACAAAATTCAAAAAATGTGTAAACAATTGAGAAATTATATCATCAGGAAATTATCATGTTATAGATGATAATATATATTTGTAGTACAACGGTTTAAAAAGTGGGCATAAAATAAAATTTCAAATACTTCAATTTATTTAACAAATTGTAAAAACAACGTTATATTTATTATTTTCGCAAACTTATAATTATGATAGAATTTGACACAATAAACATGTACTAAATATCAATAAATCTAATTCATTGAAAAGTCAAATACCCTATTTAGCTAGTTGTTTGCCCAATTAAAGATTCTTAATAATTTGTTTTATATATTAAAACTAAGGGAATGATGAAGTATTTAAATTCTAAAAACAAAAATAATTCTCAGTTATAAAGATTTATCCTACAGTTTATTGTCCATTTCCCGTATTAAGATTTTCTTCATTATAATGTAGTGATAAGTCACACCTGTTATGTTACATTGTGTGTCGCATTCCTGAGTTTAAACCGACAAACGTAAAAAGCTTTCTTCTTTTTTTTGTCTTTCAAAAATTGCAGTTCCCGATAATATTTAAGCTAGAAGAAACGCCTTCAGCCGAGAGATACGAGAAATTGAAGGAGGCTTTTGGAATTCTAGACAGAATGGTCGAAAGCCAGGATTACGTGGCAGGTCGGAATTTGACCATAGCTGACATCTCGATAATAACTACGGTGACAACCGCCGAGGTAACAATCGCGATTATACGGTGCACGCAGGCTAATCCAAAGAAAATACGAATTTTTAGTAATCCTTGTGCAAATCATTACCGTCTCGAATAGCCTGAATCTATTGGCATGTTAATGTTAAGGACACTGTAATGCTAGCGAGGCTTTAAAACAAACTCACAACAAATCCATTTTTTAACTAAGAAACCATAAAAATTTCATATCTATTCTTATTAATTTGAATGATGGAGGATTGCCGTGATTTTTTTAAAAGATAGTTACATTTAAAAAAATACTCGAAATTTAAAAAAAAAAAAAAATCTATTTCATTTATTTACAAATCCTTTAAATCCTACGATTATTAATGTGATATTTGTTTTCGTCAAAATTAATACTCTATGCAATTATTTTAAATTAAGAATCATGCAAATTAATTAACAAAAAAAGTATTTGATTAATGTTTATTGGATGGAGACTCAAATATTTCATTGATGATTACAAATGAACTTTCTCGCAACAGGCTTTTGGCTTCAATATTATTAAATACAAAAACGTGATGAAGTGGATCGATCGAGTCAAAGTGGCCATACCAGGATACAAGAAGATCAATGTCGAAGGTATTGAAATGTTAAAGAAAAGACTATCGGGGCAGATGGAAAACTGATGGTGGCAGTACGATTGCCACCCCCTTGGATGCATACTCGGAAAGCGAAGTGATTTACACTTATTTGATAATGTCATTAGAAGCAGAAAGAGATTTTACCGTAAAAAATTTTCGAGATAATTCGTTTCAAAGCACGGAGAGGAATAGAAAACTCTTATTGTTATATAATTGAGAAATTTTTATTGCACATTATTCTAATTTATTGATGAGTTTAATTAACACGTAGTATGTCGTTAAGAATATCTTTAGATAGTTGAAGGAAAAGTACGCTAAACTTTAAAATAATCGTATTAAATTCCATTTGAGTTTAAACATTATTTATAGATGCTTAATTTCTTTCTGATAGTAATATATTCTATTTTATTATTCTTTTAATTATTATAAATAAATTAATAAGATAAATGCAACTGATGGTATCACTGTAGTACGATTAAAATGCAAAATCATGATTTTAGACTTAGATGATAAATAAACCAACGTTGAATAATCGTATGTAATATGATTTATGTGACTTGCATGTAGGTATTACAAGATGATCACATAATTAGGCACAAATATTAAGTAATTGGAATTATTACGCTTGAATAATAAACATTTTTCTCGTAATTAAATCATCGAAGCAATTCATCGAATTGTTTTTTATTTTATTATAATAGTAATTCTTATTGCTAATGCACGTTAACTAGACGATTAAATAAGATAGGAAATAAATATTATGAGTAAGAAAATAATGAGCTACAAATAAAACATTGTTCAATAATATTGAACACCAAATAACCTTTAACCAATTAAAATGAAACACTCGTGGGTGTTAATTATCGACAAAGCACGACTTTAAAAATTCTCAGCTAAAGAGGTACACATTGAATTTTTCATATTTGATGTAAAAATAACATGATGCTCAAGTGCTGTGGCGATACTGTGGCGAGCAAATTCAATGCGGGCAGAATAATTAATTAGAAACAGCCGGGAGCGTCTACTATAATCGGAAGGGCATGTGGACGTTTAACGGCAAATGAAAATGTGAGGAATAGTAAGAAGGAATTTTCACATATTGGGTAAACGTACATCGACCGGCTTCGACGCATCCATTTCTTCAAGAAAGAGGGAAAAAAGAAGAAGCAACGAAGAGTCCGACTGGCAAGGTACTGTCCATCCCGTATAGATGATCGAGCCTCGATATTGAGCCCCGACACAACATAGTCGCCGTTGATTCTCCGGGGCTGCAAGTGAATTGAGAGGAGCGAATGAGTCGGGGGGTCGGACTGCTTTTTCGGTTGGCCAACGTCGCGTCGGCTTATGAAGCGGTAAGAGGCGTGTCGCGTTTTAAGAGGACT
>NW_011948423.1:6895896-6988396 GCF_000503995.2 Ceratosolen solmsi marchali
GTGGTGGTAGTGATGGTGGTAGTGGTAGTGGTAGTGGTGGTAGTGGTGGTGGTAGTGGTGACGGTGATGATTATGGTGGTGGTGGCTGAGGTGGCCGTGGAGCAGGAGGATGAGGAGGAGAATGAGAGATAAGGATGAGAATGAGGAAGGGAAGGAAGAGGAGGAGAAGAAGGAGGAGGAGAAGGAGATGGAGGATGTGAGGAGGGGGATGAGGAGGATATGAGGAGGAGGTGGAGGAACGACAAGAGGAAGAGGGCGACAGGAAGCCTTAGCTGGTAGTCTGCACATCAGGCGGCGAGTAGCGCGTATAGAGCGAGCCACGCTAAAAGCCTTCGCCCGATGTCAAAGCTACAGGCTGCGATCGTTAAAAATAGAGAAGCCCTTCGCTTGTCTCCTCCTCCTTTCTCTCAGTCCCTCGGGCTCGTTCTCCGGCGGCCGAGAGACGACCGGTAGCCGCGGCAAGCTTCAAATCCTGTCTTGGCAATCGCCGTGAGAAAGCCTGTGTTTTGCCGGAGCAACAGTCTCGGCTTTCCCCGATTGCGCTAATGCTTCAAAGCGACGAGCCGCTTAATTAAGCTCTTTTGCAGCCCTGCCTCCGTTTTCTCGACGACAGCGTTTAATGTTGTCATAATACGCCACGGGCCTTTCTACAGCAGGCATCAACAAATCGATATCCTCGGTTCGTATAATATGCACTTGCGTTGTCAGCGATCAACACTTGCATGGATTTTATGATGTTTGGCACGATGAAGGAAGCGAATCAGGCATTGGGGGAGCATATAATATTATTGTCATTATCAGCATAATTTCCTTATTATTCTTTGAAAAATATTAAATAACACGAAATAGCGTTCACAATTATGATGAGTATCAGATTCTATAAGATTACTTGTATTCGATGTATTCGAATATTGATTTCAAATTGAAATCACTATTATTATTGTTATTATTATTATTATTATTATTATTATTATTATTATTATTATTATTGTTGTTGTTGTTATTGTTATTGATTGCCATTTGCATTGCATTAATTTCAATTACAGAAAAATAAGAAAATAAGAAATTAAACTCACTTCCTAAGTGTTTTAATTTAAATATTCTACGTGTAAAGAAGTTATGAGAATTGAGAAAAAATTTTATTAATTTTGATACATAATCCACTATGTTTCTGTATGATATCTTAGAAAAACCATTTATAAAATGAAGATCCATTTATAACATGAAGTTAACTAATGTAAAATGACTAAAAATAATTTTTTTTAATACAATAAATAATAATAATGTGATTTTTGATAAAAATAAATACTGTATATGATTAATAATGATACAATCATATATTCATAAATTCAAATTTGAAGAAATATAATTTAGCATGAAATTAGAAACCTCAATACATTTTCGCACTATAAAATAATTTTATCAGTTGGTTAATATTTCAAATGAAATTTTAATTTTTTTTATTTTTTTTTTATTTTTATTTTTATGTTCTAGGCTACAAAGTTATTAATTAAAAAAAGAAATGTTGAAATGAATTATATTTAAGTAGATCAAAATTTTGAGAATCAAAAATATTATGATAATGAAAATAAAAATGAAACTATTAAACATTATCCATGATTTTTCATATATCTATGCGAATCTATAAAAATCCATTTTGGTTTATACGAATTTTTAAAAAAAATCTTACTATTAATAATAAATGATCTTCGTATATTTCAAAGTTCAAAAAATATTTTGATCGCCGTGCACTAATAAAAAGAAATCTTGAGTTTCAATTTATTATATTCAATCCATTTTATTTTATTAATTCTTATATTGTATATTGTGTTTTTTTTTTAAATATGTATGCAGGGTTCAAAAATATTTTTATATAAATATTACGAATTTTTAGTTTATTCTCTATAGATCATATATAGTATTGTTATATTGTATGAAAATTGATTAATATTATAGTTATATATAATTCAATAAAAGTAATTATGTAAATCCCTGAAGATATGTATATTTCACGTGCATTCATACAATAATAAACGAAATTTATACTCAACGTTTTACGTATTTTTTTTCGAGTAAATTGCAAGGTTTCATAAATCTTTTTAAAATCAAAACAAAAATTATGCCCGCTAAAAGTCTTACTACGTTTCAGTTGTAACGAAAACGATTTTTTTTTTTTTTTTTTTTTTTTTTTTTTTTTTACGAATAAGAATACATGGAGAATAAGAAATATATGAACAGGTAATTTTAAACAACTGATCACGCAATGGTTATTTTCCCTTTTAGTATGATTTCAGATTCCTCGGTACTTCTCTATCCGCAAATATGATTACGAATATCAATGAAAATAAATAGTATATGGATAAAATAAGAATTATTTTTTAGAATAAAATACCTTTCAGCTTAAACTTTTATGTTTTCACATATTAAGTACAACAGTATACTATTGATCTAGTATTTAAAAATATAAAATGTGTAAACGACGTGAGTATATTATTTTTAATATGTAAATGTAAAAATATATTAATATGACAATTGATTAATATAACACAGTTTTGGAATACTATTGTTAGAAAAATTGGTAAACTAGTTAATGCATTTATTAAGTTTTTTTTACTTTTAATAATAATTTGTTAAAGCGACATTTTAATTAGATTTATTAAAATATATGCTTCAAACTTTTATTTATAAATAACTTGGGTATGGTTATAACTTTCAATATAATAACGAATCATTTTTATTCACATAGTAAATAATATATTTATTAAAGCCCATCAATTGTTTAAGAATAATCTTTTTTATTTGTTACATGTATGCATTTTTGTTGCTTAATTTTTTTCACATACTACATGTATATAGAATACTTTTAAATTTAAGTATATTGCATTATAGCGAACATAACGTCACTTATATTATTATAATATTATAATATGAAAATTATTATCGTTAATTCAAAATAAATAAGATTCTATCAAACACATTTATAATGATGAATAATAATGATAAGAATCCTTTTCCTGGACTCCTCGAATACCTAACATTAAAGATACCGCCACTAAATAGCTTGTATAGAAAATAAACAAAGTACATGGTAAACGTCAGATAGTTAACTATATCAGAAATATATACAATATCAAATAATAAAGTTTTCGAACATAACTGAAATCAAGGCTATTGTATAAATTAAAATTAATCTATCTAAGCTTCAATTTGAATCTACTGCATTACGACATCGATTGGGAATT
Source organism: Ceratosolen solmsi marchali (assembly GCF_000503995.2). NCBI lineage: Eukaryota > Metazoa > Arthropoda > Insecta > Hymenoptera > Agaonidae > Ceratosolen > Ceratosolen solmsi. The sequence goes on from NW_011948423.1 coordinate 6,899,139, forward strand.
TCCCCATTAATCCACGTCAATGTACGAAACCACGAGCATCGTCGGAAAAGTCGTTTACGATAGCCCTATGGTTCCCAAGCAAAGTTTATAGCCGCAGCTTTTCTCGCAAAAAAGAAGAAACAGCAACGAAAGGCCAAGTCTCCGATGCGCTCGAACGGCATCCTTATCATTATCACAATGGGCATGAGCAGTTCGCTACGAGAGTGAGAGAAAGAATGAAGGGAGGGGTGGGGGCAGGAAAGTCCTGAGTACTCGTTCTTCTGCAGCGCTCATCAGGGGGTCAACGAGTTCCCGATGATAGGCGTGTATTTGCCTTAGGGGATTCCAGGGGCTGCTGACTACGTCGACTTACCTGGAAGCGACGATCAAACGATTCTCGAATCGCGGCCGCCGAAGTGTTTAATCATCGCGACGCGTGTCGCCCACGTAATTTCGCGAGGCCTACGTAATCGCGCGTGAAATTTCTATCGTCAGTCGTATCTCATAATGTTGGTTGCTCCTAGAGGCCAAATGCCGCCCTTTTCGATCCATGCAAAGGCTCGTTCGGGATGTTCATTTTTCCTTTCTGTTCTGAGAAATCATTATTTATTGCCAGATGAAAGTCCATTTTTCATAGCTACGATTGCTTTCGACGGGGCAAATATTTTTCGTTGAATCTAGCTGTGAGATTATTAGGTGCTTTTTTCGCCAGTTAACAGTGTCCTTATAATTTATTTAATCTTTCAAATAAATGCTGCGATAAAAATACGAACCTTTATTTTAAGAAACAATTTTTCATTCTCATAGGACTAATAAGTTAGATCAAATTTCTGCTTATAATTAGTATCTCTTTCAAAGGATATTTAAGAATTCTCCCGCATATCCGTTTATTTAATTTTCATTAATGATTTTTATAATACTTATGGTGAATAATATTTGGACTATTGCTGTACACTTTTTCTCAATCAAACATCAACGTTAATTAATCAATATTTATAAATTAATTGATATTCCCAAGTAAAGTGTAAAAAAATGTTTAAAAATGATTTGGTTTCAAATCAAATTTCTTGTTAAAAATCTTCCAATAATTATTTTTATTTGAATACGAAAATGCATCTCGAGGAACTTCAATAATAAGTTATTAAATAAAATAATTATCGCCTATGTATGAGTGTTTAAAATTCTTATAGACACATAAAGTTCTATCTACGCTTGAAACATTTTATAATCACAATAATCCATTTATGCCGTAGATTTTAGATAAACTCGTAATAGCTATTCCCGTTATATGATTTGATGCGACACGTATAGGAAGAATACTCACAATCACGTACTTATATTCCATGTTTGCTCTTTAAATTAAAACTTTCGACTTACATTTTTATTCTTGATACATATATACAGTACATGTACGTAAATTTGTTATAATATGTGATTCTGAAATTGCAAAGTTTTTGAAATAGACAAGATTATGTAAAATAAATGTAAAAATATTGAGTTGTAAATTATCGAATTTTGAAGCTCATGTACTTTGGAAAACCAATGACTACGAGAAATAAATTTACTACTTTAACACAGGAATATATTTTTCTAAAAGCTCCTTTTTTCGCCACGGGGAGTCTAAAGAAAGAGATTTATAAGCGCATAGTATATAGTAAAGCTTTCTCTTACTTATCCACTATTATTTTTATAAAATATTTAATCGAAGCTCATCGATAAGCAAATAAAAAAAAATTGACGATGATAAGTATACGTAACGTTTAGCTACATTCTAATTCCGTATTGACGTCACTGCCTTACGCTATTTAGCACTAAATGATATCATTGCGATACAATTTCTTAAAATCGAAGGCATTTAAAAATACATAATTTTATGATAAATACATGAAAGTTAGTAAAAGAGATAAAGGACATATTTATAATTCAAGAATTGTAATTTGAATATCAATCGATAATGAATCGATAAATTTTTATTTGTGATAAACACATGTGTCCTAAATTTTAACAGATAAAACCTTATTTGGTGCTTCGAAATAGCATTTTGTAAAAGAAGATAAATTTGACAAGTTCAATTTTAATATATTACGATGCCAAGTGAGCCGCAATCTCAGTAATAAATCATCCAACGCAGTTATTATATAAAATTTAATGTTTTGGTAATGATTTTAGGACAAGTTAAAGGACACATATTTTAAATAGATGCTGCAATGTGCAAGCATTGATTACCGAAGAAAACTTCCCGGAAAGTCTGTTGCACTTCTGGCGCGTGCACTTCAACGCGTCGGTGACGTATCCCATGCATACGCAGGAGATATAGAAAGGCTGGCAATGATCGTCACCTGAGGAAGGGGAAGCACGGATAAAAGAAAAAAAAAGAAAAAAGAAAGAAAAATGAAAGAAAGAAGAAGAAATCCCCAGCTAGTGTGCACTATTGAAAACATTCGTGTTTAAGAGGCTCTAGCAGTCACTATGTTTATTTATAGAAGAAAAATATTTTTTCATAATAAGTCTCTAAACATTGACATTTGTATATGCCAAAAAAAAAAAAAAAAAAAAAAAAAAAATGCTGAATAAAAAGGTTTTATTTATGAATTTATTGAAAAATATATAATGGACGTAAAAAAATATTTATTACTAGTTTAAGCTGAAAAAGATTTATTTTACGCTGTTGTGTAATCTAAAATAAATGACAATTATTCTAGAATACATAATATGCTCATTATAATGAATATGAGTAAGATAATGAGATTTAATTGTCATTTATATAATACATTGCTGAAATTTTATTTATCATTAATATCCAATACACTTACCGACAACAACAACAACAATAACGACGACGACGACGACGACGACGACGACGACGACGACGACGACGACGACGACGACGACGACGACCACGACGACGATGACCACGACGACGATGACATGAACGACAAGGAGAACAAAACATGATAATAAGAATAAGATAATATTTCTCAAGTAATTTCTTATGAACACTATTAAAACGAAGTTAAATTAAACGATAAACTATACATTTTCATGGGATCATACTTTGAAAAGATTAAATAACAAAAAATAAACATTGACTTACATATAATTTAGTGGTTTATTTTTTTTTAATAATCGATTATACGATTATAGTAAATCAATTAAACTAAAAATTAGACAGCATATAACGAATTAATAATTCTTCATGATTATTCAACTTAAACGTATTAAAAATATAGCTATTTGTATAATAAAAGATTGAAATGAACGAATTCTCTAATAATCTATCTTTGTAAACTCCGTTTATTATTTATTATTTATTTATGGTATTGCTATTATCGGTTAACAAACAAATCATTAAAAAAAAATTCAATAAAACAAAGTCGCGAATTTTCTCTCAAGTATTAAAACAAGTATAAAATTTTGATGATAATTATAATAATAATAAAGTGATTATACATCTTAAAATGTATTACTTCAAATTGATTAGCATAACTCTCAAGAATAATAAATCTTTGGAATATTGTTAAATTTTAATAAATATTCTAATTTTATTGAATAGGGTAATTTTGTTACTATTTTACTTAACATTTAGAAGTATTCATATTGTTTAAGATAATTTTGTTTTTACATTTATTCAAAAAGCGATATTCTTACCGCTTAAAAAATCCCAATATTTTTTAATATTACCAGGAATTTAGCGTAAATATTTTCTCTATCAAAGTATATATAAATGAATTACTTCAACCATTTAAATAAAAGTGTTTATTAAATTTCAGGTATAATTGACAGATTCAGTGAGCACAGTTGACATGCGATATAATAAATTAAAAAATTATTCGAGTAAAACATTTGATATCCGTTAATAAGCAAAGCTAGTCGTTGCGGTTTTAACACGAATGAAGTATATTGATACTTTTAAATTAATTAAATTGCGATTTCTTTCAAAACATGAACACCGTTGATTTTGCGATACATTTTTATTTGGCCTTTCCATTTTTACAAACCCATATATTTACAGGCTTCAACCATTTGACCATCCACAACTATAGACCCAAAGTTGCCAAAGTTTTTCAATTATCTATCTCATTATACCACGACTAATTTAAAACGAAAGAACCTCTTTTAACGTCTTAGTACTCACATAGTAAGCATTTGTATAAAAGTGAAAGAGAGGGAGAGAGAGAGAGAGAGAGAGAGAGAGAGAGAGAGAGAGAGAGAGAGAGAGAGTCTTCCGTCGCCTATTAGCAATAATCATTCACAGAGCTGGCGAAAAGCAGGCGAAAATCAAATCGACCTTTGACACTCCAGTGCCGGACGTAAGCTCCAGCTTGCAAAGGGCAGTGAAAAGCGAAACCCCCATAACTCGCTTAGCGGATGAACGCTTCGCCAAGTGTTCGCCTCGCCGGTGGACCACCCGGCATCTGGGGTCCCTCCCCCCCCCTCCCGTAACGTGCGTACGAATAATTAAAGCCGACGCGGGGCCCTGCCGAGAAGAGGCTGCCCTCTCGTCTCAAGACCCGCCGGATTATCCGCGCTCGATGAAGTAATCCAAGCAACGGGGACGACTCCCCCTCCCCTCTCCTTCACCCTCCCACTCACCCACCCGCAGCGCCACGTATGCACGCGTGCACACCCCCTCCCGGCTGTCGAACGTCGTCCATCGGCTCTTTACAATTAGGTACTTTTACTCTGCCCTCGGTGCATCCGAGGCTAGCGAGATAGTGGCCACGGTGGTGGTGGCGCTGTATCGTTCGCGAGCGACAATCGGGAAGGGAGAGGGGCAACAGTACGCAAACCTGCTGTTGCGGCCGTACGTGCGCGGGGCCGCGCTACATGAATTACATCGGCGTGCGCCGCGTGTTTGTTTATATGGGGTACGCGCGCGCCCGACAGGACAAAAAAGAGGAAACGGCCGCCTCCTTCTCTTCCCCTTTGTTAATTTCGCTTTATCGCTTCGGCCGAGGAACTTTATGTGGGAGAGTCAGCGAACCAGCTACAGAGAGAGAGAGAGAGAGAGAGAGAGCGAGAGAGAGAGGTGGGGGGGGGGGATTTGCTGTGCGTTGAAATTGAATATCGCGCCTGTTCCTTTACATGATGGGTCTCGGGCATCTAACTAACTGACTTATGTCGGAGGGCTGTCTATCTCGGATCAATCATTACGCTATTATTGCATCGCAATTCGAGATTATCGATTTTCAGATGCATTGACAATCTTTGATGATCTACTCTGGTAAATTAGATATATTTTATTGTTTATCAAAATTAAGATATATCAGCTTCTAATATAAGCTTTGTTAGTCCATGTTTGTCAGTCGAATAATCGACTTATTGTGTAATTTTCCGTAAATATATGATTGAATAATAACTGATGAAAATTTATTTAAACTTTTGCGTTGAAAGTTTAATCGACCCATTCGCTGGTTTAATAATCATGGACTAATGAAAACGGACTAAAAATCGCACGTAATCAAATAGAAGGTCTGTTTAAATCGAATAATCATAATATAAAATCGAATTATTTCCCAGAAAATTTTCCTTTTTTCATTGAAACTTAATCTTCACAAATGTTTGAGAATTTTTCAAATCCAAGAAATGTTATCTATATGATATTAATATAAAAATATTCCACTTTTAGATAAGAATAATAGTGGTCTACTTTTGCGGGCACATTTGGTCATTATCGGATAAAATAAATTGAATAACAATAATATTAACAAGGAATTAAATTTTAATCTCATGATATTTGATATACAACTATTATCCTAGAATATCTGTAGTTATTTATTTATCTTCCGACTAAATATGGAAAAAGAAAAAGAGCGTACGTTTAATTATCTGTCACCCACACCACAAGGTATTTTAAAACAAAAATTTTTTCTATTTATAATGAAACTGGTTTGCATTTACATATGGCACCATATTATAATACAATCTCGCATAATATCAATTGGTTAATTATCACATGTTTAAGAATATAAAAAAGAGCGGTCCTTTTATCTAGTAAATATGATTTATTAGTTAGCCTTTGATGTAATCGTTTCTGTTATTATGCCTACAGTGCTAATTTTTAGTGATTAAAAAATGTAAATTTATTGTGTTTACTTCAGAATTTATTAAAGTACTTTCGGCTATGCGTTGTAATTATTAAAAAAAAAAATTTACTCCTTGTCATTCGGTGTTACATTTTAGATTGTATGCTAACCGAACAAGAATTTCAGAAAATATTTAATAGATATTTGAGCGTAAATTAAAAATGACTCGAAAAATAAACTTAAAAGAATACTTACTTTTATTATATAAAAAAACTTCAATCTTCTTTTGCCAAATTTAATCGCACTATGTGTATCCTTTTCTTTTCTTCTTAGCTTTCGTCTTCGAGAAACTAAGAATTGCGTATAACAAGAAGTAATCGAATGGTGACACGAATGCGCATTCTTATTATACATTGAATAAACTTGTATGGTGTCAATAACACGTAATCGTAGTTTCATGTAACCTTTTTTTATTAACATAAATGTTAAATGACTTCTAATCATATCCCTGCATTAATTGCATATTTGAAATGTACTAATTGACTAAAGGTAAATTTGAAGTATTTGAACTATTAGAAATATCATACCGATAATATAACTATATAATTAAAAAAATATTCTTTAATTTTTCTACCTTAATTATCTTTTATTTTTTTTATTCTAATATAAATCTTTATCTTTTTTTTTCTAATATAAATTTAATCTACTACGATAAGAATTCAATAAGAATCCCTTTATAATTATTTAACTACCAACATTGTAATATTACAGTACGAATTACAGTACTTAAAGATGTTTTTAACTTTTCTCGACAAATTTACTCACAAAGGTGTGTTCGGATAAAAAATTTAACATTTATGATAATTATGTAAATTACATGTAATAGACATCATTTAATTGCGACGCCGTTCAAAGTATCGAAATGAAAAATGAAAAATTTAAAAACGTATTTATCTGACTTATTATCTGACGTGACCTGCATACTACGTGTAAAAGTAGAAAATGTGTCATAATATATCATATCTTTTCTGCACATAATTATAAATGTTAAATAATTATCAATTTTTTCTTGACACACAGAGAATAGAAATTACCAACAGGTTTCTTTTAATTGAATATTACACAGGCATTTAAATAGAATAAAAATAAATTTACGATGATCATAAAAGTATCGAGTGCTTTATAATTACATCTGTATAAATAGGAAGAGGTAAAAGAAATTTTTTAATTAAGTCATAATTGTCTTGGTTTTCTCGAAAATCAGTCGACTCCACGTATTAATCAAATTTGATACACTCTAGATGTGACTGACAATACCTGACCTTTGATAATGTTTATTACAAAAGCTTATATTGGTATGCATATGCCGTAGCGCGTATCTGCTCATGTATATTCGAGAGGCGCCTCGTGAATTTTTCGTCTCTATCTCTCGCTTAAACTCATCTGTTTTTGTATTTCTCTTTCGTTCTTCCTCTCTCTCTCTCTCTCTCTCTCTCTCTTCTACATATGTGTATATATGCACATTTACATGTGCATAAGTGCAATAGAAAAGTAGAAAAAGTTATTACAAAGAGTTGTGTTAGGAAGTAAGAGAGCGAGAAGAGTTGGAGCATGGGAGGTTGAGATGTAGAGAGAGAGAGAGAGAGAGAGAGAGAGAGAGAGAGAGAGAGCACGATAAAGAGAACGGGGAGAGGGAGAGAGACAAGCGCGCGTCGACGGGAGAGCATAACTACCACTTACCGGAGGGAAGAGAGCGAGAGAGGGCGAGAGTATAGAGAGGGAGGCAATGACTATACATATACATATACGCGCGCGCTTGCAGCATAGTATAATGTATAAACATATAAGTGTGCATGTGTGTTCGTACGTATGTGCGTTTGATGTATACATTCATGTGTGGGTACGTATACGTGTGTGATGCGTACATGTATTTATATAAATACATACATACATATATATATATATATATATATATATATATATATATATATAGTAATATATACAGTCGCGGCCGATGCGTTCGAGCAAACAGTCGACACGCGGCACTCGCAGAAGCCGGTCGGAAGGCGAGAGTGCGAGAGAGAGTGCGCGCGCGCTATCCTGACGTGTCCCCGTAAATGTAGTGCCGCGAAATCCCTCAACGACCGGCAGTTTCCTCGGGCGCGAGCGCCACGTGCGAGTGAGTACGATGAGTCGCGGGGACGAATTAGTGGAGCCAGGAAGCCGGCGCGAGTGTCGGCCAGTTTAACTCCCGAGCGGTGACTGAGAAGTACGCGAGGTCCAAACCGAGGAGGAAGAGAGACTGAGGACCCAACCTGGGCCAACTCCGTGGGCGAGTCGTCTGGTTTGGCTATGGGCTGCACGGAGCCGCGCAGCTCAAGGTGTCAGCGAGACTATCCTGAGAGCCCAGCGGCCCCCGTCCTACTGGCACTCGTCCTCCTTATCGTCGTCCTCGTGCTCGCCTTGAGCGCGGAGGCTGCGCTCGAGCAGTCGCTCGACGATCCTAACGCCATCGACATACGCTCGAGCATCGTTGAGGCACTTGGACTACAAAGAATACCCGATCCAGCTAAAGTAAGCATCTTGCATGACCCGCTACTCATCAGCTGATCGGATCGCGTTCTTACGATCCTACGCTCGCTCGACTTCTTTGCGACTGGTTGCAATTTTGCCAATTACGAATATGGAAATGACTTGAGATAAATTCATAACACATATTAGCCAGTCAACGCGTCTAGTTGTGTGCGTTGAGATGCGACTGTACTTTGCGTGTTTTCCAGCTAGTGGAAGTTCACGATAGTCAATGTCGTTGACGTGTAGGAGAGCGCTTGCCATATGCGAGTGCAGTCAAAATATTATATCTGACATATACTAAGCTTTCATGCCATACGTTCGAACGTTAAGAAAGCTTATTATAAAAACTGCAATTGTTAATTGTTTGAAATTGATTTTTAAGGCATAATTGAAATGATGTTTGATTGGGTGCAACGATAGCTCGTGTGGATATTCCAAATTTGACTGTCGTATTGAAAGCAAATAGAAAAGAAAAATTCTAATATCGAGTGTGTGTTTGTGTGTGTTCGCGCGCGCGCGCGTGGATATGTGTAGATGATTCGGAAAAATTCGGCAATGTGAGCTTTAGTTTATCTTGTCATCGTCGGACCATCGAACACAAAATTTTAAAGCGAAAAATTACCGTCGCGCATTAACGCCTCTAACACTCGAAACATTTTAACTTAATCGTTAGCAAGTTTACCAAATTATTAAAAGTTACTTAAGGCAAAAGAAGGCCATGATTATGATTAACCATTTTTGTCCTGATATTAGTAATAAAAAAGGTTTCACATTTAAGGGGAATGCGATCAAGGGGCGTTCACCAAGTTCAAAGATTCATCGTTAAAATATGTAATCAGCTATAGGATTTCTCATAGCCTATTTATTTCCTTGGCAGTGTAATATCATAAATTTTGATAAATAATTTTTAAATTGATTTAATTAATAACGCTAGTTAGATGCTGCAATCGTATGCAATTTCGTATTGGAAAATTATAAATGTATGTTGAATAATAAATTGATATTCCAGTGTTGGACTCGTTCGCGAAGATGAACATTTTCGACGAAATATTGTACACGTCGATAGACAAGTGAATATTGTATACAAATTTAACCGTTAAATATAAATAATTGCCGCATGGATGGTAATAATTATAAAAATATTAATTTCTCAAACACTAGTACTTATATTAATATCCTCGATTAATGTTGAAATCAGAATACGTCTTATTTGCCATGCAAAAAGTAGTTAGATAAAATTTAGTTGGCCATTTGAGAATAATTAATAACAGTGCGTATAAATTATTTTACGCCCCAAAATTAATTGCATTCGTAATATCAATATACTTTTTAAATTTGTAAAATTTCAAATGAAATGCAATTGCACAATCTCGACATTAAACTTTCAATACAACCAATAATGTACAATCAATTCGGCACGATTAATACAACTATATTGTTTGCAATTTCTACAATGTATGCTTTATTTTTGGAGATAAAAAAAAATGTTTTCGAATTTCGCGGTGTTTTTTATACATAATAAAACAAGAATATCTTAACAAAATAGCTGCACGTAATATTGCTATTAATGGCAAACATATACTTTGTGATTAAATACGCCATTTCATCACTTATTAGGATATTTATAATAAATTAGCCGTTAGGCTGTAAATGATACTTGCCTATTAAAAATTTATTTTACATCTTTATTAATTTTTAAACATATAAGGCACAACATTATCACGCTATTCATTATATTTTCTCTATAATTAAGTAGGACAGATACCTAATACGTATCCCACCGATACTATTATTTTAGAAATGAAAAACAATTGCAAATCCAAACATATATCATTTTTTAATTATAATCGATATAAATTCCATTCTAATTTATCTATTATTATGGACTCCGAATGTCCGAACCCAATAACTCATTTGAAATACAAATATTGTTAGGGTCTGAAAGCGTTAAAATGCCGTTGAATATTTTACGAATAAGCTACAACCTACATTATACATCGGACAGACACACTTTCGTTTATTTTACGACTATTCTACGGTATTCTTATTTCAACTATCGCCTCTCCAGCCCTTCGCCATCTCATTTTTTCCGGCCTCGAAAGTCGAAAAGGGGGATTGAAGAATATTGAAAATGCAAAACATATAGAACACAAAATCATCATGCACAACGCCCACGCTTATAAATCAAAAATGGTCGAACTTGATTCAATCTCTGTCTATTTGTCGCTCCCGCCTCTCGCCATTTCTCTCTTATTCCCACTCTTTATATCTTCTCTCGATTTTCGCTCGCTCTCTATAAATCTTCTTTCAACTTACCCTGTATCTAGTACTAGAAAGTAGTGGGGATGATGACTTAACCGCTAGATTAGCATAGAATCAACCAATGCTGGGTAATCATTTTTATCCCGACTCTACAGTAATAATTTCCGATAATACTATGTCTACACGAGCAAAATAAAGCATCGATCTTTACAATATTAAATAATGAAATTTGCTTGCAAAGTTTCATAATACTTTCGAAATAAGAATACGTAATAGCTATTACAAGTATTCAATAATTTTTTTTTAGATAATGGATAATTTAATTATAACATAAATCTTGCAAATGTATGCATACGTCAATTTGATTTCGACAATTTCAGGTATATTTTATTAATCAAATGGCATTACAATTACAGTATATAGAAAAAACATATTATAATAGCAACTGTTATTATTATTTTTTTAAATTCATAATAAGATCTCTGGGATTGAGCAAAATATGGCGGATGTTCAGTTAATTTTACGAAATTACCGTAAAATTTCATCCGTACGTTCACCTTATAAAGGATGTTGTATTTCTAGGGCTAATCATTACAATTAGTTTTCATATTCATTTAGTTAAAATTTTAATTAAAATAACGCATTCTTTCAATTAGCTTTTGTTAAACAAACATTTTCAACCTTGCAACAAAACAATAAAATATCATTATAATTATGAGCCATATATTATAAATTTTTTATTAAATTATTTCAGAATTTCATATTGCCTATAATTACGCTTATTATTTATTATTCACACACGCGCTCGCACACACGCATACACGCATACACGCATACACGCATGTACACCCACGTACGCGCGCGTGTGTGTGTGTATAATTTTTTCCTAATTAATTTAGAATATTTTTTTTACTATAAACTTTATATTCAATTTGAATATTCAATCTTATATAAAATTTCTTCATTTATTTCATTTAAATGAAATATTTTAACCTTATCAAAGATATTATAATCTTAATATATATAGAAAAAATGTACCAACTAACTGTAAAATTCATTCATTCCAAAAAAAGAAAAAAAAAATCGTGAAGAACAATAATAGACTTTAAATTATAGATATATATTTTGCGTTTATATTACAAGTTTATTTTACCATAATTGAAATAAAAAAGATGTTAAAACTGTATTTGCATAATATATAAATCGAATAATAATTATTTATCTCACGATTAAATAATTCAACTAAAGGAAATGTCTTTTTATATTTCACATAAATATATAGAAGATGTGTTTTGATAATATACATATCAAATACGAAATACGCTGAGACCTAAAGTAGAAAATGTTAAAATGGTATTGATAAAAATATGTATCTATTTATAGCAAATTTTTGAATTTATATCTCAATATATTGTCTCGTATTACTAGTTTCTATTAAGATATGATAAACTTATATAGCTCATGTACAAAAATTTTTTTAATAAGTATGTCTTATGTGCTAAGATGATGGGTGATTCGGACATTAAGTATTTAAATCGAAATATAGCTATTTGAAAATTACATAAATCTGTCGAGTAAAATTTAAACTATTCATTTACACTAAATAAATCTAAAAAGCTATCGTGTTTTATTAATGAATAACACGTGTCATCGTGCGACAAAAGCAAATAACTCCTGAAAGTAGCAGAAAATACAAAAATAATAAATCTGTCGCGATGATTATACACACACAAGACTTACTAATCATCTGTCAGTAGATGCAATCCACGCAAACGTTCCATTCAATTTAAGAAGCGGTTATCAATTTATTATCACGAACTAGTAGTTTGTACATCCCAACGAATAATAAATCACCGTCTTATACAAATGAAATCTTCAGTAGATTCGACTGATTTATTGCTCAAGAAAAAAGAGCAGATAAGCACATTCAGCGACACTTCAGTCGCTCCAAAGGTCACAAGCTCTTTCTCCACCAATAAACGAGACGAGGAAGTGGATGTATGCGCCTTATTTCGTGAATTCCACTTTAACAAGCGATGAAAAAAAGCGAAAAGCTCTGCGAACTCATACGTGCTTGCAATTAAAGCCTCGTTACGTGAGAAATGCAGGCCGATATTCCAAGAATTGGTAGCGCTGCACGCGACATTTTTGCTTCGCGGATTATTTTCGGCCCTGCGATGAAGACTCGCCGTCGATGCCCCGCACGAGGTTCATTGGCATCCTCGGCAACGAGGAAGGGTTTCACCGACGCGGATCGACTGGTCTGGCCGTTCATCTCGATAACGGAAAGGCACGAAGCTGTTCACGCACGCACCTATAAGGCCTTCCGCGGAATTACCGGAAAGAAAAAAACTACGAGACTACGTGTGTTTCTGTATCTCGTGCTCCCGCACCCGCATAGCGAACTTTGTAATCCAATGTGTTTTTCCCTAAGTAATTAAGCCCCGGTATGACTAATCCAGGCTGACGGATGCAATTATCGTGAATACTGAAAAGTGTGTAATCTTGCTGGGTATCGGGCAACTCATGGATATTGACACGAATTCGTGCAGAACTTCAATTTTATACCACTTTCGTGGGGTTCATTTCGTTTTATTCGAATTCTTTGCTGCGTACAATGATGAAATATTATTATTGTCGATGTCACTGCAATCTTAAGGATATCATCATATTTAATGACTTCATTGCTGATTCGGAATAATAATAATAATAATAATAATAATAACAATAATAATAATAACAACAACAACAACAACAACAACAACAATAATAATAATAATAATATATGTAACTGGATTTCATTCATTCTGTATTAATATTATATGAATGTCTGATATTTGAATACTCTTATAGTTTCGTATGTTAAACAATTTTCTTGATTCTTATCTATATAAACTATGAAATAACAAAGCTGAGAGAGAATGAATAGAAAAACAATTGAAACGTCAAATATTTTCTTTAATTACATGTTTAATAATTTAATTAATAAATTTATCGATTGATCGATAAAAATAATATTTCCTTCGACATGGCAAAAAAAAAAGAAAGAAGAAAGAATTTCCATTCGTACACAATAATCACTTAAGATGGTTATATTATCTTCGATATTTTTTCAAATTGTGATTTACTTTACAATATATGAAAGCTGAACTTTGCTACATATAATTTGCCTTTTGAGTATATCGAAAACAAGTTTAAAAACTGTGCAAGAGCCGAACACGCTTAAAAATACGCTATCAATTATTTTGATATGAAAATGAATTCTTTTATCGCTCACAGTCTCCCGAAACGTCGAAAAAAAGATGAATCGAATCGTAAAAGATAACCACCCGAGAAAGCGCCAATGTCGACGCTTATGACAACGGCAACAGGTGTCAGTTGGTTCTCTCTCTCTCTCTCTCTCTCTCTCTCTCTCTCTCTCTCTATGTCTCTGTCTATCTATATTTCGTTCTTGCACCACTAGTTGTTCGCTTCGTATAGACTGTACGACAGACGGTGAAATTTACCTCTCGCTTTTAGCGCTGTTGTGGACTAAATTTAATTCTTTACAGTAGACCTAACTGATTTACTACACTTAGCAATAACTTAAGAATTTTTGTTGACTTTTACTAATGATAAATCAACATTATTGTAAGAGAAGCTTATAATAATATTAAATTCTGAATTAATTTGGCTATTTAAGAAAATTTTAGAATGAAATTATATAATATTCAAGCTAATCAGACGAAAAATAATGAAAATTGTAAATGCAGAAAATTAAGATAAATCCAATTTTATATATTAGTGCAGTAAATTACTTCGACGAGGTATTTTTAAAATAATTTACCTGACAAAACATGTATACGCCAATGCTAGCGAATGGACTAGATGATTCGATTGTATTGTCTCGGTGAACAAATGAATATTTACGAGGAAGGCACTTAGTCCACTTAGCTCCACTGATTATCTTCGGCATTCTAATGTAATCGGTCCTCAGAATTATCACTGTATTAAAGAGACGCATTAATTATATGTCTGAAATAACTACATTCGTTGTTTTTTATATAAATAAGAAAGGTACATTCATAATTAGGCAATTTAGTTAACTATAAAAGAAGTAATGTTATTGTATTTTTAATCAATAATTGTATTCTAAATATTTTCTAAAGTGTCAAACAGTAGATGTATTAATATTAAGTAACATTTATTTGATACGATATAAATGTTATTAAAAGAAAGTGACAATAATTACTGAATAATTTATTTTATTTGAATTTTTAGAATGGAAAATCCAGCTGACTAATGGATATAAATGTATAAAATTTTATTTAAATGAAATAATGCCATTCTAATGTAATTTGATCATTAACTCTATATTGTATTGCAAACACGTATTATCTTAATTGTTAAGGAAGCTCAATATTTACTATTATTAAACAATATAATATGTCCTCGATTATCGTGAAAAATGCGACAAAGTTAGTGGAAATAAAAATTTCTTTGAAATTACAACTCGTTATTGCTCTTTTTCGTACGGATCTAAGCACGCGTTTGCTGACATACTTTAAGGTTACCGTCAGAATTTAATTAGTTTTTTTATATATATAAACATGTGCAAAAGTGTCTGTCAAAATTATGATAATTTCAAGCATCAGATTCTTAAAAAGAAAATCTAAAAATGTCAAAACTACTTGTTGAATACATGGATACAAAAATGAATAATTTTATTATTACGTGCAGTTAGACGTGAAAATGGGGATGAACTGGAGAAAATTGTACACATATATTATAGACTGGCGGCAACTAAATTATTTTAATCCTTTGAGCCGAGTTTTTGATTCTAATGCTGTGAAAAGGAAGAAATATTTCGATAAAGTTATACGATAATTATTTGGTGTTTTTCAAAAGCAATTATTTTATTTTTGTAAGGCTTATGATGTACAAATTATAGCTTGTGAAAGACCGATAAATTATTCTTTTATGATCATCATCTACACGTAAGTATGTATATTTAAAAAAAAATTAATTTAACTTTTATCTTTTTAGTTCTGAATGCAGATTAACTCAATTTTTTCTGACTTTCCTCTTTTAATTTTTAAATTATATTGATTAGTTTTTTAATAGCTTAAACTTTTTCAGTTATAACTTAGTCGAAGGAAATAATGCCTTGAGTTATACAGTTAAATTACCTAAATAAACACCAATAATATTACCTAAAACACCAATAATTTCATTATATGATCTGTTTAAAAAAAAACAGACAAAAAATCATTTTTTATATATAAATACGTATTTTTCTACTACTAATGTAAAAAACCTTTGTCAATATTAAAAAAAAATAATTTATATATTTGTAATTATCATTAGACATTTATTTAAACATTATTAAATTATTAAAAATTATTAAGTTTGCTGTACATATATATACGTATATTAGTTTTTTTTTTTTTTTTTTTTTAACAAATAAATTTAATAAATGAAACGATTTATAAATTACGCTCATTAATATCGTAATAATTATTGATCGATGCAGTTTGCTGATTATTGATTCGTGGATGATAAACTTGGCGCTACATCAAAAGTTTCATATCATTTACCCCTGTGTTTATATAAGTAAAAATGATTATCATCATTAAAAATTGTCATAGAAATATCTAGGGATAAAATGCCTTTGCTGCAGCAATCAAGCAATCCTTTATTCGACCTTACACAATGTATTCATACAGTGAATGAATGTATGGAGTATTAGCATATGCATCGATATAACAGAAGAATGTAGTCACGAACACATGCGTACTCATGTGTGAGCATAGCTCGACGATTTTAAAAGTTTATTGCCTGTTGCACGTAAATTTTTTCTCCCGACATCTCGACATGGCTGCATCAGTTTACGCATTCTAAATTCAAATAAAAAGATATGTGAAAATACAAGAGATAGATTGTAAGCGAGTGTGTGTAGAGGTAGAGAGAGAGAGAGAGAGAGAGAGACAGACAGACAGACAGACAGACAGACAGACAGAGCGAGAGAGATATGAAAAAGTAAGAAGTTGAATACAAGTTCCCCTGTGGCGCTTAAGAATAACCTTTTGCCTTTACAAGAGAAGCCGATCAAATCGATTGTATTAAACGGTAAATTCAGTAAAAATCGTTATCAAATGTGAAACCGAGAGTTAATTTACGTAAGATTTCTTGCCCTCGAAAGTTTTGATTCTTAGATAACATGGATATTGATTTAACTCTTAATTAATAATATAGGTAGTTCTGTAAGTTTTGGATTTTTCATGCTACGCTAAAAATTAAAATCTAAAGTACTTTATATCTCGTATCTTACATAGTTTTTTAATAATTGTTTAAGCTAGTTTAAATGAATTGCCCGCATAGTTGAATTTGTTAAACTTGATATACGCAGCTATATTAACGCTTGATAATTTCCATTTACCGATATTCATTATTATAAAGAAAGTATTATGAGGGTTTCAAGAGGATCTATCAGTTGATCATTTTCTATAGTAAGACATTTGTCAAGAAAAAGGAAAACGTATTGTGATATATTTGATGAATTACGAAAAATATTTGAAAAATTCTAAATGAAAACAGTAACAAATGCTACATAAAAGATTACAATCATCGTAAGAGGCTTAACGAATAGCGATGAGAGCACGTAATAACGTACTCTACAAAATAGTGATTTAGTGTCGTGAAATTACAATTAAAGGAAAATAAGCCTCTTTGTAATGTACAAGATTCAAGTACAAGCTCGCGCGACAATACGTCGCGCGAGAAAACACAGAGTGCACGTGTATTGCGAGAGATGGTGGAAGGAAGGGCGGGCGGGAGGGAGGAAGGGAAGTCAGTAAGTTTCGCGTCGTGAATTTCTAAAGAGAGCATCATAATAAGAGGACGCGGCTCGATCTCGCGTCCGGAACACCCATACGTTACAACGGTGCACGTCGTTTGCCGTCGCGACTCTTCTCTTGTCTGCCGAGGCGTCAAAAAGTCCCCGGTCCTCGACAATACCACCACCCCTCCCCGCTCTTTCTGTCACTACATTTCTGCACGTCCTCGTTTTATCTCTTGTTCGCCGTCGCTCTCTACACATCTTCTCGCTCATTTCTTTCGTCACATTATAAGCAAACATGAAATAGTTGTAAGAGATCGGTTTGCTCTCTCTCTCTCTCTCTCTCTCTCTCTCTTCCTTACTTGGCGCGACTCTTTGCATAAAATACAATGCTGAAGTAAAGACATTTTTGTATTCGAAGTGGAAACGCTGCTATCCTGATGCCGACTCGTGTCACGATCGTCGTGGCTGTCAATGGAAAATGACCGAGTGCAAATATAAAGTGAAATTGAGATGAGCTCGGGGTTTTCGATCGCTTCTTCCTCATCTAACGGCTTCTATTGTTTTACTCCTTAAAAATGATTTATTTCTAATTTTTGTGATTAATCGACTTCAATTTTGACTTCAATAAAGATTGATCAATTCCGGTTTATTTGAGTTATACCGGGGGAAAGAAGCTTAGCTGTATTAAAAAATTAATGAATGAGAATAAACATCCAAAAATTTTTCTAATAATTTGCTGATAAGTAGTGAAAAGAAGAATGCGACAGTAAGGTAAACTTTCAAAGTTCTTAAATTGAAATTTCAGCATAGCTAGGATAAAAGTTTGCTTTTTATCGATTGATTTACTGGTTTATTTATCCGCTCGATCGATAAATCTGTTGTAATTGAACTCATTACACGCTTTCCTAATGTAACAATAGAGTTATCTCTGAGAATCTATCGTGTGTTAAGAGTAAAAACCGTCGACTGGATCGAAAGCGCTTAAGATCATTAATCTTACACCTTAAAAACACGCTTATAATGAATGTTGTTTTGTTGCCGTAATGTTAAGACACATACCCAAGTGTCCGTTATAATTACAGTTGAAGTTATCACTCAAAAATTTTCCCTCGCGAGCTCGTCGTGTCTGTCCGCGAAAACTCCGCTTAGGTATAAATAAAAAAACAGAACCGCGCATAAATCAGAGGAGAGTGCTAGGTAGACACGAATGCTGGAGCATCTCACGTGACTTGGTGAGGACGCGAGGAAGATTCCAGGTGGTTCGAGCCGTGAAGCGGTGCGGAGGACGGGGAAGATGGGGAAGTGCAAGGATGCGCTCGGACGAGGGAGACGCTAGTACAATTTAATCAAGCGATTAAGGCGAAGAGGCGAGTGCCTTCCAGCTATGCTCGGAATGCTGTCGGGAAATTCCATCTTCGACAAGCCGTCACTTGCCTACCGTCTTGCGCCCCTTCGACAATTAATGATTCCCACCGCCACTCTATATAAATAAACTCGTTGTCCGGCACTTCGATATGTTTGACGGTTGCGGCAACATCGGCAAATCATTTCGCTCGATAAGACGCTTATGTTTTGCATAGCGTTTGCGCAGTGGAATACTTGCTAATCGTGAAAACTGAAAGTGTGAAGATTTCTAGTGTTGAAAATGGCTGCTTTGCATAGTGATATTCTCGAGTTAATTGTTTATGTACATTGAGTATCGAAGATCCCAACACTTATATCTGAATTTTTATGAATTTTTTTTTATCTTGCAGTAATGGTGTAATATTTATTAATGGCTCGTAAATTGATATTCTAAAAAAACAATATTCCTTTTTATGATGATTTACAATCGGTACTTCGGTTGAACGATATAATCCTTGGGAGTTGGATCTCGTAGAGTATCACTGAGAAAAATAGAATTCCGAAAATGGAATTCTTAATTATGATAAAATTCGAGAAAATATAACTAAAAAAATTTAGAGAGAAAAAAAAGAGATTAACAAACATTTGTTTACTATTCACTACCGTAAATACTGCAATGTTTTATTCCCTATTGATAACACTCTAATAGCCATGATATATGAAATGTCTGTTGATGATTGTAAAAACGTCCCTTCGCTGCAAATTATGAAATCTTACCTCATTTAATGCACAAGAATTTTTCCAATTTATTATAATTAGAACATCGCTTGTTAGATTAAGTTACAAATGTAATACGAGAACAGGTATTGAAGTACCAATGCGGTGCTTTTTTTTATATTGCACAAGGCAATGCAATTTTACATTCACTTGTGAAAATTCCAACTTTTTGTTTGGAATTAAAGATTCTCGGATTTCCAAATTCATTTTATAATTCTAAATTCTTATATTTGATGCCCATATAAAAATATATATTACTTTCTGAATTATACTATAATATTATTTTTAACGTACTTTTAGAAGACTTTAGTTCCTTTCGTTATAATGCGAATACGATAAAGGTACATTGATACAATTTTTTTTCAGTTACCACTTCTCGAGAAAATGCGATTGTTATTTAAAAGTATATGTTAAATAATTATAGATTTCAGCAGAAGTATGAAATCTTACCGTTTTAATACGTTTGAACTGGGATCTTACAGTTCGAGAATATTTAGTTGCATTTATCTGATTATAACATAACGATTAAATATACTGAATATGAAAATTAGGTCGAAATCATGCTAAAAATAAAATAATTTAAATGTTTGTAAAAGCATGAGAGACTTAATAAATTCTATATTAATGGTTTGAGTGTAGTTTATAAAAAAATATTAATTACACAAAGCGTATAAGTAGTAACTTACAATTCAATTTTCATATATATTAAGTGTTACCTTTAGAGGCTTAATAAGCATAATACTTTAAATATTCAGAATATGTGTTCTAATTAAATTTTATTGCGACAATATCTTCAGAAAATAAAATTGAATATGAGCCAATTTCATTACGCAGTATAATTATAGAGGTACTTAATCGAATAATGTTCGATAAATGAGAAGATGAAATCTTGAGTACGTAAGGCAGGCGTGATAATAAGGTAGAAAAGAATGAACAAAAAACGGAAGAATTTTCAGTCAGAAGCACCGTCATTTGAAAATCCAATATGCGGAAGCAACGAATGCGATTAGGACTATTCTTGCGTTTCGTGACCTAGAGACTCAACTTCCGGGCGCAATGATCAGTGCTTTACAAACATTTTGTTACATTGTTTGCATCGCCGATACGCTATTCGTATTGATTTATGTGATTTTGAGAGGCGTGCCGAGAATAGGAGATCACTGCTGTTAACAGGAAATAGATGTACAGCTTAAAGGAAGCAAATGAGGAAGGATTTCTAGTAATATTGAGTAAAATTATATGCTTGAGCATCAACGCATTCATAAAACAATTTAAAAAATTATACAATCGAAGAACATTTAAGCCAGAGGTCATTCAAGCACAATGATTTAATGTTATAATATATTTTTGTGATCTAATCATAAAGATTAGAAATATGTCGAAAAAATTCATCTTTGTAATCTCTGCTGTTGTAGACTATAATATAATATTGGCTTGAAATGATATTATTGAGAAAAAATTGATATATTATTATTAATCGAATATCAAATCGAAAATCAAAAGTTTCAATGATCGCATTACTATTAATATTAATATTAATATTATTATTATTATTACATAAGTATATCAATTATGATTTATTTTAATTTTAAATTTCTTAAATACATTAAATTATTTTATTTATAAAATAATATGAAATTTTTACATGTTTCAAAACTATTTCATTCTATAATAATTTGATTAAATATAGCCAATGCCAGATGTAAAATTCCTTGATTTTATAATTATTATTCTATGCCGTAAAAGTGTTATTGACATTAATTTTATTAAAACCATAAACCCATGTTGACCTATCGCTACTCCATCATGAATTATTATTACCATCAGCAACTGATACGATATACTTTTTTTTTCATCTTTCAAATAAATACAATTTAAAATTTATGTCACGTAAGAATAAATTTCAATCTTATTCCCTTCTCTTATAAATATTATGGATTATAAAAAGAGATAATTTTTCACGAAAGTAATTTAGTTATGAAAGTTGCTTCTTTTTTCTTTTTTCTTCTTAATTAATGGATTTAAAAGGTTTACAATGAAAAATATGTAAATGATGATATAATATTTGATTAAACATTTTCATCCAATTAAAGTTCTTTTGGACTCTTTTGCTAATTTAGTAACTATTAAATTATGTTTTAATGATGTTTTAAAATGATTGATACTTTATTCGAATCAAATTACCTGTGACTAGAAAAACATCTCTTTTTCAGCTGTAGTTTATAATAAATTTGCTATAATATATAAACAAAAACAAAATATATATTTTTTATTAATGAGTATCATGGCGAATTGAGAAGATAAATTGATTTATTTCTCAAATAAGATAAATGTTTATTAACTGCGTATATGCATATATATATTCTCCAGAGGATATATATATTGTTCATTATACCCGTCTATATATCATATTTACTGATTTATAAATTCTGTTTAATAGTATAAATAATACATTTAATATAAATAGCAAATACAAATCGTGCTCAGCGCATAATAACCCTAAGAAACGTTAATCAAACATAATTAAATGGCTTATCCACAAGTATATACATATTTCCACTACAAATCGCCTATTTTATTAAATTAGCTGTGCATTTAAGAGGGTTAAAGAATAATGTGCATAATAAAAGGAAACATTCAAAAACTTGAACTCGTCTGAAAAGGTCCCAGTTCATCAATTTCAAAATTCAACATACGATATTATTCCCCAGAGTTTCCGAGAGAAAGTCGTCATTAAAATTCGGATAAGTATCTCGAGTTAATATCGTTTATGTATACTGTTAAAATACTCGAAGCTCATAAGATCTCATTAACTTGTTGAGGAAGAAGCAAATAAAAAGACAAAGATAAGGTGGAAGGTGGAGGGAAAAGGTAAATATGAGTGGTAGAGAACTCGGACTCTGGCTGAAAGGTTATTTCAGTCTCGCGTGCTCCAAACATGAAATTAATGAGATACAGAAAAGATTCTCCCTAGGCTTCTAGCTGTTATCTGGCAGCCGAATATGTTACACCACCAGCAAGGCCCCAAGACCATTTTCAGGACTTTAGGTGCGCGCCCGCGGATGTTCTAACGCGCGCCCACACATATATTATGTTGCTCTAATGGTCCGAGCCGATCGAGCGCGACGATTTCCACAGATGATGTTGCAGCGACGGCTTCATTAAGCCAGTCGAATGTCGACTTTTTGCCGGGAAAAAAAGAACCAAGTCCAATGCCATTATTAAAGCTTTATGGTGACGCTGATGTCTTAATAAACAGACGTATTCCAGTTACATTTTCTCTCAGTGTTATTACGAATTTAAAATATCGCTTATACGTTCGCTTCTCGACCCAACACTATTCTTTTAATATGCCCGAAATGAGCTTCCGACGGTTCCCCAATATATTAATAGTTTGAAACTAACACAAATATTTGTAATTCATACACGGTTGAGAGTATCAAGGATTAAAAGTAATGAAATTATTTACAAGTATATATATATATATATATTAGTCGTTTTTATTTGTATTATTGGCAACATAATTGACAAGTACAATTTGTAATTTTTGAACGGTGTTTATCGTAATAATTATAATTTTCGCAAACTATGGAAGATCTACGATACGTACGCATGCATTTCCTGGCTTCATTCATTTATTTTTTATTTCAATTTCTATTTTCAATCGATATCGCATTGATTCGGAATTGCATATAATAATAATGCAGACAATAATTATACGAATTACTTTAAGTATTTGAAGATATTCTGCATAATAACGATTAGAAATAGAATTTTCAAAAACATACATATTTAAATCAAAATATGTTAGACCAGTATTTGTAATAATCGTATTCTTAGAATTCAGAATCAGCATTCCTTCAACTATACTTAATGAGGAACTTTAATGCGGGTTTAATGTGGGTGTTAATAGATAAAAGAAAATCGTCTCAAATAATGAGAAACGAGCACTATCAAGAATTTTATATAGTGAAATAGTAACGTATAATACCGTACCTGTATCTGTTATCGAGTTGCTCGGTTACAACTTTAGGAGGATAATCTGTCTGTCCTACGTGGCATCAAAAAGTATACGTTGCACACGAATCCAAACTCTGAATGAATTCTTTAATTATGGGACGTGTGAACATATGCGCCAAATGAACGACACAAATAAAGTATGAAGTGTTCCCACTGATCTTTTTCACGAAAAAAGAAGCACATATTGTTTTATCATTACTCACGTAATGACATGGCGCATTTTAATTTAATGAAAAAGTATAGAAAATAGGAGAGAAAGCAATGGCATACGAACTACAATAACAATGTATAATGTGAAAGAAATACGAGTCTTTGTTAAGTGTGCCGACGACAGCAGCATATTCAGTATTGTATGACGTGATGCGACAAAAGCATGAGGATTTATTTGGGTCAAGCCTGTCGGGAAACTTGTTTTCTTTCTCACTCTCATACTAATCAATCGCCCATAGTTTAGACGTTCGTTACATACTTCGAGGCAAGACCTATATTTCAGACTTTTCACATATTGCTTTCATCGTGATTAATTTATATTTGAAAATAATTGAAATCTTGGCAGAAAAATAATTGCAAAAGGTCCCAAAATAATCAACGCTGTACATCCACGATGTATTTGCGCAACTTTGTTATAAATTATTTACATTATACGTAAATTACATGACTCTTGGAAGCACATATCTTCTGCTTATATGTCTTGTTACTCAAAGCTGTATTTCTGGAGATATGTAAAATCAAAGATATTTAAAAATTGAAAGAAGGATATCGTAGTTCATGAATATTTATAATAAAAATACAAAATTCAAGGCTTTAAATTATTCTTAAATACAATCGGTATAAATTTAATATTAAATTGCAAATATTAAGAAGTATAATGCAATATCTTTTAGATAGTATATGTTCATGTTCATTCGATTAAAGTTTATTTGCAATATTAAAATATCAGATACAATTTTTATAAGTTTATAAAGAAGAATCGTGTTACATAAAAAAACATTAATATTTGTGAATAAATTATACATTTATTGTTCAATACTTCATATGAACTTGTATTTTAAGTTTTAAGAATATCAAACGTTTTATGCCAAAATTAAGATAGAGAATAGTTATAAAAAATATTTATTTGAAATTACTTTTAAATGCCATTTTTATTAGTAGGACGAATTGGCAGAAAAAAAATGTTTAAGCAATTTATTTAAAAATATTTACGAATTTTTTTATATTATAAATTATATACCCTTTTTTTTTAGTGGATTATATAATTTCGGTGTGATTAAATTAAAAACAAAGTAGACTCATCAATAATTGATTTGTCCTTACGCATAAATTTATTTTCACTTCCCATTTATTAGATTACTAACTATGATGTAATAAAGAAGGCAAATTACTTTATAATTTATAAAATTAAAAGTTTAAGTACCCATCCTGAGTGTCTTTTAGAAACTGTTGCAATAATTTATTATAGAGTTCATCATAGCTATTATCAACTTCAAAGGAATTTCTTTCGCTAAGTTGACTTTCAATGATTGTGCAATAACCCTTTGATGTCGTCCGACACCAATTTTTATATTTCCGTTAATTCGATTAGAATCGAGTAAAGATTTTTTGTAATATAGGCCAAGGAAGGGCTCTCGACAATGATTGACTTAGATTTATCGACGTAGCGAGATTCCTTGCGCATTCCTGTCTTATCGACCACGCGATCCGTGTGAAGTGTGCTAGTCGAGTCGAACTTTTGCTATTTTCAGAACTCGTCAATTTAAGAAGAAAAAAATGTTCGTCTCGCCACAATTGGTAGCGGCTCGGTGATTCTTTTCCGCACTTGTACGATCTCAGCCTAGAGATAAGCTCCTGTTTTCGTACATGGGGCGCTATCGTAGAAATACTACAAGTCACATGTCTTGAATAAAATAATAAGCTATAGCCAAGTAAAAATGATTTTAAAATATCGCTGTATTACATTTCAAAATATTTTATGAATTTTTTTTTTATTTTTTTTTGCCGCTAATTATGCATTTGACATAGAAATATGATAGGAGAATAATTAATTTGATCATTAGAGCATGATATAAACTGATAGATAAATACAGTTCTTTCTTTTTTTTTTTTTTTTTTTTTTTTTTTTTTTTTTAATAATTAATAACTAAAATATAAACAAAATGTTATTCCTTGAATCAATTGTAAGAAAATTTTTACAAAAACATTTCCAAATTCTCGAATAAAATAATCTACAGTGCTAGTATTAAGTAACGTATCATCCAAGTACATCTTAAAATTCTCTCATTGTGATTGAAATTAAAACTGATATTAACTCAAATATTATAGCAAAGAATATTTTCTCTACGTGTACCTTTTGTATTTCTAAAAAATTCCTAATAAAAAAATTAATAAAGAATGTGGCTTACATTCTAATGATATAGTCCAAATAAAATGGCAATGAAATATTAATATAAATTACTATTAATATTAAAATCTATTGCCGGCAGAATTTGTAAATTACCGAATACACTGTTAACTAAATTATTATTATACATTAGCTTTTATAAAAATTTTCAATTAAATATTCTCTTCTTTTAACTTTACCATTCATTATATTATGTACGTTATAGACTTAATTAAACAATATCAACTATAAATAACAAATATAAACAATATTAACTATATTTCTTATATTTCAAGTATAATTTTGTACTACAACAAAAGCTGATACGTATATTAAATTGATAAATAGACACAGATTGTGTAAGTTAACGTAACTTCTGTTTCATAATTCATTGTGAATTTTATGAAGGACTGTATAGTATTTGTTGGTGGATGTAATTGATGCAATCTTATCAACTTAACAAATCAAGCTTGGCGGTGATTTCTTTTTTATGACTATGATATGTAAGAGATGAATCACACGCAATAAAAAGACTATAGGCAAAGCTTTTATAAAAACGTATAATAAAAATAAGGTTTGGAATAAAAACTAGGAACGAATAGACGGCCTAATTAACGTTATATATATAATTCTCTGAAAGTGTTAAAATCTTCTGTGCTCTTATATGTATTATTATAGATGATATTCATTCTTACTTTGATTCATGCATAACAATAGAGAATTATACAGGTGTAATTGTCATTTGTGATATACCAAGAAATTCGACAAAAATTATTTATACGAAACTGTGACGACAAAGTCGAATGAATTAAATGAAATCTTAGTCTTTCTATAAGAGTAATGCCAATATTTTTTAATATTATTAAACGAGTGTCTCGCATATATAAGTCCATGTTTTCGTATTATATTTGTTTTACCAATTTTTTTATGTCTAATTAATTATGTATAACTATTATGATTGTTGAAGTTATATAATACAAGCATATTATCCAGCATGCATTTAAAAGTAATTAAACTAAGTCATTCCATTGTGACTTTCCGTAATCAATTAAGGGAAATACTATTTAATGATAATCTTAATATATATTCGTTCCATTAATCGGTATATTATTATGTAATAATCCTTCGACTAAAAAAAAATTAATTCACGAAAAGAACACATTAAAAAGGAAATTAATATAAATAATTGTATTACAAGATATAAGTAACAATATATATTTCATGATGATATAGAAATATTTTTCAGCAAATAGTTTTAGTAAACATAAATTCCACATCATCATTAAAATATAATTTATAGTTAGTCGTCTTTTATAATCCATTTAGCCTATGTTATTCGCACTACTGTATACGGTACTGTATACTGTACATTTTATCTTGTCGGTATATTAAAAAAAAAAAAAAATTAATTATCAAATATTGATGTTTAGTTAATAGTTTCATAATCATGGCTCATTTGTATTGAAAATAAATTCCTAAAGATAAAGCAAATGAGTTAAAATATAGTTTAATAATAAAGGAATTCTTCGAATACAAAATGGAAACAACTATATTTTATTTTCACTGATGGCATTGAATAAAAGATCATTGGTATCCATTATTAACTAATGGTTAAATTTCATTGTAAAACATGTTGCATAAATAACTATCTTTCACGACTAATTTGATGAAAATTGATCTAAAATGTGTCCACTTCATCAAGTAAAGACGATCAAAGCAAATTTATTTATAATACATATAAACATATCTACAATGCAACACATCTTTTTACCATTAAAAACGCAATTTTTTAAATGTTGCTACTAAGGATCGATGGTGTGGCAATGATACAGAATGAAAAAAATATCGCGATTTAATCCGGAAGTGGCGGCCGGTGGTGATTCGACGCATTTCATGCGGAGGCGCGAAATACGCCTTCATGCGTCACGTGGACGTGGAATTCAGCTAGCACGAGTGCCTTGGTAATAATAATAACTGGTTGTTATAAAAGACGCTTAGCCACTTCGCCGAATTGATTAGACCACTTCTCTCAAGTTGTCTGCCGGTTAATGAGATTTCAAGCGGCTCGGCTGTTGAAGCTCACACTGCGAATGTAACCGAGAGGAAAAAGTCAAAAGTCATCGATATTCGCACGAATTGCATTGGTAAATCTTGCCCTCCTCTCCATCATATTTATATCATCGTTCATTTAAATCATTCGTGTAGCTTTTCAGCCAGAATTATCATAGTCGTCGTTTATTTAATTTCAATGATAACATTCTACGGTAACGGCCTTCAGAAACTTGCCCGTAATGTGTAATTGTAGCTTCGAATTGTATTCGTTTGAAACTAATAATTTCAACGCGCTGGGTACTCTCCTCCCACCCCATCCCCATATGAATTAGCTGAAAGGTGTGTAAATAATCATTAAAAATACATTAAAAATACTATGATGTACGTAATGTCACACTAATAAATAATAAATCTACTGATTGACAGAAACATGTCAATGGAAATTAACTCGAAATTAAATTTTTCGAATGAATTATATTTTATAATATTTTATCGACAACGAAGCTTAATAATTTATTAATGGTTGATTTGTAATGTAGAAAAATCTCAAAATATTATATTAGCTGCATTTTATTATCACTTACTTATATCACATGATACATACTTATTTAAGACTCATACTTTATGATATATTAAAAATTTATATAGTTTCCAGCTAGTATATGATCAGATATCATATCAATTTTCGAAGGATTTTGATTCACAGCGTTAAGTACTGCTTTGAAACCTGACAAGATCGTCTTTATCACAATTTGGCTATAATTTATGCAATCTTCGTATATTAAATATTTATTCCAATAATATTAAAAGTTTTTTTATGAAACTTAAATATGATCATTTATAGTCCATAAATAGGGTTTAGATAAATATTTAAAGACCATTATATTTTAATGTGTTTCAAGTTTCGCTATGACAGAACCGATGCAATATTATGGAATAAACAATCGATGCACAGCTCCATAAATTTAGTATTAAATAAAGTTAAATTACTTAAATTAAATTTAAATGCAAACGCCTCTGAATGGAAAATAATATAAATTTTATTTGCATTTTTACATCGTTTTATCATCGTCGTACTATCAGCAACCTGGAAATTTTCTATCAAGTTTTTCTCTTCAAATTCTTATTGATTATTCGTCATTATAATATAATAGTTTCATTATTCAATGTAAACATTTCATAATTAACTAGATTTAATTAATTAATTATATTAAACTTTTTTTAATATCTATTTAATATAATTATTATGTGCCTAATACGAGAATTATGGATATTTCACTAAACATTTGGTAGTTATTTTACATGCTAAATTCAATTACGTGCGTGAAGCTCGTGCACTTAATTTTATATTCAATAAAATTATACATTCTCTTTAATAGAAATTATAATTGAGAATTCAAATATCATACTTTTCCTAACCTCTGAATCGGCAAATTCAATAAAAATTATCCGTTGCGATTGGCGACGAGAAAGCGTGTAACCATATTTTAATATCCATCATTCGTTAAACATTTATTTGAATTTCTTAATCGTAATCGAAAGTTGTTATAATAATAGTCTTCTCTCATATAATACGACAACAATATATTCTAAATAATCTTGCATTAGTCATTTTAATCCTTAAGCACGATGTGCTTAAGGTTCATTTTCGGCGACTTATTAAATAAATTATACCAGTAAGAAGGCTCATAATAAATTATTTGAGAGAAAATTTAAGCGCCGCATAAGCAAACTATAACTAATCACCAAGCACACTTTCAATTCTCTCGCTGTGTTAGGAAAATTAGATTCTAACGTGATGAATCGGTCTCCATGTAAACAAAATTAAAAGTAAAAGCAAAGTAGCTGGTGATGAGTTTCTTTTTGAAAGAGAACTTGCAGAAAGTAGGCATATTGATTAAGTCTCAATGAGCAAGCGTACACATGCACACACTTAGACTGTAGAAGAATCAATCACGGGAACAAGAGCGACAACTTGGTAAGCTCGACCCGAATAACTATGCAACTAAACTGTGTCGTAAAGCTCCCTCCACACACACACGCCCCTCCTCCCCCGCCATCGGGCTATTTCAATCTTTCGCTCGTGTAAATACACACTCGCTTATTATGATACCGCGTACATAAGTCTAGCGCAAGCGCTACACAAAAGCGGCCGAGATGGAACAACAATGTACTCCCCCTCGCTTCCACACCTGCCAATAATGACCAGAGGCGGCGGTCTTTCTCGATGATACGCATTTCTCTCGCGTGCGCAAACACACGGTGCATTAACAGACGGCAATGGCCCGAGTAAACGGCCGGCGGTTGGCTTTGTGCGCTTTCGAAAGAATGCGCGATAAGCCTTGGCCACTGCCACTACTGCCGGCGAACGACGTCCTTTTCTTCCCGAGAAGCTGTGACTGTGTGGAAATGTATTGCAATTCGCCTCTAAGTTTGCGCGCGCCATAGTGAAAAGAACGTTAAGAAAAGTGGCCGGGACTATTATTTTACATGTATATTGTACTTACATGCCTGCTTTGCATTCGACAGAGCCTTTTGAAATATTAATGACTGGTCATTGAAAAGATCTGTATTTTCGCTTGTTTCTTGGAGTAGGCCGAGTCAAGGTGGAATTTAAGAAAATTTTTAGGGCTTATGTACTTTTGTACGCAGCTGAAAATGTATCTTTTTCTTATTCATAGTTACAATCGTTATTAAGCCGAGCGCTGACATAATTCAAATATTTTTGTCATTTGCATTTTCCCTCTTATCACTTGGTAAGCTTTTGAAGCAGTTCTACACGTAATTTTCATACTTTGTAAGCTCTCTGTTTATCAATTGTTTGAACTATGCGCTCGATAGAATTGTTAGTTGCACGATCTCGATAAATCAATAGCACAATACAATAATAATCGCTCTCGTTCCAACTACTCTTTTATTCCTATGATATGCCTACAGAATCTCTTTTTCTACAATCGAAATAATAAAATTAATACCCAGATTAATTATTAAAATACGTCAATTCCTCATTCAAATCCTAATTATAATTGATTGGACGTATAAAATCTAGAGACGCTGGAAGATATGGAAAGTGGAGGCTGATTAGTAAAGCGAGTGAACAGATGGATATGAGGTTTAAGTCACATATCAGGAAGTCAGTACTCTGTGATTCAAGGAACGATCAAACTTAAGCCTTTGAAATTGATGCGCATCTCACCCCCCCCCCTCCCTCCCCACCCCCGGCCATATTTCAGACTCTTAAAGTACAATATACAGTTGTCCTTATTCAGAGAGATTGTCGTCGGTACTACATGTCTTTCTACACACGCCACTTTCATGCTTCGTATTATATCAATCCTTTTTTTTCTTTGCTTAAGAGTCGTTCATCTGTAATCACTCTCCTTGTATCTGCATTTCATCGTTCACTTCTTGTTCTCGTTCCCTCATCAAAATTTGTCTCAACGCTACATATTCGCAATATATCTTCGGTTAGCACTAATCCTCTCTCTCACTATCTCTCTCTCTCTCTCTCTCTCTCTCTCACTCGCTCCCTCTTTTATTCTCAATCTATAATTTTATCACCGTCTTCCCCTTAATTTACGATGTTTCCCATCTTTATTATGCGCTACAAACAACAACTAACTGTAAACATCGTTGGAAAGTATAATGATAATTGAAGTGTGATTATAATCACGTGTGAATATTTTCAAATTGGTGAACACTTTTATTGCCTCGGTAGGAAATTGTGCAACCAAAAGCCACAATTCAACTTTTCACATTGATAAAATCTGTAAAAATTCCCTAAGCAAATGAAGTCTTGTTAAGCTTATCAAAAATAACTTATTTCTTTTACTAATCTAATTACGAATTATACATTCTTTTTATATTTTCATTTTCATTCTAATCTGAATTGATATGGACTAATAGGATTTTTGTACGACTTTAATTTAAATGGAGTAATTTTAATTAAGAGCTGAAACTTACATTTCAATTTCATATCTATCTGTAGTATCGCATTTCTAATAAGTCCTTGGACATAATCTTATATTTATGATTCCAATGATATTTTATATTAATTATAGCAATGTTAAACAATTCTTAAGAATTGAATTAATCATCGATAAACTTGCATAATACTTTGTTAGAAAACGAAACTGATAATACATTTATCTTCCAACCAAAAAACATTCTATTCATTGATATGTTAAACAGAAATAATAAACATAATTAAAGAGTAAATTATAATAATTTATACATACGCTCTTACAATTAAATGCCGTCGATTGAATTTCGGAATTAATGTTCTATATCTCGTTGCTCATTATTCACAGAACACACGTAATTTTAGACCTTGTATACATTAATCAATAACATCATTGGACAAAACATTACAAAAAAATATCGTTTTTATCAATCAAATAGTGACAATTATTATTAATGACTCTAATTGTAACTAATAGACACATATTAATAATAATTACAATTGTGTTTTTCGAAATAGATGAAGCATGAGAAGGTTAAATATTGAAATACCATCATAAGTTTTGTAAATTATCCAAATACGTACTTGCGTCGCGTGGACAAAGCATCAAGTTTACGTTATATATCATTATGTAAAATTATAGGTGAAAACCTTCATGTCAACGAAAATATTCTCGGAGATCATTATCTCGCGCACGCAGGAGAATTTTTCATTTTAATTCGTAAATACGATTACAAAATCTAGCTGCCGTACACATGTCGGAATGATGCAAAGCACTAATGCTTTTACGTCGCCTTGCTGAATAGAGACGCGATCCTTGCATCTTTACGACGAAAAAGAAGCGTAAACGAAACCTCCCCTCCCCGCGACCCTCAAACCTCGTCGGCGACATACACCTTGCTTTTACATAATCATCCTGGCAGGAGATTCCTCGAATCCCTACACTCCAGCTGTTTTGTTCGACAACATCCCCAACCATTTTTGTCCCTCGTTTCATGTCGACTAGTGCATTGTTTTGGTCCTGGTGCATTGCGATATTAGTCGGAGGAACGCCTGCGCGCGTTACAACGACAGGCTTTCGTTTCAAGTAGAAGCCACTGCGACTATTTCTATGCGCGCGTCCTCCTCCCCTCAAGTTTTGAGAAAAACCTTTTAGTTGAAATGACTATGTACACTTAGAAAGTATTTAGTCCATGTCTGAAGTGCGCGTCGTGGGAGCATTATGATTTCTCTCAGATATTTCAGAGTGACTGCACGTTCAAGATAAAATCACTTATTGTTTTTTAATAATGAGCTTTATGCGTGTAATGAAGACGCCGTTAAAATGATGCCCGAATTTTTCACTATAAAAATAATAAATGATGCGTGCACGGTAATTTAAAAATCTGAAATACCGTTGAAATTTATTGATTGGTGAAAGTTGATTATTAAAAGTCGAATTAAGTTATTATTTTATTTATTAAGTATCATGAAAAGAAGTTAAGAAGCATAACTTGTATTACTTTTATCATTTCTAGGTATAATTAGCTACATTTGTGAAATAATTTAATTTTCATCGGCACTCTTAAACTGGATTGAAAAATTAATGAAAAAATTAAAGTCTGATGGAAGAGGTTAACAAGCTAATAAAATAAAGGTGAAAAAGCGATAACAAAAAAATAAATAAAACGATCCCGATTTTATAGCTTTGAACAAAAACTGAGCGCATTTAAAGTAAAAGGCTCTAATAGGCGCAATTCTGCGCTTTTTCTATTATAGGCGAACGTCAGTCAAATAGAGTACGAGAGAGCACACAAGGAGTACTTGACGAGGTTACGTCGCTCGACCGAAGGAGACACACGGCAAAGGAGACTTTTTACAATGTATGGAACAGGTGAGTGAATTCCTCGTTTAATTACATTTAAAGTATTCACATAATCCTCATTTACTGTCTCACGCGCGTTCACTCTTCTTTTCTCTCTTCCCTCCATTCTTTATCGTAGACACGTGCTATGCAGAAAATTTAAAAAGAAAAAAAAAGTATTGTAGATGAAAAGAAAATTAAGTAAAATTCATCGTTCGATATATGAAATTACATAAGTTTTAAGTGGACTGATAATTAAATAATTATAATATTATAGAATAATTCAATAAAGTAGATCGTTATATTCATCGCGCATAAGAATAAAATTATAAATTATTTTTCACGATATTTTAAATAAATGTAAGTACGTACAAAGTGAAAAATTAAAAAAAAACATAAAATATTATTGTAATTACATGTACTGTATACTGATAACTTGAAAATGTAGTACATAAAAGTTAAATTTACAAATCTGTTTTGTCAAAATATACACGTCGACCTACAATCAAGTTTATATCAAATCGATTTTTTAATGTAGGATATAAAAATATAGTACAGCGTGTAATCTTAATGGAAATTCAATCTCAGTATTAATATATTATAGTTCAAACCCTTCTAATAAAAGATACCGTTTGATGCTGGTATCTAATGAAAATTTTGATCATTTTATAGTGAATAATATTTTATTATATTTTTAACAACCTTCGTTCAAATTCAATTAGGTTATTCGAATAACGCAGTTCATTTTTAACACTAATTATTATAATAAAAATTATGAATATTTCTCGATTTTGAACCATTTGGAAACTCTCCCTATTAAAAAAAAAAAGAATAGCTTAAAAGTTAATGCCATTTGTAAAATTATAATAAGATCGTAATCAATAATTATGTTGAAATTTACACGAAAATTGATTTAAAATATGATATTTTATTCCTACTGCATTTATTTATTTATTTATTCATACTGCATCTGTTGTTCAAATCTTATATCTAAAAAACGTTTATATTGTATATTATAAATTATTACATATTTTAAAAACAAATTCAAATTCATAATTACTACTATAAAATTACCTGCGTGTGTTATAAAATATTACTATAAATGTTTGAAGAAGAATAACACAAATATACAAATGTTCTCATTGATTATTAGATTTTATACACGCACATATGTTAAAAAAAATAGTATTTTATATTTGATATAATTGACTTACTTTTTTTGTAAAATAAAAAAAAACAAGAATAATTAATTTTTGCAAATATTGTCAAGATAATGTAAGCTTATTCTGGGCTTATGAAACTACATATGGTATTTGCATTTATAAAAATTATGAAAATTGAAAATAAAAGTAACTATAACTTGTCCTAAATGAATTTTTATGGGCTTATAAAATAAGATCGCTGCCAATCATCTAGAATCAATAAATTGTCGATATAAAACCATAATTTTCTTTATTAATTACTTTTATTCTTGCACTTTTATTGTGTATATAAAAACATGTTAAACCGTTCTACAATAATTCCGAGAAGCTTTGAAGTATGAATCATGTTTCTTTAATTATTAACAGATCTTCATATTTTGTCTAAGAGTCGGGCCAGTATTTTCGAGAGGTGACGTCATCAAATAGAGCTTCAGATATCGAGACATACCCATTCCTATCGACGTCGACACCGCGATAATGCTCAAGCCAATCATTAATAGTTTCCGTTAAGGCACCAAGCCCACGACGATTTAAGCATGCGCTCTAATCTTAAAGCGACACGCGATTTTCTTATAGTCGTACACATAAGTTGCACCGAAAAGAGTGACGGAGAAAGTTACTCCACCAATGAGTTGAGCAACGTCAAAACCCTTTTAAAATACTTCGTTCCAATAAGCATTCCTCTTTTTTATTTCTTAGCGCACCCTAAATCATCCGCATGACACTTTAAGGGATTTCTTTACGAACAATCGTATACGTTGGAATGTCTTTATTGTTTATTTCTTTGCAATAAAAATATAATGATTATTAGCCCTTTATCTTATTCTATTGTAAATTGGACAAACCGTAAAATTTTTCTTCATAAATTAGCGTGTAAATATGAGTACAGATGTCAGATCATATGAGGTATTTAGAAACTTATATTTTTCTCGACTACAGTTCCAGTTTTAAAGGACAAAGTCGATTAATTCACTATTAAGTAATATTTATTAAATCTACCATGGTTACGAATTAAGTGGAAAAATTATAAATATTTCTATGGTAAATAGAGCAATTAAAAAATAAAATAAAATACCAATAATACTTCTTCAGTTACCTAAACGTTACCTAAATACAGAAGTAAAAAAGTATAGTGGCTAATTTATTATATTTATTTTTTTTTTATATTTAATGAATCTTATAGAAAATCGGGTAACGAGTTGTCAAAACGTTGGTAAGGAAAGTAAGAAAAAAAATTCTTCTAAATATAATGGTTTCGGATTTAGAATTGAAATATATGAAATAAATTGTATCGAAAAAAACTTTAATTTAAAGATTGAACATAACGATGAATAACTTTCATTTGTCTATGAAATTGATGTTCTAGTAAAAAAAAGAGAGAAAAAAAAAACAAACAAAAAATAATTAAAAATTTTCATCATTACCGATCTCACGAAGCTAATCAATTATTGCGTAAGCTAATTAAATAAACGAACAATATTAAATCTTGCAATTATCCAATTATAATTGGCGCTTATCGTGGCTCTAACATTTAAATAATAATGAAAATTTATTATAAGAATTTCCAATTACGTTGACATTTGTTAACACTTTGTTAGTTGTACGAAACAAGTCCTTACAATGGCTTTATATTCTTTCAAATAAAGCTGATCCCAACCCAATTTTCGAAAGTATCGACGCAATACCCAATCAAAAATTAAAATAAAAAATTTGTATTAATTATTAAGCACGGGAAAAATATTACAGTAAAGTCATGCTAACTGCCAATAAAAATTACTTAAGAAAGTAGAGTAAATCGACGAACGAGAGGGTAGTGAATGGCTTGAAACATGTCATCTAATAGAGTTTATCCGGCTCTGAAGCATATACACGGACTGGCGCTTCGTCCCACGCACTTTCCGCGAGTTCTGGAAATAGTCAATTGTCGGAGAAAATTACCAGGAGAAAGTGCCGACAGCAGCGGACTATTACAACTCGTCATTTCCTCTCGTAGAGATCTTCCCCGCTCGTCTCGTGAAGAAATCACGCTTAAAAATCACGCGGCAGGTATACGTTGATTCATCCACTTTTATTTGGAGGAGCCGGCGTTATAAACCAAAGTGCCTCTCTCTCTCTCTCTCTCTCTCTCTCTCACGTATGCGCCAGGACGGTGACATAGTTGGCATTCCCTGTCGGTGCTTTCCGTCAACAGTTTTATTTCGGCCCGATGACTATTATTGGCCTACGGATGCGAGAGCCTACAGACAGCCATAAACGCACTGCCGTCTCTACTCTCACGCACTTAGCTTCTCTCGAGGATACGCCTCGAGCAGCTCCTTTTCCTCCTCCTCTTCCTCCTCCTTCTCATCCTCCTTTTCCTCCACTCATTAATGGAGCGCGTAGAAATTTCCCTCGTGTAAACAGATATTTCGCGCTCAAGGTAGAATGTTTACGCCAACCCTTTCATCGAGGCAACTAAATGGAAGCACATCGATTCGTTTGTAGGTCAGAGCTTCCCTTTGATTCTTCAATCGTCGAACGCGTATTTCTGGCATTTTTAAATGTGGTCGTATGATTGCACGTGACAGCCACGTGACGTACACATGACGTACACCCGAGCCATTCCCTCAAGTACTCAGAGAATTGGCGTACAAATATGGTCTCTATGGACACGCCCCGTGCATCGTAATTCCAATTCGAAACCAAATTCGCGTTCGCTTCACCTAATAATGCGTTAGTCACGAACAATTATACGCTAAATAACCTTATATCATTGGCTTCGGATTATTCTTTGGTCCAATTCGAGCAGACGCGCATGCCGAGCGTCGATCGAACAATTACTGCGCTTCTTTCGAGCATAGCGCTCGCCACTTTCAACCCGCCAACTTCTAGGAATTTTCTTCCTTACGTCCTACAGTTTAGAATCGCAGCGCATAATGCCAATAGTACGCCAATCAAGATTGTCAATATACCAGAAAAATATGTCAAAACAAAAGTTAGCAGGCGGTAAGTAGTGCGCGAACGTGTGTATCCGTAACAGTTGGGTCTGCATATCGCGACATTCGTTACGCCGTGCCGCGCGCGTACTTTAACTACTTTTTCGAGAATCCGCAACGGATGAGCGTTTTTTCTTTTGACATTATCCGACAGCGGCGGCCGGCCCTCGAGCTAAACAAGGGAGGGCGGATGAGCCGTTTTTGTGCGAAAGCCTGTAAATCTATTATTATGTGAAGGCACGCGCGACCATTTCACCATTCAGATAAGAAGTTTCGAAAGACAATGATGTACAAATGTTTGGCCAAGCGAGTTTCTTACCACGATTCACCGGTGCAAATCCTCGGTCTTGGATTGCTCGTTTAATGACTTACGGATATTTAGACCTTTTCCTCTCTATTTCCAGAACTACTAACTAATGGATTCGTATCTAGACATTATTTTTTTAGATAATTTTGTAAAATTAAAGATGCGTAAATAACAGGCGAGACATTCTTTCTTCATGTTTTTATAGACTCCTTGCGTAATCGAGCATACAAAGTTAACCAATATTTCGCATATACATATATATATATATATATATATATATATATATATATATATATATATATATATATATATACATACATAAAACATAACGTATTGAAAAGCAAAATAAAACTTAATAAAATTATAATCATTCGTAATAATAATGCGCGCAGTTTTGCACTATCGCATAAAAGATCGAAGCCTTATCTTTTCTTAAAGACTTCGATCTCCAATAGATAGGATTAATATACGGGACAATATAAATTCCGATAGTTTTAGAGCCATCGGCATAAAATGTATTCTTTTCATTTTGTACTTTCAAAGAAAATGCATAAAATTGCTTATCGATGAAAGCTTTACCTGAGAAACCATTTACTTTTATTCGCTGCTATTAATAAGCATCTAGGATTATCGTTAATGTCTCTAAATCGAACTAGACTGCTCTACGATGTAATACACACGTAAGCAGCTCGAAGAGCTATGGTATGAGAGTCATAAAAAACTTCAAAGCCACTCCAGCGAAAAGTAAAAAATTCCGTTTTTCATAACAATGAAGAAGTAGAAAGTAACAAAAGGAACACAATTATCTGCCGACAGATAAGCGGACGCGCGAGGGTATCGCGCTCAGCTTTCCGCTAACCGTCGACGAATCCGAGAACGTCCTGGTGGAGTCAGCCTCGCTGAGGCTACTACTCGATCACAACGAGGAGCCCAGATCGGGAAGCGTGCAGGTTCGGCTCTACCGAAGACGAGCAGCCGGAACTCGGCGATGGCTCGTCGATCATCGCACAATCGAGGAGCCCGAGTTTCTTCGACGACGTTGGCTAGAATTCGACCTCACAGACGTGGTCACCGCTACTCTCGACTCCAATGCACCTCTGTACCTGACCCTCCAAGTAGTGCACGAGGTATTTAACTTACGACTTAAATAATTAATTAACATACCACAAACGCAATAATAACTAAACGATAATGCATCGACCGAAGGTTAGAGAAATAAAATTAACGTGACCGATGACTGTTCTATTGGCAGGACGCGAGTCACCTGCGTGGCTTCATCGTCGCCTCCGCGGCTCTCAACGTCCATGCCCTCTACCCGGAGAGCTGGGCGCCACGGCGCCGACGTTCGATCGGCTCCTTGGCACGAGAGCAGCTGATGTCGCTCCACCGAGGCCGTCGCACCGAGTGTCACGGAGACGCGAAACGCTGCTGCCGTCACCGTATGGCCGTCACCTTCAAGGATCTCGAGGGCTTCGACTTCATTATCCAGCCCAAGACCTTCGACGCGGGCTACTGCAAGGGTCGCTGCCCGCCCCGCTACAATCCGGCCCACCATCACGCCCTCCTTCAGAGCCTCATCTGGAAAGAGGATAGGAAGAAGGCGCCGAGACCCTGCTGCGCCCCGAGCAAACTCGCCGAGCTCGAGATACTCTACTTCGACGAGAACGACGCTACCAAGCTCAAGGTCTCCAACTGGAAGGACATGCGCGTACTCGAGTGTGCCTGCTCCTGAGCCCCCAAGGCCAAAGCGCTAAGCAGTATTCCTTGGGGATCGGCTCGTCGTTCGTTATGGTTTCGAGCGGTTACACAACCATCTCTTTCTCTCTTTCTCTCTCTCTCTCTCTCTGCCCATTGTCCTAGTTTTATTCGTGTTCCTTTGTTTCCTTATCCTTTTCTGTTACTTTTCATTTTTCGTAAGAATATACAACGAATTAAGCGCATGCCAAATATACGTATTTGCGGTATTTGTCTTTGAACGCGCTGCTGCTGATCAGTGCGAAACAACGCTACATAAGTTTTCTATTTGAATGTTTAATCTTAGTTTGCTCGCTAGCCGAATCGTTAGCTATTAATAACTAATGACTAATAAAGATAACTAAAGTAAATATATGGAAAACCGTCGATACCATTTGTAAAAGCTATTATACTCATAATAATTGGTGGCTTATTAATCGAACGGCTGCATCTGTATCCAAATTGACTGATGAACGTGTGGGATGGGAACATGAATGTTATCCGTCTCGATGTAGACAACTGCGACAGGTTTCGTCCGCACGAAACGGTTATTTACAAGTCCATTCGTCCGTCCTGAAACTACTGCAATCCATTCGAAATGCTGTCGCGTGTGCAGACAAGGACTTCTCATTCTGCCACGAAGCGAATGCACAATTTTGCCTCCATCAAATTACGCGTCTTTTTCATAGGGATAAGGCGCTCGTTCCACGCTTCAAAACTGTCAAAATTAATCTGTTTACACGACACTAAAAGCAAAAGTTCTTCAAACAGAGATAGATAGGGGAAGGAAAAAGAAACTTTTTCACAGAATCTCTATATTAAGCGAGAAGATGAAGACAGGAAACGATTGTACAGAGACAAGGAAGAAAAGAAAGAAAAGAAAGGAAAGGAAAAGAAATAAGGGATGAATGAAGAAAGGAGCTACGAGAAGATAAATATCGCGCGAATGTAATAAGCAATGCTCGCTGCAAAAACTTTTGTGTAAGATATATCGATCGATCTAAGCTCTCTCTTATGTGCCGATCGTCCGCCGGCATTTCTCAACTGTGATATTAATATATTTTTTTGCGCTATGATTTAACGGAGTATGGTAAACAGAAGTATACATGAAATCTAAGAATACTGTGTATGTAACGATTGTAAACAAATTGAATTGTATTATATTCCTTTGGTATTCTTATTGTATATATTATAA
The DNA here is from genome assembly GCF_000503995.2 of Ceratosolen solmsi marchali. NCBI lineage: Eukaryota > Metazoa > Arthropoda > Insecta > Hymenoptera > Agaonidae > Ceratosolen > Ceratosolen solmsi. The sequence goes on from NW_011948423.1 coordinate 6,940,587, forward strand.
GTTATGCTTAGTAGCGGATCTTCATATTTTCATGACGAATGTGGCTCCTATCCCGTGCATCATTTCTCGGCACGGCGAATCGCTTATCATATTTACCTTTTCATTAATATTAGCAATGGATGCTGAAATTTACATAAATACTTTCGACGATTTTAAATTTCAACGATTTCTTATTCTAATTTGTACATTTCTCCATAAATACTTGACTTCTCGATTAAGAATTTTTTTATACCGTGCTATTTCTTAATCTATTGTAATTGTAGATGAAAATACTTATATATGTATTATTTAGTAATTTATTGAAATCATAGGTTGAATTGTATAATATTTGCATGATAATTACGTCTGTTAAAGTTCAGAGTCCTCAGAAAACAATTTTAACGGGCAATAAAAATGAATGAGAATTTATTAACAAAATTCATTTTATATATTATAAAATTATCTATTAGCCCACTCATTTATGTATTAATTATGGTCTTGACTTCTCTGTAACGACCTAAAATATTCAATTGCAAATGACTAAACGTAAAAAGTAAGTAAAATATTAATCTGTAACCAAGAAACATAGTTGATATAAAATCCTACTGGGAATGCGATTAAATGATTCTGTGCAAAGGGATTCTAAAATAAAAGCGAAATTTTTTTAGTTTTCTTTACAATTGGCGTAGATATGTTAAACTTGTAATAAAAAAATTTTCTAATTTGTAATAAATGGAAAGTCTCTTATTTAGAAAATTTTATAACTTTCTAAAAATTTCATAATAGAGTTACTGTTTAAAACATAATCTAGATAAATAAATACCAATATAAAAATAAAAATTCGATCGATTTATTTATTCTTAATATCCTGAAACCTATTAAATTGTGCATTTAATCTCTCTCTCTCTCTCTCTCTCTCTCTCTCTCTTTCTCTCTGTGAGAATATTTTTTCTGTATATTATACTATAATTAAACATTATTAAGCATATAGATGTGAATTTTTTTATATATATCTTTAGATATAGTTATAAATGTTTTTAATACACATTGAAGAGAATTGAATTTTATATTTTAGTACGATAAATTCCATGGATAACAATTTCTGAAATTATATTTCATAAATACTAATGAAAGTAAGTTCTCCTGCAATTATCAAAATATTATATTAAAGTATTGTACATCTATAAATAATAATAATATTTTTAAAACTATTTTTATGTCAATTAAATATACATAATTCAACTCATCGTGTACAATTATAATGCGCTCAGAAACTCGAGAATCGGCAGGACTTTCGCATTCCATGACAATAGTCTTTTCACTCAAGGTCGATACTGTCCGAGGAATTGACAAAGATTGGCGATGTAGCATAAAGAAAAGCTGGATAATCATTACAAGGAAGTAATGTGTACATGCGGACATACCTTACATATTTCCAAAGACGCGGTTTGCCCACGAATATTCATTGTGAAGCGCAGAAGCATCGGCATACGTTGACCTCAAGCCGGGTGGCGCACATGTGTATGACCGTGTAAAACGCTCGCGAAGACGTTGAAAGGAGAAGATGATAATGATGAGTGGATTAGGATTCCGCCTCAACGCTAACGGAAGAAACGTGATTGAACTAAAGTTGCGGCACTTTCGCGCTGCCGCTCTTCTCCGTGATATAAATAAAAATATACGAGCTTGTATCTATACAACCAATACATATCTCGCTCTCTCTCTCTCTCTCTCTCTATCTATCTCTCTCTATCTCTCTCTCTCTCGCCTCATCAATCTCTTAATATCTTTTTCTTGCGTCTTGTTCTCTTAGCTCGCGCCGACTGGCTGATGAATATAGACAACCATGAATCAGCCCAAAAATTGACCATCCCATCCTCATTGTCGCTGTTTTACTTCTGTTTTTATAAAGTTGTATCGGAACTTTTGACAGTCTCAACGTGTTACCCAAAAGTCATTTCTAAATTCATCGCTGCAAATCATGGCTATCGGAGATTTTCTACTGTAATGAATTCAACATCTCTCACTCTCTTATATCTTTTACCCTAATAGTGCTTTGATTTTCATCCTATGACCTAACTACAGATTTATAATTATCGTTTTTTATTTTGTTATTTAACATTAAATTTTGTTGATTTAAAAGTAACGAATGAAATCGATTATTTTTAAAATTATATTAAAAAAATTTATAATCTTTCTTACAACTTTTACATTCGCATATCGTTCATTTCGCCTTCTAATTTTATATAACCATCAACATCATAATTAAATACTATTGGTAGTCTAACTAAAATACATAATTCTCTATCAGGTAGAAAATTAAAGAACATTTATAAACGTGTATATGATAGTAGATAGTTAAAATATTCTAAAAATCCTTTTAATAAAAATTATTGCAAATATTCTTTTGATTATAAGCTAACTACTTTACTTAATGCCCATATTATTCAGCAAATTAAGTTTTTTGAATTTAAAATTTTTAATTATACAATATTAAAACCAAAAAATAAAATATTATACATTAGATCTTTAAATCGAATATGAACTTAAAGAACTTGGCAATGATGAGTATTAATACGTAATCTATCATATGAGCCGTCAATTAATATAAATAAATACATATAAATAATTGTGTAATTAAAAAAATATCTTAATTTATGTTAAGCCTAAATGTATTAATATTTTATAGTAGAAAGCTTTACGTTATATAAACTTTAAGAAAATATACAAGTAGCCAAAGTTCCAAAGTTGATCAAAATGAAAATAATTACCTTATATATGATGGATTTGACACGATAAATTAAACATTGAAATTTTGCATTCTACATATCCAGTTTTTCATTAATAGGAAATCAATATTGATTAAACGCATTAAAATTTGATTATGAATTTCGTGTAAATAATTTGTATAAATTGTGTCTTTAAAATTAAAATGGAATTGAGCATAATTCGTATAATGATAAATATTGCACTCACGCGCTCACCCTTTCATATTATTAGATTTAATTTACAAGCATAGATGTTTCATTCCATAGATAAATAATAAAGAATAAATAAATAAAGAACATAAAAGAAACTATCCCGTAAGGTGTAACGTGACTACAATACAATAAGGCCAAGCAATCATGTAAGTAATCAATTATAATTTCTGTTCTGCATCTTCGCATTAAATACTCATTTGATAATAAATTAAAACTTTTATTGGAAAAACTTAAGAAATCATTTTCAAATGCATATGAAAATAAAATAAAGGGTTCATGACTCATTACTGAATACTGGAATGTATTAAAAATTACTATTAAAAAGAACTGTTAATATTCAATTCATGTATTTGAGTAAATTGCATTGATAAGTTTTCTGAAAAAATAACTCAATAATGTAAAGGCTATAAGATAAAATAACAAAATAGCAACTACGCTTCAAAATATAACCATTATGTAATATTAATGTAAAATTTACGTAATATGTATTAATATAATTTTATTCGTGATTCTCGAATTTACTTTTTACATGGAAATTAAGTATTGAATGTTTAATTATTCCTGAAATTACAAAAATAGATAATTTCTTCAGTTAAAGGGAAAAATTACAAACTATTTTACAGCAAATTAAGATGATTATTTTACTTTTCTGATTAATTTCAAAATAGGAACGTCGGTAATCTATCAACTAGTCTTCAACAATTATGTTTATTTTATACAAAATTTATAGACTCGTTTGATTCGCATATATATAATTAAAAGCATGTGGTTGTTAATAAATTTAATTAATTGATTAAAAGAAAATTTATAAACGGTTATATTTAAAAATATAAAAATAAAATTATACATTTATCAACATTAATAAAATAATGATACCAATTATAAAAAAAAATTAACTTTAAAAAATAATCAAAATCTTAATAGACATTAGTCAGAGCAATATTATTATAATCAATGAAAATTATTAAAATGTAAGTAATATTTTTGATAAATTCCATAATATACTCTTTCGTTTACAAAATTCACTATTCTCAATCATTATTAATGACTTCAATTTTGATGCTTTAATATTAAAATATGGCGAATACAATTATTGTATTTTGTCTAGATTATCAACAAATTATATAAAATTATATTTAGTATTCAAAATTTATAAATACGGTATTCGTATAAGGAAAAATGCTGCTGTATTTAATTTTCTTTTAAATTATTATTATGCGGGAAGAAAAATATGATAATTTCGAAATAAGTTTTTAAATACAACAATCTAATTTTATATATTATTATAAACTTACTCACCTGAATCGCCAATACGAAACTAATGTATGTTTAATTTTAAAATATATTATTCGTAAATGCATGCCCACCCATAAAAACACACATATGTCTATATATATATATATATATATATATATATATATATAAATATTCTTATCCAATGTGAAATAATTTTTTTTTCCCTATAGTTCAGTCTGTGATAATCAATAATTTTATATCAGTATATTTTATCTATTACGATTATCTTAATTAATATAATATTGTTTTTAATAATTTCCAATTCTACTGTTATATAAATTACGAAAATGGAATGAATTAAATCACTATTTAAATACATTAAATATTTTTCCACAAAATACCTGCCAACATAAAATAACCGACAAATTTTCGAATTAAAAATATGCGTAACTGTCTTTTCTTCTTTTATCGTTAAAGATGTGCCCTACATAATCAACACTCAGCACCCAGTGCAACCTATTATTATAATTTATTTCAATAAGAAATGCTTAAATTAAATGAACTCATATTGTCTTTTTAATTTATATTTGCCAATAACGATATATCTGATACGACATATTGTCAGGATTTTAATACGTTAACTGAAACATAGAATTGTATGACAATTTATATTTTATGCTGGTGGCTCGACTAAATCGATATATCGAAAATATCTAGGGATTATTCAAATATCTAGATATATTATCTACAAAGATACCTATAAGTTCCCTTCTTAATATTTGTGTTGAATTATCTTATTTTTAAAAATATCTGGTTACTTAGTAAGTTTGTTTACAAACGGTCGCATTCAATATTTTTCTGCACGAAAACGTCGTTTTTTAAAATGTCCCTTAAAACGAAGCATATATGGAAAATTTTTCAACCAATTGAAAGCCAAGTATTGTTTTTTCTTATTATACAAAAATTTAATTGAAATATTTCTAAATAAAAATATTAAATTACTTTTAATTAAAAACTATCATACACACATGCACGCACGCACGCACGCACGCACGCACGCACGCACGCACACACATATATATATATATATATATGCGTTTAACAAATCGATATTTTTAATTTTTTTTTTTTTTATTCAATATTAGATAAACAAATTATCAGAATTATTAAATGAAAATCTTGTAAAGTCAAAAGAAATGATTTCGTTAAAAAATCTTATTCTTGATCAACTAAGTATGTTGACTGAAAAGTTTGAAAGTGTTTCAAAAGAAAATATTGATAATTATCAAGAGATGAAGAAAAAAATAACATCTATTATGGAAGAATTTTGTAAAATGGACTTTGATAAAAAAGTAAGAGTGCAATTAATTTTACATAATAATGTCATTATATTTTATTTTAAATTTAATTTAATTGACCAGGAAAATAATATGCAGAATCATGTAGATAAAGAAATATTTAATAAGATGGTTATAAAGTTCTTAAATGTACTGGAAAATCTGGAAAAAACTGAAGTTCTTTCATTAAAACAAAGTCTTAATGATTGTTTAAATTATGTAAAAGAAATGGGCTTTGCTTGCGAGATAGAGGATTTGGAAAATATTAAAGTAATATTTTATCCAAGATAGTTAAATTATTTTCATAAAATATTAATTAGAATTTAATGATATATTTATTTTCAATAGGAACTAGGAACGTCAATTGTAGATATTCTTACACCTTTACAACATTACAAAAAGAACTTAATTTCAAATCTTCTATCAAATAAATTAACTCTATATTGCTATCAATTGTGCACATCGTTTAAAATGTTGGTAGAAGTTATAAAGGAACAACATAAATTAAACGCATCGATTTATGTAAGTTTAATGTAATTGTTTTTGCTAGGCTTTAAAAATTATATTTATCATTTTATTTATTTTATATTTTTTACAGACATGTAAGAAGTATATATGTAATAGGCTATGTTTATGTTTTGAAAGTATTATAAGTATTTTAGATTCTTCTAATCCTTCAAATGAAGAAGAGTATATCGAAGAAGAAAATAATTTTGTATACAGGTAATATAGTTAAATCATTAAAAAAATTTTACTAATTATAGTAATATAATTTCAAAATTTCTATTACAGACTCGATTTATTACTAGATATAATTGCAAATATGAGTAACTTAAAATTGATAGATCAAATTAAAGAGTGTAATGATTTATGGGTTGGAATTGAAGATATATTTTCTCATGCAATGTCAATAGCACAAGTTTGTCAGCCTAATAATTTTAAAGCTATTACTGATTCATGTCAAACTATATTAACAGAATATGAAAATTTGAAGGCGCAACTTAAATGTGATCCAATAGATCCAACAATGAATAGTTTATTTATGAATACTTTAACTGATTCATTATATAGATTAGAACGTAAAATTAATATTTCAGTACTTACATTAGTTATGGTAGTGTTTAGTGATCCTTTTGGTACCTTAAAAAAGTTAATTGAAATTTGTGGAACTTCATTAAATGCAAAAGATAGAACAAAAAATGATTTAAGTTCTTTCATTGAAGAATTTGATCAGCTGACTGATAAAACTGTGCAAATTGGAAAATTTGCTATAACATGTTGCAGAGATAAACATAGTAATTACATTTTCTCTTTAAATCAATGTACTTTAGAAAATTATTGAATTATTATTTGTATATTTATTTTTCAACATCATAGAAGCTGGTCAAATTAAAAATTGTCTTGCTAGTTTCGAATCATTAGAAATGGAATTAGTTCCTGCCATTTCTGCTTTTTATTTACATCCTGATAATAAAGAGATGCGGGCATATGTAAAACTTCTAACTGCTCAATGGCAGTATGAAATGAAAAAATTTGTTCACACTGTTAATTTAATAATAGATCCGGCTGCTTATTGTCAAGTAAAAACTGCTTTTATTAGAACCATTTATATAGAATTACTTAAATTGTTAACTAATTTTATTTTTATTTATTCCCGCTTTTAGATTATTCTGGATGATTTACAAGAACGTATAAATGAAATGTCTAATAATTTAAATAACAGACAAGTTATAACTCAATCACAGGTGCAAGTAGTAGTTCAAAGAGCTTTATCACTTTTTAAGCAAATTGATGCTACCGTTTCGGATATTGATCCAAAAAATATTGATAAACGAACAACTAAAATAATTCACGAATTTAAGACTGGTAAATTTACTTAAAAAAAAAAATTAACTATAATTTTTTACAGTATTTGAGTGTCTATGATATACTATGTTGCAGATATTTATGAAACGGATGCAGCTTCAAAAAAGTTCCTTATTAATAAAGCTACAGCCTCTGAACAACTGCGAGTTATTAATCGATGTGAAATAATGTTGAAAGTTATTAAACAACTGCTTCCTGCACTTTCTACTATTGTTTATAATTCAATTACTATGAATACTATTAGTACAAAATCAATAAAACAGCAAGATGATTCAAGTTATAAAAGTAATTCCATATATACAATATTTAAAAAAATTCTATATAATTATGATTATAAATCAAATATATATTTTTTATGGGTAACAATATTTTCTTTTTCCTTAGGTGCCGTTAGTTTTGTATCTACTGATCGTGATGTATCAGTTGATAAGAAATCTTCAGTATATATTAGGATTCCTTATACAGGTAATTATAACGATTAACTATTTATCATCAAAGAATAATTAATAGTAAATAAAAAAAAAATTTACCTTTAGTAACACGATGTAAGCAGCCACTTTCCATTCAACCAGCAAATACTGTTTTACGAAATGAATCAGATGTTTCTATCTTAATTCCATACATTCAAAAAGGCCGAATAATGCGTAATGAATGGTCAGTTATGTATAAAACTCCAAAATCTAATAAATCAGAGAAACCTATCCAGAATTTATTGAAAATGAGAAATTTATCAAATATTAGACAACATTTATTTAGTCGGGACAATTTTTACAAAGAGTGCGAAGTAGATATTACTTCTGAAAGTCTAGACTTAACAAGTACATATTATTTAATAAATAAATTAAGCGGTGTATAAAAAGTAAATATAATTAACATTTTTTTAACAGATATATTGGAAAAAATTTCTGGGCTTTCAAATACATTAAGTTCAGTTGCATGTGATACTAATAATTTAACACAGAAGTCGAAAAATATTTCTTTCTCTGCAGATAAATTGAAAAATTTCAATAAACTACAGAAAAGTAAGGCAAAGAAATTGAATGAATATGCGACAACTGGCGGGGGTGATGCCCCATCACCATTATCACGTTTAGAAAAAATAAAAAATATTAAAAAAAAAGAATGCAAAGTTGACATAATAATGAAACTATAAACAAATATTGTTAAAGTAAGTTTATTACAGTATTCTTTGAAAATACATCTAGCTATAAAGTTATTTATAAAACAAATATTTATATTAAGATAATATAAAGTATATATATTTTTATAATTAGTGCTTTGAAATAATGACTGGATGTTCCATGTTAATGTATTTATAAAAATGTTCTCCGACAATAATTAATCTATTTTATATTGTTTAACTAATTTTTAAATAAAATGTTGTTAATTTTGAATTGTGTTTTTATTGCAAAATCCAAAAGTTTCAACTGCAAAACGTAATATATGGAGACTACGTGGGTAATATACGTGTTAATGTACATGGTAATATATGTGTATAAATAGTACGCGTACGTTAAGGTTACGCGCATAACCATCATGTGACAGAAAAGCAGACACCTTCCGCAATCAATTCCAGAACTCTGGAAGCTACAAAATCACTTTATTCAAAAGAACTTGTTAATTAGAAAATATGGGAGCTTCATGGGCACCTATTCTATTCTTTACAGTTATATGGGGAGCCGTTGGTATCGTACTGCCATTTTTCGTACCCAAAGGCCCGAATAAAGGGTGAGTTTATTAATTTTATGATTTACGCCATAAATTAGCTATTGCCTTCGGTATGCACGATATGAACATTAAATAATGGTGTATACATTATCAAACTTCTTTTGTTTTTAGAATCTTGCAAGTTATTTTAATGCTAACAGCTTTTACCTGTTGGCTATTGTAAGTATGATCTTTTAAGAACACTCTTGAAATTCAGGATATTCATATGATGATTTTTCTTATTTAGCTGGCTTTGCTGTTATATGGCACAAATGAATCCGCTAATAGGACCAGCTTTAAAAAATAATACTATATTATTAATGGGAAGAGAATGGGTAAGTAAACTCAAAGTACTAGCAGGTAAAATTTAGTGAAATAATAAATGGATGAATAAAATCATTTACATAAATTCAATTGAAAATGAAATGATATAGTGTAATATTTTTGCCTGAAAGAAGGAAATTATTTTTATGCTTTAACTAACTAAAGAATCATTCAATCTTGAATTATCACTGCTGTCTTTTTTCTTCTTCTTCGTATTATTATTATTATTTTATTTGTTGTTTTAATAGTTATTATTTTTGCCATTATATATTTTTTATTATTATTATTTAAGACAGGTATTTAGTATTTTCCAACTTTTAAAATTGAATGTCTCATTTAACTGTTAATTTATATAGTTTATAAATGAATAGAAATAAAAAATGATATATTTTAATATAAGTTATAAGCATAAATGTATCATAATGGTTGCATATCTTTTTTTACAGCAAGAACATAATCCATTTTTGTGAAAGCCAAATCATCAGCAAATAATCTTGTACATAAATATATAAACAATGCCGATAAATCTTCAGACTATGATTTGTACACTATGATATATTTAAATCGTTCCAGCATGTTATACAGTATATGGATTGCTATTTTATAATTATAGAAAGAAATGTTCGATTAACGTTAATTTAAAATTAATCATAACACAAGGCAACGTATAAAAGGTTGTTAATAATTTATTTCATAAGAAGAAACTATTTACTCATTCTACTGTTTTACTTTGTTCTCTATTAAAATGAAACAAATAAATCAATACTCTACACCATTAGTATGGCTAATTTGTTTCCTTTAATATTAATCGATATCAATATAAATATTATGTTCATTAATACAATATTACTATCGATACTTTGAATAATTCGAAAATTTATATTCCATTGGCATATATAGTTTGTACTTACTTTATTAAACATCAATGTATATTTATAAAATTAAAAAAAAAAACGTTGAAATCTCATTGTTGATTCTTTTCGTATATTAGTTCTAAATATTATTATAATTATTGCTTCCAAAATTAAAGAAAAATATATCCTTAGAAAGAGAATAATTATGATCTTAAAATAAAAGTGCCCATGCTTTTAAAAAAGAAAGTTTTAGCAACTGGCAACACTGGCGTTGACGTCAGCTGGGAATCGTGACGCGACATATCAGTAGGAAAAACAATAATGGAGGCTTGTAATGCTGTCGAACGCGAAGTCGACAAAGTTTTATTAAAATTCGGAGCAATAAACGATCATGCAGATACAACACTACGGGATCTCATTAATCACATAGAGTCCCTAAAAAATGAGCTGGAAGAAGGTAGGAAAATGTATTTTTAACTCAAAAAATGCTAATTTCAAAACAAAGGCCGAGTAAGACATTTAAATCATTAACGTTTTAAATGCTTATTTTTGTTCTGTCGCAGAAATATATTAATGGAATACGTAAACTTTTGTTTACAAAAATTTCATAATCGTTTAAAATAATATTTTTGCATTCTCATTTAGGTTATGCTTAAATTAATAAGCACTTTGTAACAGCATTTGATGATGCTGCTTAGACAATGTGCTTTCTCAATTAACAAATAACAATGACAAAAAATACGTTTCTAGAATCATAATTAACAATTTATTTGAAATCCAAAATATTTAACGATAATTGATACGTATGCTTCTATTATTTTTATAATTAATGCCTAGCACCATCCAATCATGAGCTAACACCAGGTCAAGTTCAAGTTTTAAAACAAGCAATGACCAAAGCAAGAGATACAGTACAAAGACTGGCAACGGATCACCGTGAATTACATAGTACAGTTTCGAAAGTAGGTAAAGCAATCGACAGAAATTTTATAGCAGACTTTGCTAGTACGAGTAGAGAAGATGTTTTCTCAGGTACAGAAAAAACTCATCTACTAAATCAAGTTATTTGTCAACATTTTTATCGTCAAGGAATGTTAGACATAGCTGATGAATTAGCAACGGTAAGTTTATTCGGACATTTGATTTTAGACTGTTTTCATATAAACAGAAATAATATTTAATATTTTATTATGTAAGCAGGAAGCAGGAGTTAAGACTGATGAAGGGAGAAAGGAACCATTTACAGAATTAAATTACATACTTGATTGCTTAAAACAAAAAAATTTAGAGCCAGCCTTAGAATGGGCAACAAAGCACAGAGATGCGCTTATTGCACAAGTATATCTAAATTTAATTACTTATGTTTTATCATTTTAAATGCAATAAATACTTTAGTGCTATATAATAATTGTTTCAGAACTCTTCCTTGGAATTTAAATTACATAGGTTACAATTTATAAGATTAGTTCAACAGGGATCCAGTAAGCAAAGTGAAGCAATTACATACGCCCGTAAATATTTAACTCAATTTGTTACACGACATGAAAAAGAAGTTCAATCACTAATGGGAACATTATTATATTTACCAAATGGAATACAATCGTCTCCGTATAGTCACTTATTAGATCCAATTTTATGGCTCGATATTCATGATGTTTTTACAAAAGAAGCATGTACACTGTTAGGATTGAGTGTCGATAGTCCCTTATCTGTCTGGTAATTACAATTATATGCAATGTAAATTTACATAATGAATAATACGCAATTACAACAATAATATATGCTTATATATTACAATGCTACAGTATAAATGCTGGAATTACGGCACTGCCTGCTCTTTTAAATATAAAACAAGTCATGCAACAACGACAAGTTGCTGGTATATGGAGTGGAAAAGACGAACTTCCTGTAAGTACGATATTATGATTATTACTAATTCATTCTTATAATAATTTTGTTCCTCAGATTGAAATTGATTTGGGAAAACAAGGCCGTTATCATTCAGTGTTTGCCTGTCCAATCTTAAGGCAACAGAGTACAGAAAATAATCCACCAATGAAATTAGTCTGTGGTCACGTTATCTCAAGAGATGCCCTAAATAAACTCACCAATGCCAACAAGTATGTCGTTCAATAAGAATTGAAAATAAGTACTTTGATAGCGAAAACACTTTTTAAAGGAACCAATTTGTTTCCAGGCTAAAATGTCCATACTGCCCAGTAGATCAAAACCCAGAAGATGCCAGGCTTATTTATTTCTAGTTTGCTGTGATAACCGAGGAAGATGTATTTGTATGATAACTTAAAAGTATATTATCCTCCCATGACTAGTATTAGGTTTTTATTATGGTGCGATTTCACAAACGCGTTTTTTATCAATAATAATTTTCTTACAATTTATTTTAATTTATGTTTTGGCAGGTGAAGTTTAAAACCAACAATACTAAAAATTTTGAAGAGCTGAACTATGCCTTCGATACAATTATGCCTAATGTTTTTAGATATATTTTTATCGAAAAGTAGAGGTTTCTGTACTCGTAAGTGCTAGATGACAGAAGTACGTATATAAAATGTACTAACAAAATTATAAAAATTGTAAAAAATTTGCAATTTATGAAATTTCATATTAAGACTACAGCTAGCGTATCAAAAATAAAATTTTCTTTAATAAATCAATTTGAAACTATCATACAAATTATAAATCTTTCAATAAAATTGTTAAAGACGGAAATATCAACTACAGTGTATCCAATTGGTGTGTTAATAATGAAAAAGCAATTTTTTATTGAAGTAAGTGCGTTCAAAGCTAAAACGAAAATGATTATGCGTATTTGTACATAAATATTAATGCACTGAATTAAAATATTGAGTCCTACTAAACTGTGTTCGTTGTCACAATGTTGACTCAACTTCAAATAAATTTGATAATTAAGTAGTAAACATGACAGTAATTTGTTATTTGAATATTATATATAATATTTAATTATTGATAATTAAACATAAAATAAAGTTGCCAAGGTGCTTAACAACTGTTAACTTTTTATGCGCATTAAAAATCAGTAGTGAATGATAGAACGGCCAAAATTCACTAAAAATTTCAGATTTATAGTGTAACAACTTATAAAGACTGAGAAATTTTGAATTTCATTTGTAAATTGAAAGTCAAAGTTAATAATATTAATATATCAATTGATTAAAATGCAACATATGATCCACTTGGTACTATGACTTGATGTCTTTATTACTTCGATAAGAATAATTATTCTATTCAACAATTTCACTCCATCATTGGAATATAATCCATGTCACAATAAAATCAATTTATAAAATTTTAATTTATAATTAAACTTAAAAAGACAAAGTTTAAATAACAACAATGTTATTGTACTGATTGATGTAAATCTCTTATAATTTTGAGATAAAGTTTAGTAAAATTATTAAAGTATACCAAAGTCTCTAAATATTTTATTTTTATAAATACGTTTAATGTACAAGGATTTTCATACACAAAACAATTCGTTCTTATTTCTCCTAATACTGCAATTTTCAGATAAATGTATAGTACCAAAATGGTTATGTTATTTGATTGTATTTATTATTTTAACGTAATTATCAATAGAAATAGATTCCGAATTCAAGTTTACCGAACAGTAGACATAAAAATCCTTAAATGTAACTCAGTACATAGTTTTATCGCATCTTTTATAATCCAAGTTTTGGAAAAAAAAGGTTTAATCACAAGTTGTTGATTAAAATATATGAAACTAGCAGTTAATTAAGTATGCGTAGATAAACTCTGAACTTATTTATATTAAACAAACATTCGTAAATGCTGCATAATTACTTTATATATCATTGTTAATACATGTAAAAGGCAATTCTGATAAGCTTTTTTGCTTTTTCATTGCTGTAAAGTTAAGAAAGGTAACAATTTTTAGTTCTTTGTTGAGACATAATTGAATTTTATGTTAATGCTCTAATAGAATATTCACAAAAAAAAACTTAATACAAATTAAATATCTTATGGCAGTGATTATGAAACTTAGATCTATACACTTAACAAATATTCATATTGAGATTAAAATAAATTACAATATATCTAGACTTTAATAGACAATTTTTACTTTCACCAAACTTGTGTACTATTAGATTATGTCAAACATCCTGTACTCTATTAATTTGTCCAATTTCGTTCCTGTGAAGTTTAATATAACCCTTATTACTACAATAAACATTAATCATTCATCATTTCGTAATCCATACAGACTTTAATCTTAGTACCATATATCAAAACAGCGTTATTTAAAACGAATAATACAATCTTTAAAGATGAAGTTTTAATATATTTACAAATTAATATAAAAACGAGTACATATTTATACTGTAAATGTAAAGATTATAATACGAATTTTATAAAATATTTAAGTTCGGTGAAATATATAAATTAAATATTATCACATATAATATATATATATATATCGTATGGATAGTTTATATTGTAAATAAGTTTATACTAGATTAAATGAATAGAATAAGTAAAGTTTATACTAATTTATATCTTTGGTTAAAGTGCTTGGCCTTAGTACTATATAGAACAATGCATCATTAAACATTATATATATATAAATGCGAATGAGTGAGTGTGTGTGCGCGTGTATAAATATATACATTTATATATTCATGCATCTGTCCTAGGTGTTATACGATTAACTATTAATATACTTAAAATAACAAATACTTTACAATGATGTTATTTATTTACTTTCTTATGTTCTTGAGTGTCAATAATTGATTCACTTCATGCTTCGATTACAAAAGTATCAAAATTTTTGTAAAATAATAATAAATCATTTAAATAAATAATCCTGGAAATATTTTTTAGTTTGTTAATAAGCCCAAGGCAAGGATGATTCGAAAAAACATAACATAATAATTGTGTAATCCAGCCATGAAACAGAAAAAATAAATACTTGTAAATTGCTTAATTCTTTATTTTAAATAAATGACACTAAGCCCCTTGGTAACTTTTTGCTTTAAATGTTTGATCAAAGTTAATGCCTTTTTTAATAATGTGCTAAAATACTATTATAAACGTGAATAAATTGAAATAAGATAACATGCTTTCAATTTATTAAACATTCACTTAATAAATTTACTAAAAATTACACGTTATTCCCGTTAGTGTTACATACAAGGTTGGATAATCAATTGATGTCATTGATGCTATTTGATCCAACTGATTCAAGATAAACAAGCAGCCTCGAATATTTTTGAAGATGATAAAAATCACTAACACCTGATCGAGAGATCTTATAATTTTTTATTTATTCAAGATGTATTAATGAGAGAGTGGACATATGTGTTTGTTTGGAAGCCGACAGCCGAATGACTGTCTTAACTCCTTTTCTTGCTTTTACCTGCCGTTTCCATTGAGATTCGCAGTTTCTTTTATGCTACCGAAATTATCTGCAAAATTTGCATTTGCACTAATGCTCTATTTTACGAGGGTGAGACATTGCAAACCGAAGTTTCCTAAAGTCATATACTAGGATATTACATAATTATAATAAAGTAAAATATAAAAACTATTGGTTGTTTGATTTCTTTTTTTTTTTTTTTTTTTTTTTTTCCATGAAAATTAATACTTTTTAATTATCCAAGTACGAAAGAGAAATATTAAGAAGAATTGTTTATCACAGAAGTATCAGATAACTGAATTAAACTGCTGTACAAAATACTGTAATGGTTTTGTTTTTAATTTAGCATAAATAAAACAAAAATACGTAAAAACAGATTGATTTTGATTTAAATTTATTGTTACAGGACATTTTTCGTATACACATTAATGTTATTATTACATATACACTAATCGATTGAAATTTTTGCATGGTTAAGTTGATCAAGTATTATAATTATCAAGAAATTAGCTCCACTTTATTTCTTTTAAGCTTTTCAATTTTCGTCTTATTAGTCATTAAACATTCGTACTATTAATTCGAATCTGTTAATCCAACGTGTACCCAAATCAGTCAGTGAATTCGTTTAAGAGCAGCTCAAAACACGTATATTCGTCTATATATATACGAAACTCGAAGTCGGTTCAAAACTTAAAACTCACTTTTTTTGTAGACACTTCATACACACGATCTACAGAACTGTGCAGGTGTTATTGAAATAAATCAAACGAAATACGCGGGCTATCTAAGAATAGACAGTAATAAATATATATTGTCATTATTCTTCGAAACGCGCTTGCAGTTTCATTATTGTTTACGTAGTGTATTAAATCGGACCCATACACCAGCTGATAATAAGATGTATAATATGATACAACTATATCGAATAATTTTCTCTTTACATAATAGTTCTAAGAGACCCTTAGTGTTCAACCGAATGCCATAAAAGTATGATACAAATAGGTTGCACATAAACTCTTCTACTACGATTTATTACTTTTTGTTTCCATTTCCTTAACCATTCCACCGGCACGGGAATCAACAATGACTTATCGAGGCTTTTAACGCGTAATTAATTTTATGTCGATGAAAACAATTTTTTTTTTCTTTTTTTATTATACTTTTACAGAATTTTTATTTTTATTTTTATTTTTCCAACCGAAATATCGTATGCAGTTTAATATACATACGAGAATGAAGAAGAAACATTTTATTTTAAAGCACAAATCGTCTTCATCGGTTTATTTAGATTATTAATATTATACGTGTAATTATCTTAGTTGTTGTACAAACATTGGTAAGCCTTTTTTCAAGGTAACCGGAGAGTTAATGTGATTCATTGCTTATTGTCTGGTCACAATAGCAGCCCTCATCGAGTCACTTTTTTCGAATCATTACAGTGATTATATAGATTTTTAACGAAAAATTTACATAAAAGTAGAAGAAGAAAAAAAATTGATAAAGAATTACATTAATTATCTTTTATCGCTTTTAGAATTTATACGTATATTAACAATGTGATTAATTATTTAAATCAATAGATTTGGATTTTATCACATATTATTTTTCATTTTTTCATTTAACTCAAGAAGCTTGTTATACATTACTATAGCTCCTTCGATTGATTTATCAATAAAATTATAATAATACATAATCAATACATTTCACATAGAAGAATTTTACAAATACTAATTTCGTTTTCTTCGTTTGTCTCGTTAATGAAGATAAACTAGGAATAATTTTGAACAATGTACGTTTTAAGCCATGTGCAGCGATTATTTAAAAACTATAAACATAAATGCCATTATTAACTATTTTATTACATTCAGATGTATAGACAGAATGGTGCCGTTTTGAAATTAAAAAAATAATTATTACAATCCGTAAATAACCAATGAGATAGATAGATAAGCATCGAGTATTTAACGCGTAATTTTTTTTTTTTTTTTTTTTTTTTTTTTTTTTTTTTTAATGTCAAATGCATAAAAATTATTAAAAACATTGAGATTTCGTTGTATTTCAGTTGGTGATTTATGATGCACGATAATCTTAACAGGTTCATGTATTAAATTCCATCTTTTTGATTGCATTAGCAATTCAATTCTTCAAGCGCCGTTATAGTCTCTGAATCAATTTACGATATACGATTAACTGTATATATTATGTAACAAATAATAACATTTCTCCATTATGACATATACTTATAAATTCTCGTTATTTTTATACAGTCACAAATTTTAAATACTTCAAAAAATAAGTGATAAAGTAATGTTTATATAAATCACTTTAGAATCGAAATAATCGTTTATACCAATTGAAAATAAATGTATACTTTTAATGAATTAGATGTAATTAAAATGTAAGCTAAATATACTCTATTAATAAAGCTTAACAATTCATGTCGGTGGACATGTCGCAAAGCGACAACAAGTAATGCTTTAAATGTTCATTCTTGTGTAAGCCTGTAATATAGTTTATATTTACAAAATTTCTGATAAATCCAAGTAGACGCAATTGTATAATAATTTATATTAACCCATTACATGATTTTTTAGGCGATATACATTTGTATGGAGCATTCTCTGCTCGACGATCTGCCGGCTTCGAGTTTCGAGATCTCATCACATCCTTATCTGATTCCTCTCATTATATAGACTTTTTTTTTATTTAATGCATATTTCATTCGAGAGTTCGTCCAATGAATTTATGGTGATCGAATTGACTCACTTTTCGTTCCGGGAGTAGGTACGTTAAAAACGATCCTATTTTTTCGTGGAATTTGCAGTAGAATTCTGTAATTATTTCTTTCGTTCTTTTTTCATTTTCTTATACTTATTTAGAAAATTAATTGAAGTTCAAAAACAAAAAACAAAAAACAAAAAACAAAAACAAAAAAAAAATTAAAAAAATTAATTAATCATAATCTAATATATTATATTCTCACCCTTGTGAATGTGAATTTTCTAATTATCTTTCTTTATTTTTTTTTTTTCTTTTCATCGACCTCTCACTGCAGTATACTATACAACCGAACGAATTAAATCAAAATATTATATATTTTTTTAATGACTAATATACATATTTACTTGATTATCACACCATTAAAATTTTAAATACTAGCAGAATTATCTAACGATGCGCACTATTAGCGCTACAGTAGCTTAGGTTCTCAATAATCAAACACGATGTCTTTTACGTCAAGATACATATCTATTAGCAATTAGTGTCTATAAATGCACGATAAAATGATTTAGCTTATTCTAGCACATTTATGATTTTTAAAATTTTTTTTATTCTTTTATTTTTCTTGACATATATGATATTTGTAATAATACATATTAAATACACATGCATTTAACATTTAAATAGAATATATATATTATTTGATCCGTTAACTTGTGTATTGCTTCTACGAATGTTACGTGAGAGGTATTTTTTCATCAATTTTTTATATATATAAAGTAGTGTTAAAGTAAAAATTTCAAAATTATGTATTTATAATTTTTATAAATTCTTAGAGTTTTCCACTGCGAATCCTCTAATAAGTTGCTCATGATCACCGTAAACTCAAAGTACATTTTGAGATCAGAAAAAATTCTCTGTCAAGTCCTTGCATATATTAACACCAGAAATGTTCGACCGCATTATTTAATGAAGTATATTTTAATGATGATAGCTTATATATATTTTTTATTTAAGTTATATAGAATATGAATAGTAACATTTAGCAACATTCAACTTCACATATAAAGTGCGCTCGAACGTTTCGGATTTGTTTTCTCATCTTTTCTTTTTTTATTTTTTTTTTGTTTTTTTTTTTGTTTTTATTTATATTAAATAGCACTTATTCAGCAAATAATAGAGAAGCCATTATTAAACATTTGTATATATTTTCATTTTTATAATGCCTAATATGACACATCGAAAAGTGAGAACGTCTTCATAATTTCCCAACTAATTTATTTCTTACGGTTTTCCTGCAGCCATTCAGGAAATCCACATTGGGAGGTTCTCTAAAAGGAATTTTGAAATTTTGAAAAATTTATGGCTCTCATATTTTCTAAATTGTCCTGAACCGTGGGTATTTTGTATCCTTACGCTTACATCGTTTAAAATGCTTTCAACTTCGGTTATAAATCCATCGCTTTAAGAATTTTTATAAACTCGTTCTTTTTGTATAATTTACTTGCTCCTTTTACATCAACATTTGACATTCGCAATTTTTCTGTGAGTTTCACACAGATTCTTTTCTATATTAATGGTACACGTAGCTCATAACATGCATCATGCATATTTATTTCCATTTTTTGTTTCTTTTAAAAAAAGCTCTTAAACGTACTCGATAATCAGTTGATTAAATTCACAACTTTCGTATTACTTATTTCCATTAACGTACATTTTCCAATGGCTCCAAGTCTCAAACAAATAATATATATGCCTTAATTACATTGATATTTTTAATTTTAATAATTACTGATTTTTCATTTTTAAGATCGTACTCTACAGTTCTACTTGTATCTTGCATTTCTTATGGTCCTTATTGTTTTTACTCTTTTTATTTTGAAAATATCGCAGATTTAGAGTATAGTGTCTTATTTCCCTTATAATATGAATGAAAGTTCCTTTATTACTTTATTTGGCCATACTTTCATATGTATTTTTATTATTCTTAGTACTATAAGCAATATCTATATGATTAAGTTTTTATATCTTGTATTACGAAAATTTAAATACATTTAGTTTGTAAAATAGTGGAATAATTTAAAAAATTAATCAATTTATAGAAGATATGTTTTCATTTAATGAATAGATTGTTATATTTTATATATGATTATCAATTAATGGATCAATTAATGTAGTACTTTTACATAATAATGTTTCATAGTAAAATAAAATATAGTGAAGAATAGTAAAATACAATAAAATATAGAAAAATACAATAAATACAATTCAAAGTAATTTTCTACACTATTTTTCTTTCACTACAAATAAGTTATTATTACAAAAATTTATGACGAATAAATATATATTATAATGTTTACTTTCATCATGCTAGCAACTTTCAAGGAATTTCTGAATTAAACAACAAAAAATTATTCATTTTTAATCGATGTTTTTAAAATTCAAATAATTTTTATTTAAACTAGGCATTACTTTCATGGATAAAATTACTATTTTACAGATAACATAAAGTATATTATCAAAGTCCAAAATTGCATGTTTTTTTAAATAATTTACTATTTATAATATAGCTAATTTAATTTATATGTAGTATCGAATGTAACTGTATTAAATTATTCTAAAAATTAAGTGACAAAAATAAATTATGAATATATATTTTATTTAATTAATATAATCAGGATATCTATCAGCTTCAAAATTTCAATTAATTTAAAAATTTTAAGATTTCTTTAAATGGCTACTGGAAACTAATTAGATCTTTAAATTATAAATAAATTCTCATTTTGCTATATATTGTTGTATCGAAGGTTATTTTTTATAAATAACATTAATAAGTTCATAATTGTTTTAATAATATGTCAAAAGTGAAAAACGTAACTACTAATCTATAAGTAAGGGCTATTTTTAAAAATATTGTCAAATCAAAGACATATTCGCATTCAATACTTGCGTAATAATGTTATTATTAAATTCTATGTTTAAATATCAACATTTTTCATTATCTTATCGAACCATTAAATAATAGATACATAAAATAATATGCAATGTTAAAAATATTCTGATCAATATGTGCATTCTTTATACTTGGTTATACATATGTACATATATACATACAAAAATAATGTATGTACGTTTATATATAATCGTGATAAAGAATGGAAACACTAATTGGAATATCCATAACTGTTATTCATTAAAAAAAAATCAATATATATATATATATATATATATATATATATATATATATATACTCTCCTTTCTCTTTAATGCAATGAAATGAAAGTTAATGATTTTAAGATTTCATAATATATAAATTTCAATGAATTGGATATTATAAAATATATATCGGTAGATACCATGGAAATATTCGTTTAATAATTAAAAAAATTCATATCTACTGCTCCTCTTCTTCATTTTCATATGTCACGTAACGTACTGATGATTTTTCCCCGACAATTAAAGACTGGAATGGAATATTATAAATTAAAACATCATTTAATACATATGTTATTATACATTATAAGATTTTACTTTTTTCTCCTCTTTTGTAGGTGGTGCTTTCAAGAAATACATAAATGGTGCATAAATAAAATTTAAAACAGCAATTCCAAAAAGCATCCATTCAAAACCAATAGTATTAACCAAAGTTCCACTTAGTGCCGGACCTAAAAGCATTATCAATATTATCTAAAATTATTTATATATATTAAATAAAAACTTTTAAATCTATATTTTTAATTATAATAAAAGTTCATAATTAAAATAATGGAATAAAGTTTTATCATTCATAATAAGTTGTCTGTATTTTCAAGTAATTACGGTACAACGTATTAATGCATAATCGTATACGTGTGTGTGCGCGTGTGCGTGTGCGTGCGTGTGCGTGCGTGTGCGTGCGTGCGCGTGTGTGTGTTCTGATATGTTTCACATACAGTAGTCTATGTTACTCGTAAAATATCATTTAACTCATACCAATTGCAAAGCCGAGACAGAAAGCTATGTCACCGATTGCATAAACACTTCCATATACTGCACTGTGTCTGATATCCACAAGATAACCAAGTTCAGGCATCATCGAACTATCTACCATGCCAATAGCGAATCCTAATCCTGCGTTTGGTATAATCAAATGGTCGATACTTTTTGCTAAGGGTATCTAGAATGAAAAAATTGTGTCCATTTAAGGCCAAACGAGTAAATAATACTCGTGTGAAAATACGTAGATATGAACTACTTACACACATTAAACAGAAACCAATAACGACAAGACCGATAAGCGCGGCCAACCATCTATAAAATTACAAAATTTACTATAAAATTTTAATAAAGATCATTTCCCAATACATGTGTACGCATACAATAAATTGTAATACAAATTTTAATACAGATATTACGATTTAATAATGCAAAATTATTGAGCTATTGCGTATTGAGATTGAAACAATTTGTAAAAAGTTGTTGGGATACAGAAGCGAAAGAGAGTATGCTCATACCTGCCCATTTTGTGCCCAAGGGGCCCAAAAAGATTCGTGCCAATTAGGTAACTTATACTAGCGGGTAAAAATGTGGCGCCTTGTTTCCATCTGCTCGCGCTCATGGTATCCATCATCCAAATTGGTAAACTTGGCTCTAACATGGCGATGCCCATATTTGCAAAAGTTATTGCACCTTTATCGTTTATAATTGTTTCATAATTAATACCGTAGAATATTATTTATTCTTGTAGTTTGTTAAAATTTGTCGGTTGGTTGGAAAGGTTAAAAATTTAAAGAATATACATTACCTGCGGCGAGAATGATGTAAGGATCGGTAACTAGGGATTTTAAACTCGGTGGCTCCGCTTCTGTATAAACAACCGACGGCTGGAGCATTAACAATTGGAGTACTAAAATTGAAAATGTTGAAATAATTTCTTTCTCGTTCAAAGTACATTTAGAAAAAACAATTTTTTTTTTTTGTTAATGTTGAATATCAATGATATTTCGAAAAGATTTTAAGACATTTTCAGATATAAAGATAACAGATTTTAAGATATTAAGACCTGAATTAAAATGAAGCCGCTCGCCGATTATAAGCAACTTATTAACAATGAAATGCACCACCTACCTCCATCACCAAGGGCCAAAGCTGATAGTACAAGGAAAGGCGCGGACTTCCCTACAAATTCATACATTAGTCCACCAAAAGGTGGCCCAATAAGGACACCCAAGGCCAGTCCTCCAAGGGCTATTCCCATGGCATTCCCTCGCTCTTTATCATCCTGATAACGCTCGGCTAGCATCCCCATACCTGCGTAAATTAAATTTAGTTTAAACATGTACATAAATAATTCATACACTTTGTGCAAATTATATTTTCCTTTAGGCATCTCACGTTCCAGATTATTAAACTGGAAATATTTATCATCATCGTAATTCATACTCAAATTGAACAATTATTTTACATTTTTGGTTGTATTTATTTCATTTTGCGCTAATGAAAAATATAATTCAAGTACAAATAATTTTTCAAAGTTTTTCAATATGCCTTTTTTATTATTTGAAATTTAAGAATGGACCTCGTTTAGATAAATGATGAAGATATATTTTACAAATTTATAAATATTCTGTATGTAAATAAATATGCATTATAAATGTACGTTTATACTTGGATCCTTAATAGTTAAATTATAATCCATTTTATTTTATAGTTTAATTTTGATATTTTGTCTGTGTAGCAATGTCTTTTATGTAAAATTTTGTTAAAACAAATATTAAAAAAAAAAAATTTGCTTGAATAAATAAAGCTCATGCCATTTTATATATATAAAAAAAAAAAAAAAAAAAAAAAAAAAAGAAGAAGAATGTTATTTAAAAAAGGATATTAATTTACTATCATGTTGAAACTTTGAATTATTTATAAAAAAAAAAAAAAAATGTAATACCCGAAACACTAGAGCAAGAAGATCCAATGCCTTGAAGTGCACGAGCTAAAAAGAGTATTCCGTAACTTCGACCAAAAGCAAAGATCAAAGTAGACAAAAACATTATAATAAATCCAGTAAACATAGGAATACTATAACCAATCCTAAAAAATAATATTTATTATTAATTATTGAATTGTAAAAATATTTTTCTTATTAATTCATTGACGACGTTCGGCATAATGTATTACCATTATTTTCTATATGTATATGCATAAAGCTAATTTTAATGTTATTTTATAGCAAGTAGATTGCAGAGAATGCTTTTTTTAAGTATCAAAATAATGTAATCAGGTAATACTTTATTACCAGACTTGCATTAGAATCTTTTTTTTTTTAAATAAAAAAAAAGTACTTGTGTGTTAGGGGTCCCACTATTGGATTTGCTAAGAGTTGAACAAAGGCTTTTGAAGCAAACATCATACCAACAGCTACTGTCTCTTCTATAAGTTCTCGATGTCTTTCTTTTTTTTCCAACGCCTCAACAACCGTCTGATTAATCGTTGTAGTTTCTTCAAAAAATACACATAAAAAAAATTGATTATACAAATATATTGTTAACAGATAATAAATTTGCATGACTGTCCGGAAATATGATGCATTGAATTTTTCATTGTAATTAAAAGTACGATAAATGTCAATGTCTCTTGAAGCTTTTGTAACCGAACGGTGTTGCAATACAATTTAAAGTAATATGGGAGAAAAATAAGAAAAAATTCTACATAATTTATAGCACATGTTTTATAACATATATTTAAAAGAATCGTGGGAGAGAGAGAGAGAGAGAGAGAGCGAGAGAGAGAGAGAGAGACAGAGAGAGAGAGAGATGCAGACTAACCAATGGAGGTAACCGCTGTAGATAGAATAAACTCCAAAGGTGAATTGTTGGAAGCGTTTGAAGCACAAGAGCAACCAGGTGCTGTTGGTGTTATTGTTGTCGTGGTCATCTTGGATGTGTGGTGTTCCGCTCCTTCGAGATGTTCGCTCAGGGTTGAGTTTGGATGTTTCATGTCATAAAGGAACTCGGGGATGATTGGCACTGAAACATATTTTGATTTATACATTTTAACAATATTCTATTACGATTAATTAATTAATTAATTAATTAATTATCATAAATTGCTTAATTTATAATTTAATATTAGTTAACAATCAATAGTGATTAACTGTTTGAAGTAAATGAGTTTTTAGATTATACAAATTATGTTTTGAGAAATTTATTCGTGAAAAATTCTAATTCTAGTGAAATATATTTTATATAGCATAGATCGAGCCTTAGCTAAATCAGATTTAGTGACTGTTACATTTTTACAACTTTTAGTCCTTATCGTGTCACTCCGCAAGATTTCACCCACTCGTGTCCGTGTAGATTAAACTAGCATGATTCGCAATTGCTCATCTGTAAATTTTATTTTCAATCAAATAACCAGCAATGTTTTAACTTGATTTGGAATTTCATACGACTTATAAGAATAAAATATATTTAACGTATACAATGATCGATAATTTAATCGAGGATTTGAAGAGAAGATTGAAAAAGCAGGTAATGAAGCTCTTTTTGCTAGAATTTTGCTACATCTTTTTAAAAAATATATAAATTATGGATTATTTTTATTTTTACCATTATTTCATGGGCAAATTTTGATACTCTGATAGTTAAATATATACTTTTCGAAAAGCCATTACATACAATGATTTTCTAAATTTTCTATTAAAATACAATAAATATTTTATAGTTATTTCAAAATAGGATAAAAATAATTTATCGTAAAAAGTTAAATAATAATTATTTATAATTATAAATATGTAAAACTGTGACATTCGCGCGTAAATGAATGATTTATATTTTTTTTGGTAAATTTATTTTAGAAATTAATTATATGATTTGATAGGAACTCACAATGTATACATAATACATAGAAAGCCATCATTTGGTTAATTTATTTCTATTAAGTTGCCAAATAGTAATTTTATAAAATTGTATATTAATTTTGCATTACATGAGCATACTTTTTAATAACAAACAAATAAATAAAAGAAAATTTATTTTCTCTTAACCCGTAGTAACAAGTTCTAAAATCCCTTGTGACTAAACAGATATCTACATTATCGATGAATTATTTGTATAACTGAATAAATAATTACTTAATATTTCCATTGTTTTTTTCTCTCCTTTTTCTTCTTTTTATAAAAAAAAAAAAAAAAAAAAAAAAAAAAAAAAAAAAAAAAAAAAAAAAAAAAAAAAAAAAAAAAAAAAAAAAAAAAAAAAAAAAAAAAAATGATCCAAAATTTGAATACCTCAATCATTGCTAAAACTACTAATCCTTACTTCTAATAAATAATTAGTCATTAAGTACAATTAACATATATAGATTAATATCTTTTTATCTTTTTAACATGTCCTATTACAAACAATCAAGCCTAAGATTATCTAAATCTATAATTCAAATATAATATTTTTACACTAATAATTAGCGTGAGTATAAGATTATTAATATAAATTTTATTAATCTTTACGTAGAGTAAGGAAGGAAACATCGAATTTCAACTACTTCTCTTTAAAATACCGAATAATCGTTCATTTTTGGGTAATAATTTATATTTACACCTTAGAAAGACTTTATGCATTAAAGATATTACACTGGGGGTGTAACTCAGTGGTAGAGTGTCTGCTTCGCATGCTGAAAGTCCTGGGTTCAAATCCCAGCACCTCCAACCCCCTTTTTTATTATTACATTTTTTTTCCTCCATTGTACTGGATGATAATTACAAATTAATACAATTAATACTATTAATACAATTAATATGAAGAAATTGCTGGTGGCGTGTAAATAATAATATTACAAGTTTTTAAAAAATATTCTCTACAATATTATTATTGTGCTATATTACGATTACGAGTAAAAAAGTGTTTTGGAGGCGACGGGTCGTGTGTGTAACGTTATTTATATAACGTCGCTCTTTTCATAAATTTCTCCTTCATATTTGTTATTTGCAATTTAACATATTCGTCGAAAGGGTTGATGGAGGAGGAGAGTGTTTGCTGTGAAGTGACTGAAAGAAGACAGAGAGAGTTGATGACGTTGATAATTAATTAACTGAAACACAATGACGACACCACCGAGCGCGCGACAATAAACGTAAGTGTAAAAGTAAATAAGCTGAGGAGAATGCGCATTACTTACACTTACTCATTGTTCTAAGTACGCGGCAATAAAAGTAGAGAAATAGGAAATGGGATATAAAATCAGCGTTTCCTGTGCTCTTGCTTCTTCTTCTTTGTTAATCTCGCATGTTACAGGTTTCATCTCGAATCTTAACTAACCAACAAAACAACTATAGTAGTAATCAAATCGCCGGGCAGCAACGCGTTTTAATTATTTAGTGTAAGTAGATTGAAAGTCAGGCGCCCATTTCTAATGTTCATTCATCTTGAGCGTGTTGACAGTCGAAAAGCACTCGCCCGATAAAATTTCTCATTGGCTCGATCATGCGATGATCGACCTAATTGGGAAGCAGCGCGCCGCCTCCTCTTCTCTCGTTCTTCTTCTCATCATTCAAAAAAATCCAAACAAATTTCTATTTCGAGATGTCCGTCCGTCCGTTTGATTGGGAATGGAAAGAGGAAGTCATTGTATATATATATATAGAGAGAGAGAGAGAGAGAGAGAGAGAGAGAGAGAGAGAGAGAGGGAGAGGGGGGGGGAGAGGGGGGGGGGGGGAGAAATGCCGTGACGGCGGTATGTATCAAAAGTGCCAATGAAGTTACCCCGACGCGCGTGTACGTACTTTAATATAAAAGAAGCTTCGGTTTACGCGCTTGCGTAGTAGTATATAATATAATACGTATTGCCGAGCATTGTAAGTGTGTGGGGTGTGTGGGGTGTGTGGGGTGTGTGGGGTGTGTGGGGTGGCATCCATCCGTGGACGTTGGCGGGAGCGAGGGAGGGAGCAAGACGTGGGTGACGGCGTGGGCTGGGTCAGGGGCAGGGGCAGGGGCAGGGGCAGGGAGTGGTGGTGGTGGTTATATTGTATATAGCACTCGCCAGTTCCATAAATGCATGACCACTTATCTGGATTGGCGGCGTGACATACGGCGGTCCATACGTTTTCCGCGCGCTCACCCCTCCTGAATTAAACATCGAGCATCGAGGCACTGGGGCGGTTGAAAAGTTAAAAGCTGGAAAAACAGCGGCGAGGGACGCGCGCGATCATTTTCCCACCCACTCCCCCGCCTCAGCCCCCAACCCCCATCCACCCCGGAATGTACACGCTCGTTCGTTCGTCAAGTGCCTTTCCTGGTTTTTTCCCTTACACACTTTTGGACTTGAGCGCGGCCGTCAAATCTCAAGCTCTCGCCGTTAGATGCTCGACTTTTAATGTCGTGTTGCTTCGCCCTTTCTCTTTCTCAGAGGACCCCTCGCCCCAGGCTCCCCCACCACCTCCACGTCCTCCTCCTTCCAGCCTGCTATTCCTACTTCATCATGCTCTCTAACATACACGAGCTCCCTCTTGGCTCGAATTTTCTTGTTCCGCTACTCCTTATTTTCTCTCCGCTTTCCCGTAAAATAATTACCACGGATGAGATAGCCTTCCGCGCGTATTTCTTCTACATTTCTTCACTTCTCACTTTTTCAAAATCTTTTATTTGTCATTTTGTGAAAACATCGATTTCCCGCGTATGGAAATATTCCATGATTAAAAAGTTGATTAAAAAACTTTATTGTACTTCTAAATGTGAATTTTGCAGATTGTTTGATGTTAATGTAAGGCTACGGTGGCAATAAGCAGTATTTAATTGATCTATACAATTTTTAATTTCTCAAACCCATTGTGTTTTTTTTTAATTGTTATAATAAAAATATAATAAGTAATTATAGGCTTAAATTATAAATTACAATAAGCCGTACAGTGAGACATTATGAATAAGATTTATATTATTACAATGTTAAAAGTTCGACATAGAAGCACATGAGGTAGGCCAAACATCGGTTCAATAAATAATTTAAACACACGATGCGGCTTATTATTCGAACGAAAACGTAAATTACGTAAATTTTATCCATTCGTTAGATAAGCGATGAATAACGTCACCGTCATTTCCCGACAAACTTTATTACAAATTGATTACTCGGAACTTTTATTTTATATTAAATACGAGTAATACAATGAATTTGAAAACTTTTATTTAATAATATTTTCAGCAGTCGATCCTTTTATTTTAATAATTCTTTTCTTAGCAATGACTAATTCACCGATAAAAATAAGACTTTTCCATTATAACTGCCTACCTATAAAATATACTACATCGCAGTACTAATGCACACGAACAATCTTTTCCTCTTGACTAATACACTTTCTTAATAGTTTAGAAATTAGCCTTTCATGCAAATTTTATAATAAATATCAGCAAATGTATATAAAATAATTATATAAAATTAAGTCAGATTATATAGGTTATTCATATTAATTGTTAAGCCAGAATTTCTACCGATCACATTCGAGTGGTTCTCTTGAAAAAGGAAAAAAAAAAGGAAAAAAAATCTTTCAAAGAATCCCTCATTTGGAAAAAAAAATTGTAAAAAAATGAGATATTATGAAGCATAATGAACTTCGAGTAATAAATAATATTCCCGAGGGATATTGTTTTCTAGTGGAAAAGGACTTTTCTACCCTAATCATGACAAATCCTCGGTACTCTGTGCATTTCTCTCTCTCTCTCTCTCTCTCTCTCTCTCTCTCTCTCTATCTCTCTCTCTTTATTTATCTATCCAACTGTACACATATATATATCATTCTTCCACTTTTTCGTTCACTTAAGTAGCCTATCGTAGGAGCAGAACGACGCAGTACAACTGCTGTGGTATTATGTTGACTTATATTCTATAATAAGATTGCCAATTTCATCGCTTCAACGGGATATTAAGCGCCATTCCATTTTTTCACTCTTTGTCCCGCTTTCTTCGATTAAAAAATCACGTTCCATGAGAAATTATTAGTAGCAGGCATGCTGAAAGTCGATGCAATTTATCATTAACCTCGTCTTAATACTCGGCTAATTCTGCAAGAAAACACGAAGCTAACATTCTCATAATCTCGAACTTGCCAATAAAAATGTGCTGCATCGATAAAGAATTAAATAAGTTAATGGCTACCATGACAATGAATTTTCACCTAATAGTCTAGTGCTTTGAGCAGAGACACTTCTTTGATATTCGCGTTTATGTGCAATGTCCAGTCATTAGAGAAAATTCACGAAAGTACATGTGAAAATACATTTTGCGCATAATGTACACTCGAAATATACAAATAAAAAATGAATTACAATCGCGGTGCTGTCATTAAAATTAGCCGGAAATAATGTAAGCGTTAAAGTGTTTTGTTATCTCGTGTGATATTCAGTATGGTTGATTAGTATAAATTTTCCTGTGAAAAATATAAATAAAAAAATCTTAATAAAAGCCGTTTAATAGAGAATTCATGGGACTTTACAACCTCTTCACCTCTCAGTATTCATTACTTATAAATGACAAAAGTAAGTAAAGCCTCGAAGGTGGTCTTAGTCGAGTAGCACTTGACTCGTACACGAATACCTAAATTCATTCGACCCCGTGTAGCTTTTACAAGTATGTACCGTACGTATGTAAGTGCATACATGGTGAAAACCCGCAACTTCGAAATTTCGCTATCGGCGTCCGTTCGTGCTTCGGTGAGCGGAAACGAGGAAAAACCGCGCGCGATAGATAGAAGTGCTAACAGCCTGTGAAAAGGTAGAGTTTGCGCGAACGTTGTTATAGGTCCACCATAACCATTTCTCTCCCCTATATAAGATGCGACCAGATACTTTATTATACGTTTTAACCGATTTTTCAAAGAAGCTCTATTACGTTGTGCTATCGATTATATGCTCACTCCGTTATTTTGTCTTTTATCTATTATTATTATTATTATTATTATTTTTTTTTTTTTTTTTTTTTTTTTTTTTTTTATTTTATTACTGACCACGGGATAATATATTAATATGGAAATATAATGAGTGTGACAGGGTGGACAATGTTCTTGTTACTTTTAAATCGATGACAATATTCAATTTTTCACATAAAAGCTTCTTGAAAGTATGCATTGCAAGTGGCTAAAATAAATAATTTAAAAAAGAAAAAAGAGAAAGGAAAACAAAAATAGTACTTGATTTTCAAATTTTAGCACACATTCTGTACAGAAGTGTGTATAGAAAATATTCTTAACCCTTATTATTGTCAAATATAATTGAAGAATATTCATTCGTTACAAATTCTATAAAATTCTATCCGTTTTTCTTTATTTGTTTGTCTGTCTGTCCCATTCTGCGTATATGCATGTGTGCGAGCGTAGATGCGATTGAATGATTTGACAAACAGATGAATAATATATTCATCTAATATTTATATCAAATCTGAGAATTGATATTTCCTTTTCGATTGCTCTATTATATGTTCATAGATAACGAATTCCTTAGAATTGGATATTAATTATGATCAGATTACATATGATTAGATGTTAAATTTTTCATGGGATAATATTAAATTAAAAGTTACAGATCTAATAAAATTAATTAACTTCCAAGCGTTAGTTATTAAAAATGCATATGTTTAGCATAACGATATTTACGTATATGGTAAGATCCGATAATTTTTAGATATCATTTAACAAAAGATGACGAAATCGAATTTCTTTCTTTGTTTTTTTTTTTGTTTTTTTTTTTGGTTTTTGTAACGAATATCGTATAAATACTTCAAATGTAGATCGTTGAAAAGTACGTTATCATTATGATAATATTAGATTAGTAGCTTCGATAAACCTGTATTATACATAAGTAAATATAAAAATACAATTTTCTAATAAAATATAAATTTAAATATGAAAATTTGAAGAAAAATACAAAGTAGATTAAGGTTTAAATTGAAATCTCTAATGGTTACAAAGTACTCGATAACTTCAAGAATAGCGAACAGCAATGAACTAGAAGTAATATCGAACTACGTTTTATAATAAAAGTGATAATAGATTTAATCAAATTTATAATTTAATGAATTCACAAGTCACTAATAGTCATAATTTTTATATATTAATTGTAAAAAATAGAGTTGTATAATTTATAAAATGTATATTAACAATATATTGACTATCAACATGAAGACAAAACATAAGCTTAAAATTTGAATATTTAAAAAATAGATAAATTGCAATAAAATTGCAAAGTACAGATATAAAAATCAATAACTGAAATTTTTGAAATGTAAGAAAAAAATTAAAATTTTTAATATATTCATGAATTTAATATAGAATTAAAAACTTTCTGATTTAAATTTCATCGGATACAATAGAATGGGAGTACCTCGATACAAATAAATTGTTTATTTGATCAATCTTGAACTAGCTGCGATAAATTACTAAAAGTTTATTAATATCGCGTTGAAAAATATTTTGAAATGTTTCTTATATGCACACAAATTTTAAATGAATAATTAATAAATCTAAAATACTACAACTGGAAAATCAATGAGCTGATATTTAAAAAAATTAAGTTTAAATCGAATAAGAATGATTTCTCACATGTATAGAATTTATCTTATATGAAATATTAACTAAAAGCTAAAACGATGAAATAAAGCAAAATTGTTTTGTCGAATCTCCTCTTTATATGCATAAAGAATATCTTGAATATGTTCTTGAATATTTTAAAAGGAGCATAGCAGGCATTACAAAGGATCAATGCAGTTTTAGTCGTTCGTTGAAAAACGATTTTTATTCTATATTGAGATTATATATAAAAATAATTATATCATACGTTCACTGATGATTATAATGAATTATTTATTATAAAAATTATAGAATTTTATTACTGCAGAAACAAGTTTATAATTATAGAAAAAAATATAAAAGAGCTCATGTAATGATATGTTTATATTAATATAATTTGGATTGTCCTATTCATATAGTTAAATAGAATATTTATTAAGAGAATGAAGAGGATTAGATTTTAAGGTGAAGAAAATACTGGATATATTACCGCCATAGTGAGATTAAATTGTGACGATGATAGCTTAAAAATTGCAAATGAAAAATTTAGTAAGATTAATGCATCATCTTGGTGTATCAGACAATGGAAATCTAATATAAATAGAATATCTTTGTTAATGCTAAAATAATGAAATATTGAATTATCAATAATTTTATATTTTATAAATTTATATTTAAATTTTATAATAGCCTTTCTATATATATATATATATATATGTATATATATAATTGCAATCATACATAAATATTATATTGCTTAAAGAAGTCAATAAGATAAGATAGTTTACGAATAATACGTAATAATAATTAAAATAGTTGATACATTATGCATAATATAATAAAAGATTATTATTGTAATGTAAACGATAATGCTGTATAAATAATGTAAACATATTATGTAGATCATTATTATAATGGTGATAAGTCAAGTAGGTTAACGTGTAAGTCAACTAGGAAGTGAAATATAAAGCTGTCACTGATAGAAAATTGAAATCTCATTTTAACAAATATTTAAGATGTAAGCATTAATTGACATGGATTTATAATAAATGAAATATTCTTTCGATTGATACAGTAACGCTATTGACAGCTGTTAATATCAGCCGCACTACAATAGCGATAACAGTATGGTTCTTCATTATAATAATAAAGTATTATCTGTAGAAGCGATGTAATAACTATTAATTGAACAATTGTGGCACCAATGTAAAACGGGGAGTTTGCTGAACTTAAAGTACTTAAATAAAGATTTTAATTATCTACAGGAGATACTTACTTCGTTACTCTCAAGCTTACTTTCCGCCTTTCCTTTATACGCTTTGACGATATGAAGCTTTTAAAGCGAGAATGATTCAATGGCGAGCCTGGGCTTGTTAAAAGAATCGCGCGCACGCGCAAACCGCATTTACATCAGTCGTCTAATTGCACTTCTTCACTTCCGTTCAAGTGTCTTTTATTTCTTCATTTTCTTTCATTTATCGCGACAGACCGTGCAACAAGAAATTCCAGAGAGGCTATGGGAGCAAGTTACCGAGAAATGATCCGTAGTTGTCGACGCACATGTCCAAATGAGTGAGACTTGGATATTCCAAGGATGAAACTACTCATTAAAAGTTATCTTGAAGCCATTCGAAACAAAAAAAAGCTTCTCTTACTTAATACCAGAAAAGATGAATCTTATTATTAACAGCTTTTCAATTTATTTTTAATCGCTGGATTCGTTTAAATTCTAATTTATATTTGATCGAAAATTTAATCCACCATTTTAATTGCAATATTTATATTGTAAATGAAGTAACTATAATCTGACATTGGATTAAAGAAATCGATAGTAATTAGGTCACAATTAAACAAAACCCTTGATAAATTCTCATATTAAGAAAATACTGATCATCGCGTTTATTGTTTATACTCGTCTTACCACGTAGCGCACTTACGGAATCGCAGAACGATGAATTATATATTATATATAATTATATATAATTATAACGAAAAAAAAAGAAAGAAAGAAAGAAAGAAAGAAAGAAAGAAAGAAAGAAACAAAGAAAAAGAAAGGTAAAGAAGAGAAAATATAGAAGGAAAGAAACATGTAGCTTTGTATCTCTCGAGCAAGGATTCAACTTTTATACTTATCCTAGGTCTCAAAAATCACAAAGTAAGGCATTTAAATCACAAATACAATCTCTGATTAATCTTCCTCTTAACGCTTTCTATAAACGCTCCGGTGACTGTGGACTCATCCGCAGAACAGGATATGAATAATGTTTATTAGCAGCGTTGCTTGCTGTTCATTAAAGTGCTCGGTAATGTATAATCGGCTAAATAATTAACGAGGTAAATATAAAGTGCAAATTACTTACCGACGGTAGTGAGTAGCATATTGTCTAGTAACAAGGCTATGGCGACGATCACGAGGACTAGACTTCGTGATTCGCGACAGCGTTGCAACCAGCCGCTCCATTGCCCCCCAGCCATCCTCTCCATCTATCGGCTCCTGTCCCTCTGCAAAATAAAATTTCCCTCCTTTTTAATGGACTTTTAATTATATTTATGCCATGTTATCATTATCGAATCTTAATGAGACTTGGCCGTAATTATGACGCGATATTGAAAATTGTCATTTTTCAAATACTCCGGTTAATTACGATGCTATTTTGATGATCTTGGCGTAAGCCAAGTACCTCCATATAGTCGCGTTGCTTTTCATTTACAATGCGTTGCAATTGTCATCTTTCATTCACATTGGTTTAAAAATAAACCAGTAGATCCAAATAACAATTGTGGAATGTCTAATTTTCAGTAAATCTGCGCAGCTAACTAGCGCGCGCGCGCGCATTTATGTAGAAAATAGAATTTCGTTAAAGTTTCATCTACAATGCCTAAATAAGTATAATTAAAATGAGGGAGAATAATGTCTGTTCAAGGTTTTGACAATACTGTGAATTTTACATGTATTAAATTGCCGACCGAAGTATTTACAGAAAAATTCAAACTTAAAGATAAAATTTAGATCCACCCTCTCAATAAATTTTCGTTCGAATCGGGCATTTCCGGCACTATCCCGTGATTTGTCCACTTACGACGATAAAAGACTAGAAAATTCTTCGGGTCGATATAAAACATTTGTATTTTGGGAGAGACAAGGATATAAAATTCATGAAATTACATTTTTATTGCTGGAACGCTATAGCTACTTCATTGCAAAGTTCCCTCGGCAGTTTTTGGAGACGCAGTAAACTTATAGATTTTAATGATTGCAATTATGAAGGAGCAACGCAATTAGCCGTATCAATTACGAGCTCTTAATGCTGTGAAATTCTCGTTTCTACTGTCACCTGGCAAGCTCTTTTGTAAAAACTCTATTAAGCGAAGCTTTTAATTCATCACTTTATCACACCTAGCTGGACATTTTTTCTCCCTATGTGCAAATTTCTTAACAATGAATGTCAATCAAACGATATACTTTTCATGCGAATTTTCGTAAAAAAGATAATTAATTTGATTCGTAAAATAATAAATAATATGGCCGATAAAACTACTATGTATAAAAGTCTATAATTGTGATTAAAAAATAAAGAATCAAAATTTAATTCACAAGAAAATTAATGTTATCAGGCATCAAGGCATTGCCTTTTATAATATTTCATTATATTACGGCTACTTTCTAAGTATCTTAAGAAATGCTAATTTTTACTGCATTATATAATTAATTGATAAGATATCTTGATTATAAATCAGATCAAAAAAAGAATGAAAATGTAAAAAAGTTAACATTATACTGGATAATATAATAAAAAAGATTTTCTTATATATATATATATATATATATATATATATATATTAAAATAAATATTATAATTGAAAATATTTATAATTAAATCATTTTTTATTTTTCTAAAAGACAAAGTATGGGAAAACAATATTACCACGTAATTTCCATATTTTCAAGTATTTTTTATCGTTTGCATTATATATTGTTAACAAAATATTTATTTAATCTTCGATTGGATAAGCACAATATATTATACGGCGGCTAAGTATATTATATATAACTACTAGAATAAATAATACCAAAAATATACAGGTAAATTGATTTTAAATTTAATTGATTACTCAAATTATATATTTACGTGACATTCTTTAAACGAGAATAACGAACGGTTTTTAATTTTGGGATATTATAGACTAAAATTTCTTTTTCACCTATTAAAGTCATTTGTTCAGTTATATAAACACGTACCAGTAATAATTTATCTCTTCAGTTTACAGTTTCGTGCACGCACAGAAATTTCTGACATTTCAATGACTGATGACAATTGAGAGACTTCAAGACCAACGCAATGTGCAAAAAAGAAATAAAATATTGAATCATCTAGAACAACGAGGAAAATTATGCTGCAAAGAAGAATATATAATGAGCTTTTTCATTATTAAATGTGTATTAGATAAATAGCCTGTTACAATATTTTAATGGAACATACTTTTCATAAATACATATGTATATATATATATATATATATAATCCTAGATAATCCATCCGTTGCATTTTATTAATAATTTCAAATTTATATTGGTAATCGTCCAATACACTTTAATATTAATCAATCCGAAACTTTTATTGGTATTAGTAAATTACTGTAAAAGACATACAATGTTTTTTAAATAGATATTATTAGATGGCAATTGAAGATTAATGGAACGATGTGATAGAAGCGCACTCTAGCGCTTCCCTTACAAAATACAGACACACATTAAAAAATTGAGGTGAATGATGCAAGAAAAATGAATAAAAAAAAAATCTAGAAAAAAATAGAAAAAGGGTACTTAGATGAGGAAAGAAAGGGAAGGCAATCAGCATTTCTTATGAGCTTGCCTCTCCCACTCATTCTTATTTTCACTCTTTTTCTATTTTAACGTTTCTCCCATCGCCTGTCTCTTTCCCAATCTCCCAGGACTGTGTGTGCATTATTCCTTGAAAGGTTCTATTCTCTCGCGCCACTTATAAACCCCGATGCTTGGCTTTCAACGATTCGACGTTCAATCTGCTCCTCTTCCTCCGTTTTCCCTTGTGGCTCCTTTTTTTAACTCTTCGAACAAGTCTTGACGTGCAGAAGCTTTACAGTAGTAATTACTGAAAGAATGACCGCAGTGGTTTGTTTGTCGACAGACTTTACCCGCAGACTCGTGCTTGCGTAAGAGCGCGAATTTCCTGATGGAAAGCTGTTAAAGATGACAAATATAGTATATGCTATATATATTTATATATATAATCTTACTATTTTTCTAATGTTGGTTTTTTTTTTCAAAAAATCTCTCATTTCCCAACATTTCAATATCATGAAAACATACATCTGCTTTTATATTACTTCTCTTCTTATACACAACCGTATATATATATATATACCTTTACTAAACTTCAAATTATTATTTCATTATCAGATACAAAATATTATGTGGTGGTGAAAAATACGCGCACCATATACTACTTAAATTGATTATTTTCTAGAAATATAAATACAATATATAAATATAGCATTGAAATGTTGTTTGTAGTATAGAAATATATTGTTTCAATTAAATAAATTTATAAAATAAATTAATTATTTCGAGAAAAAAATTAAGCATTTACATTTTAATAAACTTAGTGATAATACATAGTGCAGGAATATAAATATGTGAATTAATAATATATATAATATTAATAAATTTTACTACGAAAACTCGATTAAATCTTACGTGTGAGATATTCGAATAAATTTTTTATGAATAAATTTTTAAAATTCAATTACAGATTTTATGTATAAAATTTTCTTTTTTTAAATCATGTGCACTCAATAGAAAAAGAAAGTTTGTATATTTTATTCGGAACTTACAAAAGTAATCGTAAAAAATTACAATTTGTTAAAAAGTAAAGCAAAATCTAATTTTGTTATAACTCTACTCTCTCTCTCTCTCTTTCATTCTCTCTCTCTCTCTCTCTCTCTCTCTCTCTCTCTCTCTCTCTCTCTCTCTCTATCTATCTATCTATCTATCTATCTATGTATCTATTTATCTCTCTGTGCGTGTGCGTTGTCAAACATTTGTCACTAAAGACGACAAGTGCGAGGGGAATTGACTTGGATATGTGAAGAAATAATTCTGAGATAGTAGAATCGCAGTGCAACCCAAGTAAAAATGCCTCTAATCCGATTGCCAATGGCGGCGCATTCACGGCTTAGACTGATATATCCATGACGTAAGGGTGACTTCTCATTCCCAGAAATTTTAGAGGCCAAACAAAGAAACGCGAGGGAGTACCATCGATCATAGAGTGCCTGGGCAATGCGTTGACGTTTTACAATGAATTCTCGCGCTCGCGTATAGGAGATGGAAGGGCGTTCTACAAGATTTTTCTATTAGCCGTTAGCGTTCGCTTGTATTTCGTGGGCGCGATACACAACGTCGGGGCCACTCGGCGCTAACGAGCTAACGAGCCTGTATGAATCAACGAATATCCCAAAATCACTTCATCAACTCACTTGTCTCGGCTGTCAGTTGCACTAGCGGCCGGCGATAATCCACTCACGAGCCACTTATCGGCTTCAGGACATGGCTGAGTTTGCTCGGCGTCACTTCGTTTTGTTTTTGCCGTCCTCCAACCAGTTTTTTTTTTCTTTTTCGCGATTCGCGCTTGAAGAAAGCTTGGAGAAGGGCCATTGGTTAGCCTTGAGCTCTCCTATTTTATCAATTTTTATTAAATGCCTTGTGGCTGCGCGTGCTAATCTTTCAAGCGACAATGTTTAAATTTCCTTTTTGATCGTTGATCGGCCCTGTAAGATTTTTTCCTAGTCCGAAATTGCAAAAGGTGCATAAAATCTTGGATGAAAAGATTTTACGTTTGGGAATAGAAAAGTAGAGGAAATGCTGTGAGTACATTTGGCAATGCTCGATTTTACTAGGTAAAACATTAAAACGGATTAAAGTAAAAATAGTATTGACATTATTTCTATATTGAATATTCTTTTTTTATTATATAAGGAATATAAATAGTAATTCTATTGCTATATCATGTATGAATAATTAGCATCTCTTTAATTTTAATTAATAAATGGTGGCCATGTCTGAGAAGGAAATTGTTTTATACAGGATACTTTGCCATATTTTCATTACACAAATGATAATAGCCGTAGCTTAAGCATTTACAATAACTGGTGAGAGGATACGCATTTGAAAAATAATTGACTAAATTTATTGAAGTCATTGTAGCAGCTATTGAGAACGTTATTAGTAAACGCTATTTGAACGCGGGCAAAACAACGTAATATAATTTCATATCAAAGCTATCACTCCTTACTAACTTGAATAACAGAATCATGAAGCTAAAGTCTATTTAGCACTAATTCTATTGGATTTAAAAGCAATTAAATTCATACACTTGTCGGTTCACAAATACATACAGTCAATGAATTGAACATACATATATATATATATATATATATATATATAGATAGATAAATAGATAGATCGATAAAGATATTGCAAGACGTGTATTGCAAACATTGCAAGTCGTTCTCATCTTGGGAAGCACGACTACTCTTAATAGTACTGTAGCCAAGAGTTTCAAGTTCGTTAAGGGACAATTAGATTTGGACGAATAGACGCTCTTTTACCAAGAAGTCAGATTCACCACGTCAATAGCTGAATAGCTTAATTATATCTTGTATTAACTTTGAATAATACACTTTCATCGCAGCAATAATATTGTCGATTTATCGACCGACTATTATATCTACATATCCTATGAAAGAACTCTCTCTTAATCCATTAAATTCAATCAAACAGCTAATGTAACACTTATTATTCAAATATTAAATTTGTATCAATGTAAACTTAGGTTGTTTTAAAAATTTTAAGAAAATCTTGACGAACTTATAATACACTTACTGAACAACAAAAAAAATGCAAAGAAGAACTTTTAAACTTATGCTTTGAATTTGAAACTCGATATGATATTTTACTCTACTTTAATCTCATAATCGTACAGTCGTTATTTCACTTGACAATATATATGAAATAATAATGGATAATTTTTGCAATTTATTTATAGCTGTTCTGCATCTATTTCCGTATGATAAAAATTTATGTGAATATTCCATATAAGGATATACCATTAGAAGGAAATTTCATCGGTATTTATCTTTAACTAAAATATTTGTGAAATTTCTTTGGGTGGTATATTGATAATTCTAATAGTAAATTAATAATTAGTGGCTATATAATAAATTTTATTATTCAGCTTGTAAGAAGATAAAACGCGATTTCAATATCGATTAGATCGATTTGCTTCTTGAAGGATCAAAAAAAAAATAAAGTAAATAAGTTCACGTAATATAAACTCAATATAAAATAAAACTGTAAATACAAACTGATTCGAACTTAATATAAATGAAGTTGAGCTGAACGACTGTTAATCGTAAAAAGTAAAATTCCGACGTTAGTAAATTAAATTGTAGCTTAGTCAATTGTAAAATGAACTTGCAAAGATACACAAGAAAGGATAGTGTAATAGTGCAATAGAGAAGAAGAAAGAACCGGAGGTCGATCTAAATAGAGAGAGAGAGAGAGAGAGAGAGAGAGAGAGAGAGAGAGAGAGAGAGAGAGAGAGAAAAGAGGCTTAAAGAGCAAACTGTTGCTTCAAGCTTCAACAAGTAGGCCGGCTCGAAGTCCAGTATCTATAACGGATATGCTTGAGCTTAGCTTCAAAAAGCCGAAGGTGTTAAATTTTTTAAATTTTGCCATTCGATTAATCATTCGTTAATCAATAGT
The DNA here is from genome assembly GCF_000503995.2 of Ceratosolen solmsi marchali. Lineage (NCBI taxonomy): Eukaryota > Metazoa > Arthropoda > Insecta > Hymenoptera > Agaonidae > Ceratosolen > Ceratosolen solmsi. The sequence goes on from NW_011948423.1 coordinate 6,982,334, forward strand.
TATCTTATTTTATTTATTTTTTTCCAATTGGAAATCGCAATTACATCTGTATGCCATTAGCTTTATTTTTTATATTCTAATGCCTTTTATCAAACTAGTTTATTTTAAAGCTTATTTAAGTTATTTTAAGTTATTTAAAGTTTATTTTAAGTTTATTTAAGTTTAAAGCTTCTTGTAATATATAATATAATTTATAATGTTTTTACATAATTTTAGCTTAGCATAATGATTCAAAAATGATATGGAAATAATGGTTCAGTATCACTGAAAATAATTCGTCATGGTGCATTTTCTTGTCATGATTGTAGAAATTATTTTTAACTTTATAAGAAATGCTAAAAAATTGAGTGAGACAAACGATTTTGACTCAGTTGTCGTGTTACTATTAATGTTAATCTTATTTCTTAGTATTATTTCTTAGTATAATTACCGATATATTATTATGTATAATAAATTAGGTTTGCAATATATTTCAGCGAGAAATACAACGAAAATGGTAGTCGTATTAGTAATATAAAAATCAAATGAATTTAATCTATAGCTTAACTTAACGTTATCGCATATATAAAAGAAAAATTATCCATTAAAGCGAAACGGCTGAAATTTAATTGACCCTCGAAACTTTTGTGTTTGAACGAATAATTTTTTAACAATTAAATTTGATTGCGCAATATGAAATGTCGATCGATTGTTAATATACTCGAGGACAAATTTTCGACTTTTCCTGTATACAAAGCTAAAGCTTTTATGCAATTATAATTACGATCATGGCTTTTAATTCTATTGGCAAAGTAAAAAAGTTACCATTATCTTTATTGATTATTGTTTATTATTGTTGTCCGTTACGAAACAGTCATGTTCGAAAACAACGTTAACGTTAACCATTTTCCCTAAAAAGTAAGAACGTCTACCATGCGCTTCTATCAATATCAAAATAATAAAATTTTAATCGACATCCATATACCCTTTCACACGCTGTAAATACGTTTATAATAAAAGAGCTGCGAAAGATTAACCAAACTTAAAGCTTAATATATAAAGGCAGTCGACGTCCCTTCGTTTCAGCATTCTCATTCAAAACGTAAGTAATCGCGCGGCGACATTCGAGCGACGACTAATTCCTCCCACTCGTTCCATCGAGAATAAAGTCCGGAGACGATTGATATTACCTTCTATCGAGCAACCATGGGAGTGAAGAATAGTGACGTTGAAAGAGGCTGCAAGCCGTACGTATGCTCGAACCGAAGGAGGCTGTGTCCAAACGGACGTAAAGTGCGACGAGTATAACGCGCCGTTAAAGGCATACAGATAGGACGTATCACAGCGTTCCACTTAGTGTCGCGCGGGCGCGCGATATTACGACCCTAAGCGAATTACCAGGGGTACGAAAATTGCATTAAGCAGCAGAGAAAACGGTTCAGTGTCGGCCCCCAACCCCCTACCCCCGACCAGATTGGCACTTTGATATGCCTCGCTAAAAGCCATATATTGCCCGATGGAGCTCATCGCGCCATCGTTTTTAGAATTGGTTTTTATTTACCTGATGGTGCTCCCGTAACTCTTCTCCTCATCATCACCACCGCCACCGCCAGCATCAAGCGCCCTCGACGCTTTCCGCGCGCTTTTACCCTTTTGCGTGACGCGCTCGCGATGGGGAAATATCATAATTGAACTGTCGGCGTAACTTTAACGAGGTTCCGGATCTTCCGTGTCGCGTTCCCTCCTCCAGAGTGGGGGCGAACGGATCGGGGGAATCCGGGGGGGGGGGGGGTCTAATAGGGGGGGAAGCGGGAGAAGGGGGGGGGGTGGGAAGCGGTAGAAGGGGCGGGGGTTGGGAGGAGGGGCGTCGAAGCGACATTACGCCAACGTGCGAGAAATGCCCGGATAATACGTGTAAATTACCCGAGGGCTGCGATTGGCAAGACATTCGAGGTAATCCGCTTTGAAATGACGAGGCCGCGCCTGAGTGAAATCATTGTTTACGACTTGTCTCGGGGCTTTTAAAGGGGCGTTCGGTCGCTGGAATGGAAAAAGGACGAGAAGCGCTTTGTTTCGATCGGTCCTGGGACCACTGCGAGCACACGATTGGCCATGTAAATAGAAATTCGCTTCTAAAGCCAGTATATGCGAAATAAAGTTACGGCTGCAGCCCTGATCGCGAGCTACTACGACGGCAATCGGTTTTTGCGACGCGCACATCTTTTGCGTCTCTTGCGCCTTTATAATTTCGCCATACCTCTTCCGTCGGCAAATTCAATTTCGTCGTCTCGAATGTAGTCCTTGATTGCTCCTGCGTGTCTTCGAGCTTAAATCGGGATACTGCGCCACCCGTCCTCACCTTTCTACACATGGCGTCGCTCTTCTTTCTTTCGCGTTAGACTTTTTCTCTATATAAGCTTGTTTACCTCGTCGCTCGCCGGACAAAGAAGGACATTTATCAAGCGTACATAAAAAACGCCTGACTTCGTCTGGCTTTGGGACTCGTGCAGAGATATATTCATTCGACGGAGAGGACGTTTAATGAAAGACGTGTTCCATTCGGCATTGACCCGCTAAAACGTGATGGAGGTAGCGAGTTTATTTTGTATCAACTCAATTACCACTCTCCGTCAACAATATTTTACCGAGAGAGAGAGAGAGAGAGAGAGAGAGAGAGAGAGAGAGAGAGAGAGAGAAAGGCGTAGAAATGGCAATGAGTATGTATTGCAGGGCCGTGGCACAATAATGAGCTGCAAATTCCGTAATTATTGAAATCGTTAGAGTGGCCACGAAATTTCTCGATCGAGGACCTCGGTACCGCTAAATCTAATTCGCTTTGCTCGGCCATTTATCCGCCATCCTGAAAAACTGCGATCGCCCAGAGCGAGCCATTCAATCTCCACCGACAATAATATAGAAAAGGAACAAAGTATAAGGGCGTGGGCATTTGCGCGGTTGCAGACTCGCGACTAGACGTCTCAACTACAGCCAGCAATCCCCGCGCCTACTAACTCCATTATCGGCGGCAATTATCGCTACGGGTCCCAAGGCTACGCGAGAGAGAAAGAGAGATGAGTCATGCAGATTGCTTTATAACTCGGTTACCGATCATTCGATTAACCGAGCCTGCCTCCGAGTTAACACTGGCTCGCTCCTCGGCTTGTTTCGAAATCCTGCCCCTGGATGTCCCTTTGTCTCGGGCGTCGCGTCGCGAAGCGACCCTCTACTACGAGTTCCCAAGTTACGGGGCGCCGCCCCACCGACGAGCCAAGTTTGTTACCAACATGTGTCCTATATTGGCCTGGTGCCATATTTTCTTTCGGCGCGCGCTGCCCACGGCACGTCATTATTGCGCATCGAGTGCGTGATTTGACGTGTCGATGACACATTAATTACGTGCCATTACTCGCAAATTAGCCATTATTAGTGACAGCCAATGATCGTGCTTAGATTATCATGCTTTTTTATAGAGAATGGTAAGCGATTGGAAGCAATGGGCTTGTGTGCCGGTCGCAAACAAATACCTCCCTAACGACGCGTTTAATCGCACGATTTTAGCATCATCTCTCTATCCCCTCCTTGCGTTTAACATTGTTTAGACAAATGGCGATTTTCTCTTCTCAATTGAAAATTTACAAGGGCTCTAAACCTTAAGTCGTAAGTTCTATTATTTACTGCCGAAAACCAAAGATACCGTACATCGTGCCAATATCTGGCAATCGTTAACATAATGATTTATAATGATCTTTTTGAGGAGGAAGATTTAGGAATGTATCTTTAATATCGCACATACGATAATATGTATATGCTCGTCAATAAAAGGCTGAGTACTTTATCCTTCAAGGCTACAAAAATTACTTGCGTATTCCAAACTCCCCCGCGTGCTTATGATTAGGCAAAATCTTTTACTTTGTAGCCTCGATAAGCTAGAGATAAATGGAAAAGGTTCTTTGGATTAATACGGGACTTTCAACGACAATATCACTAATGCAGATAACTAAGCGATGATAGTATAAAGTCAACAAAAAAAAAAAAAAAAACTTACATTCAAGTACAACTGCAGTTAATGACTTCAATGTTTATTTGTAGTCGAGTAAAAGCATCAGCTACAAATAGCTCCTTTTCTACGTACAAGAAAATCAATTACAATAGACAATAAAAAGAGTTCTCAGTCGTAATAAGAAATACGACTTTCATATATCATTATGAGCTTTAAATAGAAACTTAACGAATTATGAGACATTCTCAAATGAGTATCAGTCAATCAAAGCATAACAATAATCTATTACATAAAAAAAAGTGCTAGTTTTACTTTATTATAAAAGAAATCGTTTTTATGTCTTACGTTCATAACGTTCATAAGTTCGTTCATCATATTTATCTAGAATTGCAAAATTATTGCTTCTTAGCGAGGCTATTTATACGGATATTGATGCTCGAGGCATAAATATCATCAAAATGACGTGTTTAAAATTTATTTCTACAATAAAGCATTAATTAAATATAATAATCCTTTAGTTGTCACAATTTTAAGATTTTCATCATTTGCACAGGATATCGGTGTATAAAATTTAATTAAAACTAATTCGTATTCAGTGTGGAACACACACACACACACACACACACACACACACGCTCACACATACATACATACATTAATTTTTTTATTGAAGGGAATATTTAAATTGACTTATTTGTTTGGCTTTTAAAATTGTAAATTAATTTACGCTACTGAAAAACCGTATGAAACGCTTGATTTGAATTTATAATAATGAATATCGTCGTTCATTTATAATACTGTAAATTGCAAAATTAATTTCACAAAAGGAAAATTAAATATTAAAAGTTAAAACTCGTATTATCTTCAAATGATTATTATTCGTTTCTTTTTTTCTTCTATTCCTTTGTTTTATTATTATTATTTTTTTTTTTATTTAACTAAAATTGTACAGAAGCGCAAATGATTTAATTTCCTTCTAACTTGGTAAATTACAATTCAACTCCGAGATTAATTTTAACTCGATCGAAATTTTATAACGATAAAAAAGAACTTTATTTATACAAAAAAAAAAAATTCGTATTAATAAAAAATGCAAATTGAAGATCCTTCTAGGATGATTAGACTTAGTAATGCATATATTTTGCGTGGCACTGATTAAAAAAAGGTCGTTGATTTTAAGAAGTTAACTTAGTTATTGCTTTTAAGTTGAAATCGAAACACAATCAAATTAAATGCCATCGTGTATAATAATAAAGATAATTATATTTATTATTATTATTGTCGTTGCTTTATTAAACTTGAGTTAAACGGGAGAAATGAAAAATATAATATCAGATAGTTGTTAAATAGGTAAGACGATGTCTCTAAAAAGGTATATACGGTTAGTCCAAATTAAACGAGCATTGAATGAAAATGGATGAGGCGTCGGTGAAGACATCTTCGGTCGAATAGATTAAAATGTTAAATAATGAATAATCTATTGAAAGCTAATGCTATATAAGAGCAAGTGTAGTTAGGATTGAGTGGAATAGTTTGGTATCGAAGGAAAAGCGCGGTGAAAGGAAAGTGGACAAATTGCCGTTAGCTACGGGATAGTCCGTTTTAAGCAAACGAAACTCCAATCTCCCGTTAAGACAAAGCAACCGCTGATTTCTGAATTGGACTTTCGGAGTCGACAGAGCATCATCGAGGATATTATCTTTTGCGAGATGGGGATGAGTAAAGAGACGATAGGCAGATGTAGATACAGATAGGCTAATTTCCGCTGTCCTTGAGAGGCGACACCGCGAAAGCTTGGGTTAAAAGGCCGCGGCTAGGCGTCGTGGAGATGACACATGGAAATGAGAGCCGAGCTTTCTCACGGGCTCATAGGGGCTGCTGCCGATGCGACCATTCGGCGAACGACACAAATGCAAAGTCAAGAAATATCAAGGAACAAAGCTCTAAAGGCTTGGTTACACTCAATTAGGGCTGCCACGATGGGGTGAGGCGGTACAAGATGCCATTGTAATATTCGTCTTTGAAACTGTGAGTTGACAACCGAGTTGTCGCGGACTATTCTCTATCCACGGGTCGTATGATTT
>NW_011948423.1:6993396-7006026 GCF_000503995.2 Ceratosolen solmsi marchali
GTTTTCCCGATCACCACATGAAAACCACGTGCTTGACCTTTATCCCTATTATAACTGTCCAACGTTAAGGTACTTTGCAACTCTTTATCCTTACGCTCGCGCGATAATCGAGGCTGCTTTATTTGGCATTTATCCCAAATACAGGTCTGTGTAATCGAGAATGCCCATAAATAAAAAATATTAACATTTCAAATACAGTGTAAAATATGTTGAATTTCAAGTATGTCCGAGAAAACGCGTGATTAAAAATACTGGCATTTTTTATTCCCTGCGGAAGCTGCGAGGAATACATATTCAAGCGTATACCTTTGTCAGATAATTAAATTGACGCCTGACTTGATCCGATCGCTTCTACTTCTAAATATTTTTTATATTACAGAATATTCAAGTGACTTATCTTACTTATATATCTTTCATAAATATCCTTCTTCGTATTATTCATCATATATTGATAAATTTTCTCTTTAAATTACAGTGCTCGTTTTATTTAAAAAATTCTTGTTTAAAATAATGATTATTTTTTGCTTGCATAAATTTGTCATTCTTAAAGATATTATAAATTAAAGATGGGATTTTAATGAATGGAGAAAAAGGTAAGTTTTATTGTTAGAATTAGTTATGAGATCGTCGATTTTATAATGATACGATTAAGCGAAAAAGAATTAGTGGAAAATTGCCAGAAAACTAAGCTTAATAATAAATTTGTCTCGTATTTAAATGAACGGCAGTCTTCGTACGTATAAGGGTACGAAGGTAGAAGTAATGAAATCAAATCATCGAAGACTCCAGGACACGACAAATTTTATCTGTTCATCCATATAAATATACTCATTGGCAAAACAACGATATCAGTCCGAAAAAGATTTCATTATCTCAAGAGTGCCTTGAAATGAGAAGGTGTGTGCGCGCGCGTAAGTCTTACACGTAACACGCGCCTGTAAATATAGCACAGAAGTAACAATTAACGACTGCATTGTGAAAATCAACTTGAGTCTTCTTTATTGTATTCAGTAACATGATCGAACACCATCTATCTATCTCTTTGGATTTCTCTCTCTATCTCTCTCTATCTTTCTCTATATATATATATATATATATATATATATATATCTCTCTATCTCTCTATCTCTATATATCTCAGTGTACATGCAACGTGCGTGCGTAAATACTTACATGTGCGTATGTAAATACATGCATGCATACGTATATACGTATCTATATATTTTACCTACTTTACATATTTTAACTACTGTTCCCACCTCCCTTGCTGTCGCTCTCTGCTTTCCTCACTCTGTATTCGAATTTCGCCGCAACATCTCTGCGGATACGACGGCTGTCCGCTACAGACGTTCCTTTACCATCACCGTAGTGCCGACCCTCTTCGATTTCTCTCCCCCACATAATTGCAGCTCGTTAATCAAAGGAGAAGCACGGAAGTAGTAGTACTAAGAAGCAAGTCATCGCTTGCAATTTTAATTCGCATATTATACTTTAGCCTCCCGTAAACCATATCAATAATTTGGGCTTCAATTATATTTACATTAGCTATATTACAAACCAATCAAGCGTTATAAGAGAGTCTGTAGCTAATATCAGTTTAATAATATTGAATAATACTCGACTCTAATTTTAAGTATGATTACTATATAAACTACTCATGTAAATACTAATCCTTGATTGTTATAATTTATTTAAATACAACAGAAATCTCCATTGAATGAAATAATCACTGATTATAATAATCTTTCAATATAACGTTTTAATTAATTTAAATAAATCTTTTTTGTTCATATTAATGTCATTGGCCTTATCTAAAATTCAAAATTATAAAAATAAATTATTGTAAAAGAGAAATAATAAAAGATCATTTTAGTTAAATAAATTGAGAAATTAAAACTTACTTCTTGCTTGTAAAATATTTTAAGGGTGATTTAGCATATGTAGAGTCGACAAAATTTCATTTTCTCCCTCCGAAGGATTTTTTACATATTTATGTCAACTCGTAGTATAATCCAAAAATATCGGTATACTTCAATTCGTAAAAATACAGAAAAATTTACAAATAAATACAATATTAACTATTTTTATAAAAATCTCTTATAAACTAATCTAAAATATATTGCGATATTATATTATTTTTATTTTTACGCTTTAGCTGTATTTCAATGGCAGTATAAACATAAACTTAATAATAATAAATAATAATTGAATTTTTAAAAATACGATTTCTTCTTTCTTTCTTTTTTTTCGTTTAATAAAATTATCACCGCTCAAAATGAATCATCACTAGCTATCAATACTTCAAATCTTTAAGAATCATTATAAACAATATATTATGGAACTTGAATGTAATAAAGCGAAAACTAACTATATCCACTGTTCTCTATAAAATGTCTTAATGAAATTCGTCTCACCTATAAATCAGCCTCGAACAATTCCAATATTATCCAAGATATGTTCGAACTAAATATTTCCAAACACATTCCCACAATGAAAACTTAGATTAATAATGATAGTAATGATTTAATCATGTGACATTACTGCATGAATTAATATTTAATTTATTATAGATCAACTACACTTTAAAAAATAAAAATTAAATTAATTTTTAAATTAAGATCACTAAATACAAAAATTACAGTATGAAATAATATCTTTAATAATTTTACTTCATATATAATTATAATTATATGAATATTTATAATGACTCCATATAAAGTTACTGTATTTCAAAATAAAAATTATATTTCTACTACTTTCAAAAAAATTATATATCTATATATAAATAAATAATATAACTTTACATTATAACATAAATGAGAAAATTAATGTGACAAATATTCTGATAGTTTCAAAGTTTATAAGTTTATTAGTATGATTTTCTTATATAAAGCTTTCATAAAAATTGTGTTAATACGTGAGACGAAAATTTTTATATTAATTTAACATATCACAGTAATTAGTACGTATTCTTATAATATAATATAATAACTTGTAAATTAATTTAATAATTTAATCTTCAGAATTTTTGTAAATATTGTAAATATTCAATAGATAGTTAATTCGTTACATACACAACGACTAAATTCTTAATTATAAATATTAACATATAACTGCTATAAAATTATTATTTATGAATTTTATATAAAAATATTGACAAATATAAAAAATATGCACATATTGTACCATACAAGTAGTATAAGCGCATCAATTTTCAAGAAATGTGAGTTTCATCTCAACTAAGATCCTGACTTATCTTTATTTATAGCGCTCCCCTCCCTATTTCTGTATCTATCCCTATGTCTGTCTATCTATCCCTCGTTACTTCTTTCTTTTTCCTTTTCACTCCTTTCCCCTTTACTCTTCATCATTTTTCTTCATTTTTATTCGAATTTCTTCACTTTCTCACACTTTTTTCACTTTGCTTCGATTTTCATCACTTTTTTTTTTGTTTAGTCTCTTCTATATTCTTAACTTTTCTTCACTTCTCGTCACTTCTCTATACGAAAACTAACATTGCTTGACAAGAAAAATTGAATACAATCTGAAAATGACCATCGCTCTGACCAACCTACTCATGAAAGGCAATGAACGGTGGCGTATAGGTACGTATATTCAATCTCCTTTTACGATTCAGCTCGTCCCCCTACACATTTATAGACTCTGATGTTTATTTTTCACGTTGACTGACCATGAACAATCAAATTCATTGGACGCATCATTTAGATATTTCTCTCTTAATTTCATTATTCGCTGATTGATGTTTTTTCTCTAAACGAAACGTTATATTTAATTGCATAGAATAAGTACTAAAACTAATCAAATAAATATTACGTATTTTAATTATAAATATATGTCATTTGCATATAAACGATATATATATAATAGATTTTTATTTGTAAATAAATACTTTTTCATTCTCTAAAACGCTGAATATTATGTATGAAATGAGGTGTATATAATTAAAATACACGAATTACGTATATTAATTGTATACATAAATATATATATTTCTTTAAATAATTTCTAATAAAATATATTTATAGAAATTTTAAAAATCTACTCTAACTTAATAATAAATAAATATTAATTTCATCAAAATAAAAAACACAAAAATTCTTTCAAATATTCCTTTTGTACAGACTGCGTTGTAAATATACATATATTAATAATAATAAAGTTTTTTATTGATCATTCAACACAAATTATCAAACTCACTCAATATAAAAATACCAATTGAAAGTATGTATATGTTAAACCAAAATAATTTCAAGTAAAATATCTATAAATACTATCATCTATATATTGTTAAGAACTTATTATATAAATTACTTTAATTTTAAACTTTCATAAATCATGAAAAAAATAATGAAGCCATAAAATCAATTTTATTTTTTGTTAAATAAAGATATATTTACTTATTTATTTATTTATTTATTTATTGAATAAGTGTATCCATAGTACTATATTCAGATATGAAAATATTATGACAAATACGGAATTAGCTTGGCATACCTGAAGAATTACTCCAATAATGAAGTAGTCGTTGAAATTACGATAATAATTTAATAACTGATATATAATTAACTAGCGATGGTGATTACAATATTAATAAATATAAGTTTTAATAAAACAAAATACTCGTATTCTAAATAATTTCAATTTGTTTCAAATTACTCAAACTTCCAACATACATTATACTCATAGCTTAGATCAACCGCATCTAAAAATACCTCTAGACATACTTTTCAATTCAATATTATTATAAATTTATATATATTTATAAATAATAAACAAATACTAATATAAAAAAAAAGAGAAAAGTTAGCAGTTTCACAAATTTTTTCTATTGTCAATACCTTAACTCTTGAATGTTTAAGAATTAATGCATTATTGTGAATCTTCAAATTGCTTGTACAAGGAAATAGATTTGGAAAAAAAAAATAAAATAATCTATATAACACCTTAAACGTGATTGTCGATAGCGAGGCCAATGCAAGACATTCTAAATCATTGGATTGCTTTTTTAACGAGAATAGTAAGCAACTTCTTGGAAGACGTGGTTTCCTTCCGTCTAGCTAATGTGTTCGAATCATGTAAGCAGAAAAAGTCATGTGATAATAGTAATTAGAGTTGCAAATTTGAAAATATGTTGTGAGCCGGCTTTTCAAATTTATTGTACACAAATGTTCATTTGCTGAATAAAAGCTAAAAAAGATTATCAGCATTGAACGTAAGAATATTTGAAAAGATTTAAGTCCTTTTAAATTTATTTAATCGAGCAACTTTATTAAATTGGCTAAAAATTTACTTTGTCCATACTATTAAGCAATAAAATTTAATATCATTTTAGATTAATTTACCTTGAACAGTTACACCGAAGAATATGTGTACTATACTGGACCGCAAAAGTGAGTTATAACAGAGAGCGAAGAAAACGTCAGATAGCTGTAGCATAATCCAAAAGTTACAGGGAAAACCTTTTCTTTCGTCGTTTCGTCTAGGGTTTATAACCATGCCTTCCTTCTCCGAGATCAACTTTGTCACATAAGTCATAATTTTATAGTGTTATGAAATAAATTATAGATTTACAGATAAAAAAAATAAACCGAACGTTAACCCACAGTTTCACTTAAATCTATAATATTGAAAAAGTTTGTCGCTTTAAATATCATATTAATTGAGAATAGTTATGTTAAACCACGTTCATTCAAAGCACAATAAGAAAATTATTTATAAATTTACAAATTTAAAGCAGCTTATTATAAATATATATTCTTGAAAAATTGCTCTTGAAAAATATTCTATTTAAACTCATTACAGTTGTTAGATTAATACAATATTGTGAATATTAGTTAACAAATTCTTTAATTTTTTCAATCACATGCGTTACAAAATATGATATTCATTATTAATAATATTATTATTATAATCAAAATTTGTTATTATTCATATAAATTTATCTATATTACATATAAGTAATATATGTATTGTAATCAAATGATATACAATTTAGAAATTTCAAACATGAATGGTATATCAGCAGTTGGTTATTTGAATTGTTGATTAACAAGAAAATTATTTACAACTAAATAGTTTACAACGTAATAAATGTTATAAATTTTGATTTTATGATTTTAAATTGAATTGCATTTAAATTCATTAATACTATGTCCTCGTTAAGGTAATCATCACAACGTGCAATCATATTTATTTACTAAATTAAACATACTTATGTAATGCTTATTATGTTAAATTCGTTTTATATTTTCAATATCAACATAATTTACCTTAAATGTTATATAATTAAAAATCATATTGATTTTTACATACATACCCTAAACATTCACATATATGATCAATACAAAGACTATTAAACTAGTATTATTAGAAAATAGTAGAAAATGAAATTCAATTACTAACTATGTAATATCGTTAGTAAAGTTACAGAAACAAAAATTACTATTTCAAATAGATAAAACGGAATAATGTAGCTAATTAAAATAAATAATCGACTTATTCAGAATAAAATAATCAGAAAAAATCAAATTAAATAAAAATTCTTAAATTGCAGGAAGATGCTGACGATATAAATAATAATAAAAAAAATTATAAAAGTATTTTTTTCTACAAAGTGCAATAATTAAAACTAATAAATAACTGGCATTATAAAGAAAAAATTGTTAAAAAGTTAGTTTAAAAATCTTTTATTTTGGACCGTAGTATTTATAACAATAATACTAGAAAATGGTAATGTAACTCAAATAAAATCAATAATTTAAGGACGTATTAAACAATTAATATTAGGATATATGATTAGCTTATTAATAAAATATAATCATGAGTTTGGGACGAAATATTTATTCAATAAATTGTAACATTTCGTAACACCCGTACAAGAAAATGAGAATATAATATTATAATAAACTAATGTAAAGCTTCTTCGTGACATCGAAACAAAATAATTTATGATGATCTGATACAATAATATATTTCAAAGGAAAACAAAATAGAATAATTCAACAAATAAACCCTATAACTAAAAATGACGATGATATATAAAATAAAAATTTAACAATATTTCCTACTCACTCCTATGAATATATCTAGTACAGTTTTAAATCTAACTCTAAGCTATATTTTCATCGAAAAACCTTGGAAGCAATAGTAAGTAGCTTAAGACTTGCATAGAAATATATTAATATTTGATGAAAAAATATATATATATATACAATCAATAAAAGGTATAAAAAAAAAATTTTTAAACGATTAGTACAATATAAAGCAGTGCCATTTGAAACAATAAAAATATTCTAATGTCGATAAAAATATTTATAATAACAAATGTTAAATATTAAATTAAATAATTAATTTTTAGAAATTAAATAAATATCAAGGGAAAACGCAAAGGTTTTAAAAACTTTAAAACTCTAAAATATTATTATAATAATAAATAAAACTTGAACTTATGCAATAAAAACAATACAACCATCCTATTAAAAAAAGGAACACTCGATAAATCAAACTAAATTGATTACGATATAATAAAATAATAATATACAAATTGAACAAGAAATTATATCATTTTTACGGAGTTTTTAATGAGGTCATCGTGATTTGTAAATTATCAAATTTTCAAAATACTGTTTATTGAGAAAAAAGCTGACTTTCATTACGCGTTATCATTACAGCATAGGAAAGGATGTTTATATTATATTATATTATTTGTAAGCTGAACAATTTCTGTTACAAATATATTTGACATTAACAAACAATGTATTTTTTTTTTAAAGCTTTTCTTGATTTAAAGCTATCCCTTGGTTCTGATTTTCATGATTTAAAAAATATTATTGTATCATAATAAGAAATACTCTTTATAATATTATTTATAAATTAGAATTACTGTTTGATAAAATATATATTACTAACAATTGTGGTACATAAGTCATATCATAGATTCGAAACAGACACATTTCTTAATAAATAGTCAATATAATAATTAAGATATATTGATAAAATATGATTAAAAATTTAAATGATTACAAACGGTAAGTTCGATCCGTCGACATGAAAGCGACCTGAAACATCGACATATTGAGCGGGATAATATTTTCTTTTGTTACGATATAATTTGTAAAAGTTCATTATTATAACGTGCAGTTCTATTAAAATACATAAAATTAATATTTAAAAATTAGAACTTCAAATAATAAAAATATCGTTGTACGGAAATCGAGATTGTAACGCTCGTATCCTAACACACACAAACGTCTCAGAATATAAGCTCGAATGTAACTAAAATTTAACTCGAGTTTTAAATGAACTAGCTGATGTAGCTGGCTTTAGCATTAGGTTTCATCAATTCAATAGTTTTATTTGACACTTATACGTATTAATATGTGATTAATAAGTAAAACTTATTTATAAAGGTATCGTGTATTTGGTTCGTTGCTTCTGAAGAGAAGTAAAAGTTCGTAGCGACTGAAGATAACATGCCGTTGGTGTAGCGGAAAGAGGAGAAAGATATAAATAAACATTGCAATAAATATTTCGATTGCAGGAGCCAATATATGCCGGCGATATTCCGTCAAAATAATGTTACATGTGCCTTTCATCCTAAACAAATTATTCTAACTTACCATACTGTTACAATAGATATGTCTGCCAATAAAATACAATAGATGTCAGCACAAAGTTACTAAATTATTATGGAATAATTTGTAGAAAATGTGGATTGTACATGTATTTAATAGAAAAGAATGGATATTTTCGCACAAATTCGCACGACTATGCTATTCAAATTATAAATTACAATTTTACTGTAGCAATAAAATTACTGTTTAATAATATATTGCTAAAATTTTGAACAAAAAATATATATTATGTATATTACCTTATTATACTATGGTTGAAGGTAACAAGAATTTATTGATCTAAATATATATTTACATTTTAAGAGGCCACATTTAATATCTAACTCTTACGTAATCTGATATTGAGAGTATATAAAAATAAATTCTATTAGTCCATTCTAAATAATTTAAAATTATTAAAACGTATATGTAATTATGTTTGGTTATTATTTTACATGTTGATTTTTGATATCAGTCTTTTATCGACAACTATATCTTTTAGTGAAGGAATGTTATGATAAAGTTATGTACATTCTAATATTTGTGAAGTAGAAATTCTATTAAACAGTACAAAAAAAAATTAAATTCAAAACCTTTGCATAAATAAATATTGAAAATTTTATACCGAATATCGTGAAATAGGTGTTTTTAATAAAAAAATGTTTTAAAAGTAAAAAACAAAAAAAGAATTAAAAAAAAAAAATAAATAAATAAAGAAAATGACACTCTTAGATCATCTAATCTTATTATAACATGCATCCTTGAACTAAATTATATGAATAATATATATTCTGAATGGTGAGGCGAGCCGGATCGATAGTAATTTATTAAAAAAAAAAAAAACTTGTATAAAAAGTAATGAAAAATTGACTTCTATCGACTTAGATTTGGCCGTAATGTATACTAAAAGTATCATTTGCGAATACAAGGCAAATAATTGTAGATAAAGATATTTTATAAGCTCAAGGAAACTTCATTTTTATTTGTAAGAGATACCGATATCTATAAGAAAAATTATTCTTCGACAATGAATGTCATAATAACTGTTCCCGAATAAGTCAATTAATTATTGGGCAAGAATAGAAATATTGCAAAAAACTATGAATTTAAATTATTGTAAAACTAAGTTTTCAAAAATAAAATTCTGCAATTAGTAATTAAAATATGAGTAATTGGAAAAATAGAGCAATATAAGAAAAAAAAGCTTTAATCGCGAGAAAATCAGATCTAGGAAAGACTAATAATTATGTTGAAAATCACAAGTGTTTGAAAAAGTGTAGATACACATTTTTTGCAAAGTGTTTATTTAATTGAAAAATCTAGAGGCTTTATTTATTGAACGACCTGGCGAGATGAAATTTGATCCGAATCAAGAAACTGGAGAACTAGTATTGCAGCATAAAAGTAGAAGAGCAGCAAGCCATAGAAGAAAATTGCCAAAAATTCGATAATAGAAAAGATGAACGTGAAAATATGTAACAGAAAATCGACAAATACATATATGATCTTAACATAAAAATACAATGTTTAATTAATTTTAATACTAAATTGAAATTCATATTAATATTTGAGTGTACAATTTACCATTCTTATGTAAAGAAATAAAGAAATTTTTATATTATTCAGTTTTACATTAATACTTTATAAATTTGATATTAAAATAAAAACCATCATTAATTCTAATATATTACTAATACAATAAATTATCATAAAATAATTTTTAAACAATTTAATGTAATTTTAGAATTTGAATTACATAATATTCTATTTCTCCATTTTTTAATTGCGTATTCTTAATAATTTCTTCCTCTTCTTCTTCTTCTTCTTCTTCTTCTTCTTCTTGTTCCTTTTTTATCACGGGGAAACGAAATTTCAACAATTTCGATAGTTTTCCATTTGTTTATGACTTTACTTACCTAATCCATGCGAGCCGAGATATCATCTTCATACTTATTTATTCGAAGAATTTAAAGATATCGAACATTAGTACAATATTCTAAAACTTATAATATACGAATTTATACTTCAACAAACATAATTTATATTCAGATTATTAATTATTTTACATTTATTTCTTAATAGATTAATTACAAATGAATAATTATATATTATATTATTAAGCAATTAGAGAATAAGTAAAATTTCAGATTAGATAATCACGAATGTTATGTTATATTTGTAAAAAAATACATAGAATATTATTAAAAAATTCATTACCATTATTCACGATTATTGAAAAAAGTGAACTAAATAATTTGATGATATATAAATTAGTGAGGAATACGTGCGATATTCGTTAAATATTATATCAATTTCAAACAAAATTGATAAATTAGATAAAATAAAATATTATACACATAGATAAAATAATATATAATGCTTAGAAATAAATAGTGTACATTAGAAACGGTACCTTTTTAATTGAATTTTGATTATTTTGCAATTCAAACACAGAGCAGAACAAAACAGAACAATATTAGTCCGAAAATAAAACATATGAAGAAAGAAACATAACGCTCCAACAAATTATAATGAAATGAATTAATATTATTAAATTTATGGTTTTTTTACCAAGGCAAATATAATATTTTATTAACTGCAGAAAAATATTATATTAATTTACAAAAGTTAAAATATGGATTCTATAAAATTTCATTTATAAATAAATGAATATTCGTGATCGAGCAAATTTTTCAAAAATTAGCCACAAGCCCCTCGTGCTTAATTCTTTTACATAATATTAATAATGTTCGATATTGTTTAATTTCTTAATTTATCAATGATCGATCCACGAGTATTTGAAAGAACCCAAGTATGGGTAAGCGTAACAAAATTAATGTCACGTCCATGTCAATGATCATGAGCCCATAACGTTGCGACATTGCTGTGAAGGAAGCATTTCTTGCTTATCATTCATTTTTTCAATTAGCATTATAAAAGAAATTGAAATGTAAAAGCAATTCAATGATATGCCGAGAGCGAACAAATTGAAAGAAATCGAGCCTTGCTAAAATTAAATATTATTATACTATAGGCATATTATACATGTTGAATGCATTAAACTTTGGTAAACAGTTGTTCAATTAGAACATATAGATTAAAGAGATCAAAGTTTTAAATAAATTAGCGTGCATATAGATTTTTTTTGTATAAGGTCCAAGATAAAATAATAGGATTCTATGTATTTATGAGAGGGAATGCAGAGGCCATAATTCGAATTCTGATGCTTAGATGAAGAATATTTATGCGGGCATCTATATGTACATCGTTGAAATATTTATATGTGTTTGACATATTCAAATATTTGTATCATTTAAATAAAATCAGCCGTCTAAGCAGATTAAAATGTCGGTGAATTTTTTTGGGAATTAAATGGGTGTGTGGTCGGGTGTGCAGGCGGCAAGCAGTCGGTAATTAATAATCGTACGTAAGCGAGTGTAATTAGGAGGAAACGTTAGGTTGAGTAATAATTTTAAAAGCAGTATTAGTAGTAATAACCTAGCAGATGCATTGCAATGAATCATGATCAGGGCGAGCGGGACAGGAAGAGGGACCGGGAAACGAGAGAGAGAGAGAGAGAGAGAGAGAGAGAGAGAGAGAGAGGGAGAGGGAGAAGAGACCGCGAGGGCATGTATGCGTGAATGCGTGCATTTTGTGTGTCGGTCGTTGATTCGTCCAATTCGCCGATGTTGCGTCGCCGGGCTCCATAGCGGCGTCGCACAGGTAGAACTTTACGACACCGTCGCCACGACAAATCGCGTGTCATCGATGAATTTTCTGTTAAGGGGTCACTGTTGCGAGAAGCCAACAGCGCTACAACGAGCCCGACGACTCGCTGCAAACGTGCGATAAAAAGTTTGCTGCCCTCGTGCAAACTTTCCGGCAAATTGTCACGTGTCCCTCACCGATATGTTTCGTTCTCTCACATCTTTTTGACTTTTATTTATTTATGTTCCGCCGCATCGCTGCTACATCTCCACCCCCCCCCCCCCCCCCC
>NW_011948423.1:7006043-7012979 GCF_000503995.2 Ceratosolen solmsi marchali
CAACCCCCCCCCCCCCCCCCCCATCTGCCTCGCAATCAATTAGACAGAGTTACAAGATAAGGAGAGGGCGGAATGGCCGATTGAATTAAATATAATAAAGTTAATCGAGTTAGGGAGATTTAAAGGGCGGTATTGACGATCGCTGACTTCTGCACGCGCGCGCACGTACACATGCCCATTGATGAATGTGCAGACGTTTATCGCGCGCGCGCGCGCGAATTGTGCATGAATTTACGTGTGCGCATGTGTATTTATACGCGAGTATGCGCGAGCGAGCGTGTGCACGGACGTGCATACGCGTGTGTGATCGCACACGGGCGCGTAATACGGTCTCGCCTCTCGTATGTGTACGTTGCGTTACGTATACGAGGCTAGTCAATTGCTCGAGGTGCCGAAGCTGTAAAATAAAAGAAAATCGACTATTTGGTATCGTATGTCTAGCGTAGGAAGTCACTAACTAAAGTATATATCTTGAGATATTTATGGTAGAATATTCGATTGGAAAGTAGGGGGCTTGTTATTGAAGCGTAGTCGTGGCTTAGGTTTTGGTTATAAGGTTTCCCTTACAACGCTGTGATTCGATTTCCTTTCTCCTTTGCATCGGTCGCAAGAGCACCGAGTTCTCATAATTGAGAAGTGTATTATTGTACATTCAAATGGCTCTAAGTCGGAGGAAAATTCTTTGTCTGCTCCTCGTCGCCTGCATGCAGTGCAGGTTCGTAGAAGTGGAGCCTAGCGATGGCGCCGGAAACATCGTCGTCGAGGACAATGTCGCCGATGTCGAAGTGAAGACCTTTATTTACAAGAGCCCGGAAGCGTCGGGTCCGGTTTACCTGGCTGAGAACTTTGACGATAAGAGTAAATTTAGCAAAGTGTGGATCCAGTCCGAGGCCAAAAAAGATGACTTCGATGAGGAAATTGCAAAATACGATGGTCAATAATAACTGCATTATATTATCAAAACTTTCCTCTCCTTGCTTATCTTCATTCTTCTTTAGAATTTTATAAATCAAATTTTTATTTCAATATTTTCTGTCAATGTAGAGAGTACAACTTTATCTCTGTTTCTTCAAACGCTCCACGTAAATGCTTAAAATAATAACTAATTATAGAAACTAATATTTTTAGATGTTTCTTTTATATAATTTACTACCGCCTTGTAATAAAGCATGATTTTTATTCTTATTAGATAAATAAGCTTTCTACCAATTGTATTAAGTATATATTTTTCATAAGTATATGTTACTTTTTTAATATAAATTATAATCACTACATTTACATAATATGGAAGAGTAAGACGAATGACATATTATTAATTACCTAAGCAACCGATTGTGAATATCTAAGATGTTTTTAAAGTACGTTACCCTACAAACTTATACATTAATTGTATTATAATAAATAATATCAAAATTAAATGATAATTTCTTTTAAGCCTTATTCACAGCCAATTTCAAAAGCTTTAAGAAATAAAGCACAATTTATATCCGTTAATTATAGCATAATCAGTGCGTTAGTTGATAAAATATTTTAATTTATTATTCGAATTATGTGATATTTTGTATTTTATAGGACTCTGGGTAATAGAAGAGCCGAAAAGGAACGTAGAGGATGGTAATCTTGGTCTTGTGTTCAAAAGTAAAGCTAGACATGCAGCTATCTCCACTCAGCTTAGTAAACCATTTAAATTTGAGAGCAAATCCTTGATCGTGCAATACGAAGTTATATTCCAAGAGGGACAAGAATGCGGTGGTGCTTACTTAAAATTATTATCGGTTGATCCGCAATACAAAAATCTAAAAGATTTTCACGATAAGACTCCTTATACTATCATGTTTGGACCCGATAAGTGTGGCAACGATCATAAGGTATATTTACAATTATTTACAAGTATTATAGAACCGAGTATCCCTTGTCTTAGATTAATGGTTTTACTGAATTTTTAGCTACATTTCATCTTCAAACATAAAAATCCACTAAATGGTTCGCTCGAGGAAAAACACGCTAAAAAACCAAAAGAAAGATTAGAAGATTTTTTCAAAGATAAACAACCACATTTGTATACTTTAATCGTAAATCCGGACAATACTTTTACAATTAAAGTCGATGGGAATGTTGTTAACGAAGGCTCTCTACTCGACGATTTTACTCCGCCAGTTAATCCACCACTTGAAATTGAAGATCCAACTGATAAACGACCGGAAGATTGGGATGAAAGAGAAAAAATACCTGATCCAACTGCGGTGAAGCCTGATGATTGGGACGAAGAAGCACCAGCGAAAATTATTGATCAAAATGATGAAATGCCCGAAGGTTGGTTAGAGAATGAGCCAGCAATGATTCCAAATCCAGATTCCGTAAAACCCGAAGATTGGGATGACGAAATGGATGGAGAATGGGAACCACCTAAAATACAAAATCCTAAGTGTGCAGAGGCGCCCGGCTGTGGGAAATATGAAAAACGACTTATTACAAATCCGCAATACAAAGGCAAATGGCTCCCACCGTTGATTAATAATCTGAACTATAAAGGAAAATGGAAGCCAAAGTTAATCCATAATCCTAACTACTTCAATGACGATAATCCTTTCAAAATGACTCCAATTGTAAGCTTATATTTATTACTAAATTCGACGATCTAACTGAATGAAATCATAATTTATATGTTTACAGTACGCAATTGGCTTTGAATTATGGAGTATGTCGGCTGACATACTTTTTGACAACATCATTATTACCGACGATGAGCTAGTGGCAAAGAAGTGGGCAGAAGAGACTTTTGATCTTCGTAAACAAAGAATTGCCACAGAGTCGGTAAGTGATTATTTGTAAGATCAGGATAATTAATAATGATAAATCTGCATTCATACTTTAGCCTATTTATGTAAGAAAAATTTATTATTGATAATTCGCATAAATATTTCGTGAAATTAATTGCGTAAATATAAAATATTTTGATTAGGAAACTTTGTGGGGTAAAATGATGAAAATGATGAATTACAAACCAGGATGGTGGGTTGCCTATTTTACATATTGTGCCATTCCTATTTGTATTTACGTGTGTTTTCTCATCTCACGAGCACGAGAGGTACGCGTAATACAGGGAGTAAAATGTAATTTCGTTGAGTAAAGTTTTGGTCGATGTAATTAAGCTTACAGCTACGTAATAAATACCCAAAATAAGCGTAAAATTTTTATAATTTAAAAAGTGTCCAGTAACTTTTTTTTTTTTTATCACATCTTCCATTGTAGTCTGGTCTTTGGCAAGGAATTGTTAATTATACCGCTGAACATCCATGGATATGGACTGTGTATATTATATTGCTAAGCCTACCGATTATGCTGGTTATTTATTGTTGCTGCTTCACGAGTCAGGTATTTTAGTAACACTAGTAGTAAGTAATGCACTATTAGAGCTAGATGTATTTAACAAATAGTTGTAATGATATATTTTAATAGAATAAATTTTATAATAAAGCCTTAAATTGTACCGACCATGTAGGATCGTAAAGAAGCAATTAAAGAACGAGAAGCTGAACCTAAAACTACAGCTTTAGTTCAGAAAGATAAAGAAGAAACTGATCCAGCTGCGGAAAGTGAAGTTACTGAAGATGAAGTTGAGGAATTGACAGAAAAATGTGAGAAGGATAAAGAAGAGGATAACGAGGTCATCACTGATATTCCTGATAATAAGGTAAATTTATAACAATAATTTGACTATTAAGATCAAAATAATTGATTATAGTTTATAACAAATTTAAACTCATTTTTACAGGAAGAAGCGTCGATAAGTGCAGAGGGACCACGAAGAAGAAAACCATTCAAAGAATAGTTAGATTGAAAATTGCTTTTTTTTTTTTTATAACAAATTCATCGAGGAAAACATTGATTTTTTATAAAATTCACATTCCGTATATCATTGTGTAGCTTGAGCACATTGAGATTTCAGATATGTGCATTATAATACACATCATTTTGTTTATAGTTTATAGTGTCATGTTTAAATAAAATAAAATGAACAAAAGAGAGAGAGGGAGAGAGAGAGTGAGAGTATGAGAGCATGAGAATGAGTAAAAGAATGGGAAAAATAAGTCAGATAGAATAAATAAAGAAAAAGAATATCATTCTGTAGCCATTTGTCTTTTTCTATGACAATGTTTTATGTGCAACAATAATTCTATTCCGATTGAACGAAGTTATAGACTGTTTATTAAAAATTACTATAAGTAAATGTTGTACACACAGTATATAAAAATTGTAATATTGAACAAAATTTTTGATGCTTATAAAGAGTTTTTATCTCATTATACGCGTTCTGTTGAATAAAAACAAATTTAACTAAATTATTGTTGTCTATTAAAAATTTTTTTATCATAAAACTATTTTTTAAATAAATTCAAGTATCTGAATATTTTAAGTTCGTTTAAAGAAAAGCAAATATTTAAAAATTAACTTTTTTTACTTATATTTTATAGAAGTTTTAAATCTTTGGTTTTATTTTACAGACATAAATTTTTATTACATCCGTAATGTGACTAGCTTATTTCAATAAAATTTTAGTGTTAAAAGCTCGTACCCTACATACTTATCGCATCTTATTCTTTCTTAATCTATTACCTCATGATACCAATTATTTTTTATTATTCTGATTTTTATACCATCAATTTCATGCATTTATGTTAATACAGAAGAGTTAAAAATTTAAATTATGACTTTCTTTTAATTTAAATCCTATCTAATATATGATAAAAAATCGTGTTATGTAATATATATATATATATATATATATATATATTTTTTTTAACGTCTGACAGTTAAAACCGTCACTCGCGTAACTGACTGAATTTCTTAATTGCCTTTAAATTCATAAAAATTATAAATTTATTAATAAAATAAAGTAGAATATACTTGTAACGATGTATATTTAAAATATAACATAAATAACAAATTACGTTTTTAAATTTTTATTCCATTATATGTGTCATTCAAATGAATATATTCTTTCTTATACAGAAGTTAAAATTATTAAAGAAATACAAATTCGATACTTTTCTGTAATTCTGTTCACAGTTATTGTTTCATTGATAGTAAATAATTTTAAAATAGACATATCATTGCCTCTGCCTCATTAGTATTTTGATAAGTATTAAAAACTTTGTTAATGTAAACAAAGTGTTTATATAATTTTGTTATATGCTATGATCTTGGTACATCATTTCTAAACAATTTATAGAAAACGAAAAAGTAAATAAGATTTATATTAATTTCAATGGACAATCGTAATATATTCACAGTCTAAATTAAATTATACATATAAACAAATATTGGATGCATATATTCCTATTCAAAAGATTTTTAACCATATAAATTTAAAGGATTTTCCATATAATGCAATATTGTTTAATATAATTTAATGTAATAATTTAATTCCAAATCGATTGA
Source organism: Ceratosolen solmsi marchali (assembly GCF_000503995.2). Classification (NCBI taxonomy): domain Eukaryota; kingdom Metazoa; phylum Arthropoda; class Insecta; order Hymenoptera; family Agaonidae; genus Ceratosolen; species Ceratosolen solmsi. The sequence continues at coordinate 7,011,486 of NW_011948423.1, forward strand.
AAATAATCAGTTATGTATTTATCATACAGAAATATGCTATTGAAAAATCAAAACACATTAGTTACATCATTGTTAAACAATAGGGAAAAAACTATATAAATCCTTGTCTATTCATTGCAATTTTTTTGCAAGAATCTCAATTTGTCAATTTGTAAAACTAAAATGACTCAATATTTCATCTAAAATTATAGGTTGTATAAGCTTAAATTCACTCTATTATATAAAAACTGTAATAACCAATTATACAAACTTAATTATTTACTTATCATAAATATTTACGAAGAAATTTTATTAAGGAAAGTATTTGATGTTCAAGACTATTATTTTTTCAAGACATATTCAAGACAAAAAATATATTTCCATGAATATGGGATTGAGTAAAAATATAAACATCCGAGATTTAATATTATTAAATTTGTTTACGCATTGACAAAGATCCTATAAATTGTAAAAAAATTAAATAGTATCAAATTATTCTTCGTAGATCTATCAATATTTATAAATTAGAGACAGATATTAATATTAAAAGTGATATTTTAAGAATTTATCATTCTCAAAAAATGATTGAAGTTAAATAAATTCATGCTCAACCAATTTCTACACTATTGATATTTAAAAATTTATATTACTTATTTTTTAATAATATGCATGTAATATTTTATTTTACTTCATTGGTCATCTAAAATCACCAAATGTTTATTTTTTTTAATAAGCTGTAATTATTGATAAATCTGATGAACAACTGAGTGTTACATCTTTACTTATGATATAGAATAAATATTGTTCGAGATTCTTACTGATACATCCCTGGTATCACTGGTAACACCTTTTCCCTGCGTTCAGTTTCATGCGCGCATTCGACTAGATAGCTCACAGGGAAAAGGTGTTACCAGTGATACCAGGGATATATCAGTAAGTTTCGTTTCCACAACTCAGTGCAAGCAAACTCCACTCAACGCCACATCAACAATAGAATTACATGGTTTTTCTGATACCTCTCAATTGGCAATTACTGCAGTCATATGCCTTGCCATCCACAATCCAAATAGTACTACAGTTGCCTTTCAGTGCTCCAAGACGAAGGTAGCACTCCACAAGCGGCTCACCATCCCAAGACTGGAGCTAGCAGCAGTTCCGCGCTGTCAAGGCTCATCTGTACGTTAGAACTACATTGAACATGAAGATAGAGGCAACACCCTTGTGGACCAATTCTCGGATTGCATGATTCTGAGGACTAACGACTATTCAGCCACAAGATCATGCACTATGTGGACTGGACCACCATGGATACACTTACCAGACTTATGGCAAACTCAGCTGACGCACAGCAATGAACAATGCGATCAAGAAGCGCGCATCCTGGCCGAACAGAATAGTCACACTAAAAACAGCCTCGTCATCCGAAAAAATCACGCTAATATATATTCCGTTATACACCAACCATAAGAGAGTGAATTAATCCTCAAGTTTGCAAAACATCCCCCCCCCCCCGCC
>NW_011948423.1:7013092-7041071 GCF_000503995.2 Ceratosolen solmsi marchali
AAACCACCCCCCCCCCCCGTCAAGAACGTATAGAGAACTGACCCAATGTCCTATCAGGTGCATAAAGTCTTTTCGGACATTATCATTGAATTCCGACAGATGTATGTCTCCGACTTTACCCGCATAGCCTGAGAGTATACCCTGGCCTTCATGGTGATTCATGGACCAATAGTTTGATCCTGCAAACATCTAGTGCATGTTGCTCGTTATAGTCTCGACCAAGACAAACTTTTTGTCGATGGATACATACATCTGTCAGAATTCAATGATAAATTATAATTAAATAATGATATTAAAAGAAGCATTTCATTTAAATACCTCTAAATATGATGAATTAACATAAGAAGATAAAAGTATTAATTAATCAATTTATGAAATTTAATGCATGAGGCGTAAAACGAAAACTCTAGAAGTTTCGAGAACTCTAAGAAAAAACAATGCTTAAGAAATGTGGAGAATTCCAAGTGACTTTACTACTCGAAGATCCTTACAAGATCAGCAACAACAAATCGTCACCATCAACAAGGAGCATTCATGATGATGAAGAAATTCATCACAGGATCATGTCAAGGCTACTGTATCGCTGTGTGTTTAGAAATAGACAATGTCCACGAGTTTGTTGGTGGAAAAAAAGTAGGGATAAGTGGAAGGGATAGCGCTTCAATTCAGTATTAAACACATCTGCCTTTCGTGCTTGTTTATTTCATTTTATTTTAGAACTACGTTATAATGATTCTACGTTGATAATGAGAATCATTGAGATCTTGCTGTTTCATGATGGTTGTTACGTGATGGTAGCATGCACTGCACGTAGAGGTAAGAGGTCGTAATCTCTGGACATCTCTTAGTATATTGCCATGTGGTGGTCACCTGATTGCTGGTCTCCTCCTTGATGTTATGTGGTGTGTAAGTATGAAGAAATAGCCCGATACCTTGATGTGGCGTTTAGTGGTGTTTGCTTGCACGGACTCGTGGAAGTGAAACTTGCTGATCACTCCCTGCTACCACTTCGTGCAATGGGGCACTATACGTAAGGGTCAGAGCCAGACCTCAGTCGTGAAGATTGCTACCATTTCACTTGAATATTTCCCGAACTGAATTATACATTATCACAATGCCCTTGATTTATTCAGCCAACGCTATTTCACTGCCGGTTAACTTGTTGAATACGCGCACGAAACTGAACGCGTCTTCCTTCCGTGACGACCCCAGTAAGAAAGAGCCTGGTTCTCTCGTCATGCTTGCTTAAATACTCATGCGACAGTCTAGCTAGCGCTGACAAGAATGGATGCGATGTTTTTGCTAGACAAAAGAAAGTCTACATCGGGAAAGACCCGAACACATGGAAAATACTCGAAGACTCCAAACTTTAGGAAATCCCGACAATTCCAAACACTGCGAGTAAAAAAAGTGTAAGGCATAACAATTGTATATCCTTACAAGATCATCACGTAAGGATAATAATATAAAAAATACTCGAAGACTCCAAGCTTTAGGAAATCCCGACAATTCCAAACACTGCGAGTAAACAAAGTGTAAGGCATAACAATTGTATATCCTTACAGGATCATCACCATCAAAAGGAGCAACTCCATCGTTGTGATTGAACATAGTATACACTATTCCATGAAATAACTCCAACACATCAATAATGTAATTGTAAATAAACTATAATAAACCATATTTAACGAAGTCTACACTCACTGTACATTTCTACAGCCCTTCCACTTAAGTCCTTCCCAAGCATCCGCTAGGGCGGGTGGAAAATTATTATAAAGCTATCGAACAGTAGCTAATGTTTGTAAATTTTTCATAAGTTGTAATATTCAATTTATCAAGCAGCATTTGACTACTGGAAAATCATAATAAAGACAATCGATTACAAATGTAAATATACTTTCAATATGCTATGACGATATATAATTTTCTTATACATAGAAGATTGCTGCTGTAAAGAAGTTAATTTATTATTAATTTATATTAATTATATTTTTATATTTTTCAGGAGTTTAATAATTCTTTTAAATATGTATAAAAAGTTATATAAATTTGAATAAATGTGAATAAGAGAGATACAATAAAACAATAAAAATAAAATACATTTATTTTTATTTTATACATTACTAAAGCTTTTTCGTAACAACTTTTGTTCAAACAATTTATTATTTTATCACACTGTAAGTATTATTATGCAAATTACCGCGTAATTTAATTAAATTATGTATGCTAAATATATTTGTACTTTAGAAGTTTTTATAACACGAAAAAAAAGAAAAGAAAAGATTTTCATAAAATTGCGTTAAAATGTGAATTAATCACTGAAATAATAAAAACATAATAAGCATTTGGTAAAAAATAAATTTTGTTTTTATAATATATTAATGGAAATATTATAAATATATTTAAATACGTATTATTCAAAGAATACGACCAAATAATTAATTAGAATGAAATTTAAATTGAAGTAGGTATACTTTTTAAATATGTAGGCAATAAAAGATTATTATGTCAAATTAAGTTCCTTCAAAGGTCACTACAATGTATTCTAATTATTGCTGATTCAGAAATTATTAATAAAAGTTTTACATTTCATTACTCATATTTCTTACATTTCTTTCTATCTTTAACAAGTCGATTTAACAAATCGATATTAAATGTACGAAATTCTAAATACAATAAACATACGAAACTTCAATTTAATTTTTGTCTTATATATCGTACATAAATGTGCATTAACGTATAAATACTTAAGTGGTAAGCAAAAACATTATTTATCTAAGAAAAATAAATGTTTATACAAAAAAATATCATTATTTATTAATTTTGGTAATAAATCTGACTTAAAAATATAAATATAAAGAATGATTTTTGTAATATCAATAGAATTTTAAGAATGTTATTGAACTTTAAAGAATCAATATTTTTAAAGTTTATTTTACAATATTGAAAAAATATATTTATTTGTAAATTTATTTTATGATAAAACATATTTTCAAAAATACTTATGTTTTTTTTTTTTTTTTTTTTGTTGCCTCTTTCGTTGTAACCATTTGTATTCAAAGTGCAAGACATTCCTTTTATTTTAAATTATAAATTATACAGCAACAAACAGTTAGTAATATACAATTATGATAATTCCATATTATCTTCTATTTTTAATTACCTTGTCATCACCAATTTTCATTATCCGTCTTTTCAACGTAGTCTACATTTATCTTTAATACTTTAAAATATACATATTCATCCTTTTATAGCATCGTGTATTATATATATATATATATATATATATATATATATATATATATTTTTTTTTTTATTTTTTTTTGCTGTGAATGAATCACTAGGAAGAGCAGCATTTTTCATAATAATGAAAGTTTTAATCGTTGTTTCCAATGTAACTAGCCGCTTTTCAACGCTCGTTTTCTCCTTTTCTCGTCGATTTAACGACGCGTTAATTCATCTTCATGCGTCATTTATAACAATGTTAATGTCATATTCTGTCCTTTAGTTAGTACTTTATTACCTTTGTGTTTTCAACCGTTTTATAATTAAATATAATTTGTAAACAACTTGTTTACATATGCAATTATCTCAATTCGTAATTTAAAAGCAAGAACTTGATAGTTAATCGTTAATAAATAAAATTTATCCCATCGCGCTCGTAGCACTTTGACCGTAGTAGTGAATAACGTTCGTGAAGCTTAAAATTTGACTTTTCATTTACATCGATAAAATATCACTTTAACACTTTTCGAGTGAAACTTGATTTTTCTATTCTAATTCATAACGTCTCAATGATTGATTAAAAAAAATAGTAGAAACGTATAATCGCACGGCTCAACATTCACTATTAAATTACCACTTTTACTACGTGAACGTACGTTAATATTTTGTCGAATAAATTTTTAACTAAATTTTGTAGCAAGCAATACATATGAATCAATATGTACTTTAAATATAAATAAAGGATGACTCACAGACCGGTTGGAAAAAAGTTTCTTGACCTCTACCCGCTACCGTTACCTCACGAAGAATCAAGACTACGTGAAGTCCTATTTCCAATTGTCGTCTGAACGTACGTTGATAACTTCATTTTTTATTACATATTATATTTTAGTGAATATTATTGATAGGACACCTATAATTTAAGACCTCGGGATAAAAATTCTTTATAAATCTTTCAATACTTAGCGAAGGATTCTCCCTTACGAAGGATCTTTAATTTATAGGCCAATGTCATTTTATTACTATATGTTATATCGTCGCGATTAGAAATCTTTATTATTGTTCATTGCAAATGACTTCGGTACTTGCTAATTCCAACAGCGCATCTGTTTTTACCGCTTTCATCTCACATCATTGATCATTCTTACCCGGGGGGCTTCTCATGTCTGACGGTTTGATAGCCTGATAATGGGGGGGGGAGGGAGATGGCAATTATGTTGTCATAAGTGACAATTTGTATGGTATTTTACTATACCGGTAAAAGCAGAAGGTCTAGTAATATAAATTTTTCGTAAGCTTAAGTGATTTTATGAGCACATTGTTAAAATATGCCATATTCAGAAGATTATATACGTGACAAACTACAAAAGGAGCTAGAGCCTCTACATATTGTAAGTAGAAACTGTAATTAGCCGTTGTTAATCGCGAAATGGCAAAGACGCCAAAGCATAACCTCACTTTTACAGCGTGCAAACTACCTCAAATACTCATAAAGCCAGCGATAAATATTACAAGAACGAGAAACGAGTAAAAATGCGTGACAGAGAGAACGTGATGATAAATACTAATCGCAAGGACAGCAGCGATCGTGCTAACTCGGTTCCTAAGGAAGTAGGAACCAAAGATGGAATATCAGAAATAATGCAAAGCAGCCTTATCGTTGGTTTAGCATTGTTACTCCGTTGGTGCATATCGTATCATCCTTATAGCGGTGATGGAAAGCCTCCAATGTTTGGCGATTACGAAGCCCAACGCCATTGGCAAGAGATAACATTGAATCTTCCCATTTCACAGTGGTATTCAAATTCCTCGGATAATGATTTACAGTATTGGGGTCTGGATTATCCTCCCATCACTGCATATCATAGTTTACTTCTTGGCCATGTCGCAAGCGTAGTCGATCCCGATTCAGTGAAGCTACATCGATCCAGAGGCTATGAATCTCGTACTCACAAATACTTTATGAGATTGTCAGTCCTAATAATGGATCTGCTTGTGTTCATTCCAGCTGTTGTATATTTTGCTTTTACAATATTACCAATATTGGACTCGAAAATAAAGAAACATCAAGAGAAGAAGGAATTTCTTACGTTTAAAAAACGTCACTTTGTTCTAGCGACTATACTCTTTTATCCTGGATTAATTTTGATAGATTATGGTCACTTTCAATATAATTGTGTATCACTGGGCCTCTTTATTGCATCAGTATCGGCACTTTTTCAAGGCTCCATGGCAATTGGATCGTTTTTCTTTGTTCTGGCATTAAACTATAAGCAAATGGAACTATACCATGCACTACCGTGTTTTTTCTATATTTTGGGTATTAATACACCAGGAAAAAGGAAGCCACTGCTTGCTTGCTTACGCTCCTTAATTTGCGTATCTTTAACAGTTATTATAACATTCGCTGTAATATGGGCTCCATTTTTAACCGATAAAAAAATTTTTATGGATACGGTTTTGCGCCTCTTTCCTCTAACAAGAGGCATTTTTGAAGATAAAGTAGCTAATATTTGGTGTACAATTAACGTACTTTATAAATTGAGAAATAATTTTTCTAATTTACAATTGGCACAAATATGTCTTGTATCTACAACAGTTGCGTTATTACCAAGTAGTCTCGATTTATTTTTTAGGCCATCGAGAGAAAAATTTTTACTAGCCCTTATAAATTCGTCTCTATCATTTTTCCTTCTTTCTTTCCAAGTTCATGAAAAATCCATCCTTTTAGTTGGATTGCCAGTTTTATTACATTTTCATAAAGATCCATTTTCTTGTTTTTGGTTTCTCGTAATTTCTGTCTTTAGTATGCTTCCATTGTTGATTAAAGATGGACTTTGTGTTGCATATTTTGCTTCTCTTACATTTTTCATTATCTCAGTTTCTTGGATGTGGTTTGAATCGAAAATTAGTCAATTTGTGAAAAATAAGGAAGACAAGCAAGAGGAAAAACAAACATCAAGAAAATTGAAAATCAAAAAAAGTGTTAGTGTATGGGCATCTAGTGGAATTTATATTAATATATTATTTAGTCTTTCGTTGTTAGGTGTTTTAGTTTTATCCGTATGTAGCGGACTTTTAAAAGCACCAAAGAAATATCCAGACCTATTTCCGTTACTTGTATCCGTCTACTCGTGTATACATTTCTTTCTATTCTTAGTCTATTTTAATTATAAACAATTTTGCGCAACATCCATACTAACTCGGAAATTCAAAGTCAAGTAAAATCAATAAAAGTGATAAAAGCTAATGCTATGATAATGATAATAATAATATTAATAATACTAACGATAATAATTATAATTAACAGTGATCATGATAATAGTAATAATTATATTAGTAGTAGAACTATTAATAATAATAATGTAATAATAATAATAGCTTTAATTAAAAATTAATAGTTATAATTTATTCATAAATAAAGCAATTACAATTCATTGGCTTTATAAAGTACAATAGTTTGTTAATTATTATTGTTGATTATTCAAAATAAGTTTCTTAATTATTTTTATGTAATATAATTTATTTGTGCCAGATATATGTTGACTTTAAATCTTACTTTAATAAATTATTTTTACATATGCAAATTTAAGAATAAGAATGCGAGTATGAAGAAACTATGCACAATGCTAGTTGCATAAGATACCAAAGTGTTTATTATGAATTATGTATTTGTATGAGTATGCTCTGTTTACTACGGTACATTAATATTAATAAATAAGATTTTTTCAAATGAAAATGTTTGTCATCGCATCATTTATTTCCTTTTTATGATTATCCACTCATGTGTAAAGAGTAAGACAAAGTGAAACGAATACCGTAAAAGGATTGTAAAGGGATATTTTAAAGAAACAATTCTTTCTTGTATTTTCGTGACGTTTTACATTTTTGTTCTAGACCGTAGAGGATCAGTCTGATGGTTGTGGTGCAAAATTTTCTGTTGTAATTGTCTCGGATAAATTTGAAGGGAAACAGCTTCTTCAAAGACATAGGTAAAATATATACGTTTTATATAATTTACAATAGGATTTATCGATCGAAATAATAATTAAAATATTCTAACATTAATTACGCAATAAATTTACTCAGTCGTTTTAATATTTAATCATAATATTTAAATGTTACAATCATAAGTAAATACTTAAAAATTATTCGAAGATTGCTCTATTACATTTATTTACGAATATAAAAATCATGTTGATATAATATTGTAAATTATAAAATTCAATTATTTGCGTTAAAATGATTTCTATTGACAGATAGAATTTCTAAAAAGTATTATTATTCAATGATAGTTATATAAGTTACAAATTATACATAAATTAATTTTAAAGTTCGTTATAACGTGCAAAAGTTATATAACACGAGAAGAATAAAAAGTTATTTATGTTTCATTTGTGTGAGAATGTAAATAAACCAGATTGAAATGTTCACCATAATTCATGGACGTAGATTATTTATTCTTTATAATATGATGTAATTGAAAAATTAATATAATACTTTGACAAATAAATCTTCATTGTTACAGGTTGGTGAATACAATTCTCGAAGAAGAATTGAAAGAAATTCATGCCTTCTCGCAGAAGACTCTGACGCCTGAGCAGTGGGAGAAGCTGGAAAAAGAAGCCTAATTGTTAAATTTCATGCTCATGAATACACTCGTATAGTTCTATTTCACAATGATTTCCTTCAAAATTTCAACGCCTGGTAAAGTAATATTATTTGGCGAGCACGCGGTAGTTTTCGGTAAAACTGCTGTGGCAGCCAGTTTAAATCGCCGTACTACTCTCGAGCTCGTAGAATTTCCATCGGAGGATACATGGATTCGTTTGGAAATGCAGAAACTCCAAGTGGTTAAAAAGATATCAGTGAAGCAGGTACAAGAGTCTCTTCTCGGGAAGGATTTTCCAAAACTGTGCGATGACGGGCACGAGAAATTTTACCAGCGCATCCAAGAATTTGTTGAGACGATCGGTTTTGAGAATCAGCGTCAAAAAGTTAGCCTGGAATGTTTCTTCTATGCATTGCTTCAAATTGTACAATACGAGAATTTAAAATTAAATCCCTTTAGAGTCACAATTGATACCGAATTGCCGATTGGCGCAGGCGTCGGAAGTTCAGCAGCATTCTCCGTCTGTCTTATTGCCGGTTTCCTGCACTGGTCGCAACTCCAACGAAACATCAATTCCCCGCCTGAATTTGACACCTCTAGTTTAGAAAATATATCCCGATACGCCCTGAATTGTGAAAAAATTATGCACGGAACTCCTTCAGGCATTGATAATTCCATTTGTACATTCGGCTCGGTTATCGAATTTCGAAAAGGCGAAACACCAACGTTTATTCCTCTGGGCCTTAAAAGTATAAGGATATTGCTGGTCGACACCAAAGTCGATCGAAGTACCAAACAATTAGTCAACAAATTAGCTGGATTGACCAACAAATATCCACAAATTTTTCACAAAGTTCTCGACACGATTGACGAAATTTCTAGACGAGTTATCCATGTCGTTAAAGGATTCCAAGACTCGGCGGAGAATGACCAATTAATCGAAGCTTACAAGGAATTATCGGTAAGCTCATAAAGTATAATATAAAAGAATAAAGACTATGAATTGTATTATCTTTGTTGTTGTAGTTGTTTTTTTTTTTTTTTTTTTTTTTAACAATTTAATAATTGTAAAATAAGCTATTAAAAAGACAATTCTTAAGACTTCGACAAAGTGTATGTTAACGTATTAATATCATTTGGTTTATTACGCCAAAGTAGGGCTTTATATTAATTTAATAATTAATTATTAGGTTCTCGTAAATATGAATCAAGGGCTCTTAAGTACTTGTCAAGTATCACATTCTTCACTGGATCTAATTTGCATGACAGCAAATAATTATGGATTTTCTGCTAAACTCACTGGAGCTGGTGGCGGAGGATTCGCTTACATACTTATTCCTCCCAATGCATCCGATGTTAATGTTCAAGATTTAAGCTCTGAATTAATAAAAAATGGATTCTCCGTGATAAAAACTAATTTAGGAGGTTCTGGAGTAGAAATTCATGATGCAGGTATTAGAAGTCAAGATTAAAGAAAGTTCCGTGTTCTCCAGCTTTAAAAATTTACATATTTTTATTTTTCTTTCAATCTTTGGGATGTTCACACAATCCTGTACAATTGGGCTAAAGAATAAATTATATTTTGTTGCTCCTTCTGGAGAATAACTCTGCATAAGTATAAAAAAATATGTATTTGAATCTTTTTCTTTTGTCCTCTTAATTATTTAAATAATACAACATTAATTTGTAAAATTATTTTGCTAGTATAATTATAAGGAAAATAATTATTCTGTACTTCTTTCTAACGGTAAATTCTTAAATAAAATCATTTAAAAAGTAATTTTTTAAAAATATAATTAAACTTGTTTTGATTACAATACTAGTGGACATATATTAATTCTAATTTATCACAAATATAGCGTGCAAACAATACACTGAGTCGAAAATATTTTTCGAATGACCCATTAATCATAACGATTCATTTAACAAAAAATTTTTTATTTGTTTAGGTATAAAATAGTTTGTGTCGATATTTCTGTATGTACTTTGTTAATTAGTTCTGCCTAAAAAATTATGGATTAAGTAATTTTAAAATATTTATAAAATTAAATGCAAAGAATGTACGTTTACATTCATTTATAAATTGCATTTTTGTTTTTACTTTTTTGTTTTTTCAACTTGCTTACCTAATAATTCATTATGGATGTTTAATAATGATACATAAATTATTAAATAAAAATGAATAATGTGATGATCAGTTTTTCCTATGAACAAGAAATTTTTTTTAACAAACTGTAATAACAATGTTTATAATACAGTTATAATTAGCTTATATTTCAGACTAATAATAAGACGTAATTATTTTGTTATTTTATTGAGCTTTACGGTGCTATTAGAGAAGCAAGTGCTGCTATAAATTATAAATTTTTTGACTAGGTGCGTTTCCTATGACGTACTTTTTTTTTTTTTTTTTTTTTTTTTTTTTTTTTTTTTGAAATACAGAAAACATAACTCTTAATTACTATATGTACATGTGATAATTACATAGAACTTAAAGCAGTACTTGGTGTTCTTTGTGTCAACGCAACACTGTTTAATATCGCACTGTCTGTGTCGACAACACGATCACCTCTACTACCATCATCGATATCATTAATTGCACTTGGCGTATTTGTTCTTTCTTGTGATTTAGCTTCCGATAGCCATTCAAATATCTCATGAATATACATTCGCCGCTGTAAAACTTCTCTTGTTCGAGGTCTCGAGCCAATGAATAGTGATGAAGTCTAAAAAATTGTAATCCAATCATTTTTAAACTTATTTCATTCATATTATCGTCTACAACCACTATGGTTCTACAACTTACATTAACCGGTATTATTCCTCGAATTTGTTCTATCAATTGAAAGTCTTGAACGATCAATTGCAATTCATCATATTTTAACTCGACTTCTTCGTGTAACATTTTCTCTTCTGCAATTATAAATATTAAAATCTTATTTCATTAGTTTGTGAAAATAAATTGCAATATAATTTTATTTTTAAATTACCGTCTCGTTTTGTAGTTGATTTTTTATACTGAATTCTGAAACGAAACGCTTCCAGAAAACTAGACACTACGATCGTTAAAACTATCATCGTTATTAAATAAAAAGTCATAAAGTAAGCTCTCGTATACATTCCCACAGTAACTGCATAAGCATTCATCAAGACAAACCAATTATTGACAACCGTGAGTTCAAATAATGTCATACCACTGGCCATTAGATTATCAAAAGTATTTAAGTAATAATATCCTAAACTTGTACTACCATTAGCTGAGTATTTATAAAAATCTTCTACGGATGTATTCCTAAAAGATACATTTATACACATTAGAAAATTTTATTTAATATAATTACTATATATATATATATATATCGATTTTTCGTATATTTCTAATAATTCAGCCAATTTTTCTATGACTGTTATTTTATTATAAATTTACCAAATATAAAATGTATTATAAAAATCATATAAATACAAATATCTACATACTTGCAACAGTTTCTCATATCGTATCCAGCGAAAAGCTCCATTCCGATAATTGCAAAGAAATAATAGAGCACAAGCATAACAATTGCGGTAGAACACATTAATGGCGAGAGAATAACTAATGTACCAAAAACATCGCGATATCGTTTCTTTATTTTGAAAAGTCGCAGCATTCGAAGTGGTCGAAATACAACAAAAAAAACAGCAGTTGGAAATAATGTCAGACCACAAGCTCCTATTAGAACCAACATTGATGTACCAAGATCAAAAAGATTCCATCCTGAACTCAAATAACGTCGAATCCCAAGACCCATGACCTTTGTAAGAGCTTCTGCTACGAATACTGAATAATAAAAATATCAATAATGAATTTAAGAGATAGGTTATGAGAGCAGGAATAAGAAATAAACAAGAAACAGAAGCGTTTGACCATTACATTTAGTCTTATGCTAGATTGTTATTGCATTTTTTTTTTATATTTCAATGTGAGAAATATATACCATATTAAAAAAATTTTAACATACAAGTGAAAAATGTTCGTAAATACTTACAACCGCCAAATAACAGTGTATCCCAGCATGCAGCAAATAAATGAGCAGATTTTTCTCGATTAGGCTCTGTTTGAATCAAACGACATACCATAGCAATTCCATTACCAATAATTACAGTGTCTGAAATATTATTATATTAAATACGTAATAATATGGGTAACATATTTTAGCAGCATTGTTTTAAATATGTGCTTTCAGGATAGATAAATTCAGTATTATAAAAAGAATATAAGAGTATAAGAAATAATTAAATTAAAGTATAAGTAATGTTAAAATCAATTAAATTAAACTTACAAACAAGAGTTTCAAAATAAGGCCAAGCGATAGCAGCATGAGCTCCTTGGCAAAAAATTTGCAAAGGTGGCCAAGTCATATGATACCAGGGAACGCTCGAGTATTGAGGTTCCCATGTCAATACAGTAGCATCATATACATTAAGAAATTCGTCAGAGGACAAAACACCATTTCCTGATATATTCAAATAACGAAACATCAATACTGTATCTTTAATTGCTAAAATAATTGATAAAATAAAATTTATAAAAATCATAACATTTCACCAATTTTTTATTTGAAGGAAACTTTGTATTCATATAACAAATGTTTTATATGGACTTACATTTATGAGGAGCATAATAACGCATTAATCCTTCAAACTGTTTAAAACGCATTTGTTCTGGATTTTGCTTGGATACAAGAAGCTTAAAAGCATGTTGACAAGCTTTTCGCTTGTGAAGAAATAACTTTTTAAATTTGTCTCGTTCTGCCGATGTAAAGGTCTCATTGACAACCGCAAGCATAAGGTTCATCATGACATATAACATAGTACAAAGATATGACACAAAGTAAATGGCGTACCATTTATTTTTTGAAAATGACTGCATCATAACATCTGGAAAACTGCAGTATAAAGTCTTTAATATGATTAAGTTAATAATTATTTATGAAATAATAATAAGACTCATACTTTGCTGTGGTAAGTAAAACAAAGAGACTAACAAAACTATCCTGCAAAGTTGCAAAATGTCTGTTTAATTCGAAAAACATATAATATCCTAAGACCATGTAAGTTGAAATAAAGAACAGCAGAAGCCCGAGCATGTCCAGAATTGGTGGAAGAGTTTGTAAAATTTGTCTAATAAATCTTCTGACACCTCCACAATATTTTGTATCAACTAAAAAAATCGGACGTAATGCACGTGTGACCCTGAAATGGGATGATTGCCTAACTAAAACGATGAGTACTTCAATGAACATTATAAACAGTGTGACACACTGTAAGAAGAAAAAGAAAACAAATTATATAGTAATTGTTATGAAAGAATAAAATAAAAACAATATATATTTAGAAAAAAAATTTGATTGGATAGGAAATGTTAAATTACAATTATTTGACATTTCAATAATATATAAGATATCACAGTAATTAAAAATATTTTCCATTATTTTATTACATATTTTTATAAAATTATAGCTAGTAAACATTCATACTTGGATGTAATAATTTTTTTTCTTTTTATTGTTTTTTAATATTAATTGATATTTAAGCAAACTTTAATGTTTAAATTCTTAAATAGTTATTTTAAAAAGAAACAAATTTTCTCACAATATTTATCATTTACTAAATTTATTCACTATTCTGTATTTGAACTACTTGACAATGTGATATTTGTAATAATTAAACTTGGCGTTGAATTAATAACAGAGTCCAATTTAAATTAGAATTCATTAAAAAATCATGCGCACACACACACGGATTTGTAAATCTTTTTAAATATCACCTTTAACATTGTTCGTTTATGCTTAAGCATGGTTCCCCATCCAATCCATCTTAATTTTAAGGCCAATTCAATAGCGATGGTTATTAGAGCTAGAAGCTCTATTGAACCATGAACCCAAACAGGAAGCTACAAAGTTAATAAAATTTTGAGCAAATTAAAAAACATTATTATTGAATTAATAAAAGAACTCATTTTACTTACTTGAAAAAGTGGTACTGCTGGCTCCTCTACAAAAGCCAATCCCAATAATACTAAAGATGTAAATAAGTCGAGACCATAATACCAACTGTTATGAACTAATAAATATGCTGGCAAATCTTCTGGGTGCCTCGGATGAGAATCAAATTTCTCATTGTTTCGACCTTCCTAATGAAAATATAATAATAAAAATTATTAGTACTGCGTATATAAATTCTTGCTATACAATTCAAAGCATATATTACTTCAAGAAAGATAGCAGCTTCGTGGTAATTCATTTCCCAATACATATCTGGATCAAAAGTTACAATAGGATTGCGAGACAAAGAAATACTTTCTGAAAGTATCTGGGAATCCATCCCAGGTAGAATACGATGACCCATTTCATTGGGAGTATCTAAAGCCGCCGTAGACTGCATTTTCATTCGGCTGTCTGAGGAAGGGCAAGACAACATAGATCCATATTCTAAAAACATTAAAAGCAAGCAGTGCCTATGATATGAGCGTGCAAACGTTTTATATTGCATTAATTCTACATAAATTAATTTGATATCAATTGCTTAACGATAAACAATAAATTTTATACGTGAATGCTAATTAAATGATTGAATTGACATAATTAGTATTATATGCAGTACACTATATTAGTTAAGTTTAACGTATCTACATGTATTATATCACAATCTTTCCCTTTATAACGGTATTCTTTGCCATATATAATAATCCAAATAAGGATAAATGCTAAATTGTCCAAATACATTTGTTAAGAAAATCAATTCTCAAATGTTACAATACTTCAAAAAGCTCTATTTGTAATTAACAGGGTGAAAATGAAATAACTATATTTAATGAAAACAGAAAGGTGTGCAACTAATAATATCTATATAAGCATAAATATTCCTAAACATAATTAATACAACAGGACAGCTTTGCAAAAAATTGATTAAATTATAAATACAATTATAGCAATAAACTAATCGATTAGACTGGCTTTAACGCAATTTGATTAATACTGAATTTTACAACAACAACAACAACAACAACAAAATGTTTTTATCAAAGAAAATACAAATTTACAATGAAACAATGGTATCTTTTTTTTTTTTCCCTAAACATTATACGTACGCAAGTAAATACCTATCTGCACAACAACACCTAATATCTAAAATCAACAGACGGAGAACGTTGGCCAATGACGTAAAACGATATCTCCTTATCAAGCCTTTACCTCTCTTTTTTAAGTATCATATACGTATTAAGAAAACATTTATGCAGAGACATAACAGGTGTTAAGCATACAAACGTAACGGGAAAAAGCACGACGCAACCAAAAGTTATGGAGGTTAGAAAAATTAAAGACACACTAGGACTACCGCTGGCGTATCCTTCAACATGGTGCTTATTCCAAGGATCGGCGTCATCCTCGAAACGTTGGTAAGTGTCTTGGGCTCCCCTATCACCTTGGCTGCCCATTTGTGAGGGCCCGCAACTGTTTGGAAGTCGAAAAACGACGGCTACCACCTCCGAACGCCAGGTTGTATTACGAGCGACTGAAGCCGAGTGCAGCGTCTGCTGCTCCCTGGCTTACCGAATATCGATGATTCACCACACCACTTCTAAAGACGACATGGATGAGTAATGAAAGGAGAGTAAGTTGCACTAGGCCAGGACATCTGTTAGCTATTATGCAGTCAGCAATCAAATCTCGCTTGTTTACGACAATTTTGAAAGGCGATGACGGTATTCTTGCTGCCAATGCATTGAACGTTGATCCTATTATTTCACTATACTTTCACTCACTATGTTATTGGGTACCGATGGACTTCCCTTTACGGCTGGCTTAAGCAAGGATTGGCTTGTAAATTATAAATAGAGCCAGGTATATAATTTTGTACATACGAAGGAGCTGAACTACATTGCTATATAAAAATTTAGATCTCGTAATTAGTAATGACGCATAACTTTTCGCTTCGTTTAGTTGGTTCCTTTCAATAGCTATCATAATTGAAAGGTAGAATTCTTTATTCAATTTATTTTGCATTCATTCATTGACACATACGCTTCTGCGTCAAAACAATGCCAAAACCCTCGAGGCTGCATTATATATATATATATATATATATATATATATATATATATATATACAACTATATACATACAAATATATACATACAAACACACACACATACGCACAACACACACACACACACATATATATATATATATATATATATATATATATATATATATAATGGAAAATCTATATATAGAATGCAGTGTCTAAATTAACAGAATCTCAACTAGAAATATAAATCATTTATTAAACATAATTTACTAATGAATTTTATTACAACAGTCTAACTTGAAGGTTTAATAACAAAAATAAAATGATATTTGTTAGCATTGTGGTTCGTATTCAAATACAAGGATTGCTTCACGTGCTAATTATTTAATTGGATTGATTTCTGAAAACTGTGCCAAATTTTGTCTTTATAATATGATGCTTTACAAGCAGTCAGAACAAATTTACACAATAATTATATTATATTCACTTATAATGAAGTATTGTAAAATTTACATTACAAATATTTGAATATTGTTAATTCTTTATCCATTTTTTTTTATATGCCACTGAATTACATATTTTTGGGCATGACAGGGCGATAAATAATTGCTCCCATTAATACAAATGCTTTTACCTCGATTATATCGTAATAATAACAAAAATATTATAAAAACTAACTTTCCATTTCTAACTTAACATTAATTTATAACATTTTACAATGAAATTTTAATACAATAAAAATTCCAATTAATTATTTGCCCTCGTTTCTTTATTTATCTAAAATTGAAAATTGTATAGATCTGTTTTAAAGTAGAACGTACTTTTCCAAAAACTTCAAATGCCATGGAAAATAATAAAAACAAATAATACAACATTACTTTTCTGCACAGTTGAAAACAAAAACAAAACAAAACAAAACAAAAAAAAAATACCGCAGTAACTTTTTATAATTACGCATGTGTTACTTAATGTTGTTCTATAACTTTGTATATAAAGGCAACGGGAATTCCAAAATTGTGCCAGACTATGACATAACATAAACTGCTTACGCACATGAGATATTCCACATATGTTTTGAGCCCTATCTTCTTTATATTTACTATTTAATCGAAATAATGTAATTAATAGCTTCTAGTATTTAGTTGAATTATAGGAAATGTAGTTATTGTCGCATCACGTATTAATTGTAATCTATTATATGATTTATTTTAGCAATATTTATTTAGCCATTATTCTACTATCAAATAATTGTAAAAGAACAAATTACACACACTATCCAAATGTATTCAATATTAATTTATAAATGTATTTTTGGACATAATTTTTATACCGATTAAGTTTGCATTTAATCGTAAGTTAAAATATACTGAATGTATATTTATATTCATAACGGAACCACAAATTGCTTATATTTTATTAAAATTATCGTTTTATTTTGTATTTTCTATTCAAATTGTATTGTACATACTTAATATTTTAAGGCAAATTGATAATTTATATTTATGTAAATAAATTAGTCATCAACTCGAAGAGTATTGAATATCGATAAGTATTGATTCCTTGAATTTAAAACGCAATAAAATAAAATAACAATACATTGATTGAGATATTCGAAAATTTAAATGTTATAATGATAAATTACGAGGGAAGGCATTTTATGTTAAATAGTCGATTTAAAAGTAAATGCCGCATAGGTTCGAGTGTGGGTTAAATAAAAAATTCAAAAATTGGCATGTAAATAATATTTTTATCATACTAACAATTTTGCAGGTACAAGCTTATAATTTATTCCTGTTAATAACGTGACAATAATAATAATAATAATAATAATAATAATAATAATAATAATAATAATAATAATGATTATAATAATAATAATAATTTTTATAACTTAAGCAAGCTTCATTTTTATTTTATTTTATAAAAAGATATAGTTTTAAATAGTATAAAAGATCGGTTGATCTTGCAACCGTGTATGCTTTAAAATGAACATTCCTGAAAACAGAAATGAAAGATAATTTTATGAATAATGAAAATAGTAATAGTATTTTGAAAACAACATAAAAAGTCTACTTGTGCTTGATAAAAGTAATTTTATTTTTTTTTAAAAACCTAGCTGGAATGCGACTCTACACGTGAGACGGGTACAATATGTAAAACTATATTCTACGATATTTATAACTATATATGCTTTATGATTTTTTTTTTTCGATCAACGTAATATATTATGTATAATATGAGAACGCAGTTTATCGTAATATACTTCATTCCTTGACAAATGTAAACACTCTGTGATTGAAGTAGACACTTTCGTATAGGTCCAGGCCTTAAAACTTCAAGTTCGTTGCCCAAGTACCGGTCATCGTTATTAAAGTACACATTGAAGTTATTTAAATTGCTCGATAACATTAATAATCTCACGAGTGTGTATACGTTTGTCCTCAATGTTACAATCAACGTTCGGCAATAGTTTTTTCCGACTGTAAAGATCGAGTGCTCTTAGTAATTTCTCTTTGCATTTAATTTGTAAATCGTTAGGGACGTAACAAGCCTCTGCGACCACAAAGACCTGCATCGTCGCTTCCAAATTTTAAACTTTGTTATCTCGCTTTTATTATTTTTAGTACTTCAGTGCTTTTGCTCCCGAATAAACCGGCTGATATTTACAGAAATATACATCATTATTGATTTTTCTTGTTGTTTTCAATTCCGATATATATATGTATATATGCGCTCTACCCAACATGTTCGACTTGATGACAACGAAACAAAACAAATGTTACGAGAATTCGCACTTAGATCTGCAATAATTTATGTATAACTATCTACATATTTACGTTGACAAACTTGTGAAAAACGAGAAGATCGAAGAACTACTACTCTAATTAAGCAGTAATTCAAATAAAGAAAAATTGTACATAGTTATATATATATATATATATATATATATATATATATATATATATATATTGCTTGATTTTGTTTATTTAGAGACGTAATATTTGATTATTTAGAGACGTAATATAAATATATTATGTCTGAATCTCTCCCTCCATCCCTTCCCTTCCCCCCGTCATACCCCATCCCTTACCGAATCCCTTCGAGTTCTTCATATTTTATCCCCTAGCAGTTATTAGAGAACATTATCTCTGAACGCAAAAATAAATTTAATGTACGGAAGCGTCTAAACTTGGATACGTCACTGGTTTCAAACACTCCATAGATTATAGTCTTCTTTATACGAAGCAGCGCGCTCACATACGTAGCACATCGTTTAGTTTTACTCACTCTCTCTCTCTCTCACACACACACACACACACACACACACACACACACACACACACATATTCTACGATGCAAAAAAAATAAAAAATATCTTGAACTACATTGTCCAATATTTTTGTTTGTATTTAAATAACTTAATAAAGTTTCGAGCTCAAAAGTTTGTTGTTTCTGTATCAATGGACAATAGTACAGTGTCTCGTAAGATTGCATTCTATATGTACAGCCAACTAGACGCTCCTACAAGGAAACACATTTATTTCTTCGACTCCATCAAGCGTAACTAGCCATTTCTAATCAGCACCTTTTCAATGTTCAAAGGCGTTCGTAAGAAATTTCGAAGTTTTCTACATCTTCTTCTTTTACAAGGTCATAAAAGCAAGGAACGAGTGTCGGTTTATCGTCGAGTCGATTGGTCCTCAATTATCGTGTACATACACACGTGCGTCGCGCACATTACATAAAAATGAAAACGTGGTAATTGTCGACCTCTCTCAATGGTACGCTTGAGTCAATTAAGTACACAAAAAAAAAAAAAAAAAAAATTATAGGACTTTTGTAAAAAAAATTATTTAAAAATGATAATGACAGTTGAGAAGAGAAATTCATATATCGATAACGAGAAACAATACTTGAAATCAATCGTTCGACTTACAAAATTTGTTTTTTACACGATAAACTCGAGCATCCCCCGTACTTGCCTCGATGACCGCCGATAAGCCAAGAAAGGCCGTTTCACCCCTGTGCGGTATGCTCCTCTTTATTCACTTCGCTCCCGGCGAAGGCCAAGATAACATCTCTTTTCAATAATTTATTTTCACTTCTACTGCATTTCTAGAAGTTAGGATTGTACTATTTTCATGAATACTACAGTCGCGCGCGAATTCCGATGTGCAACAGGTTCATGTCGCCGTCGTTGCAGCACTGCTCTGTTGTATTTGGTCCGTCGTACTCGCGGTAATGCCACTGATCATCTCCTCGGTGCACAGCTTTTTCGTCTCGGTCTCCGTACTACCGGAGTTTGTCGAGCTTGAGCTACACTTGCGCTTGTGGCTACTACTTAAGTTACTCGAGGAACGAGATACCGAGGACTCCTGCGGATTACTGTTCCTTTCCGACGAAGAGGTAGTGGTAGCCTTATAGGACGACGAATGAGAGCTACGGTGATAACTGCTCGACGACGACGATGATGACGACGATAACGAAGATGTTGTTGTCTCTTTAGGCGTTTTGACCTTTCCATCCTGAGGCGTCTTATACCGATGACTACCGTTGCCATTGCCATTGCCATTGCCATTGCCATTGCCATTGCCATTGCCATTGCCGTTGGCGTTGCCGTTTCCACTACCACTACCAATACCACTACCACTACCACTACCATTTCCACTGCCACTTCCACTGCCACTTCCACCACAACTGCTGTTACTGTGAGTACTGCTGTGATGTCGTTTCCTCTCCCTGTCCTTTTCTCTGTCCCTGTCCCTGTCTCTAATCCTGTCACGATTTCTGTGATCATTCTTTTTGCGATCTCTGTGCTTGCGATCATCTCTGCTGTTGTTACTACTATTACTACTACTGTGCTTCTTCTTACTCTTCTCGTGATTCGATTTATCTTCGATCCATGCACTCGAATGCTTCTTTTCTCCCGGGATTTTGTCTTTCTCTGATTCTTCCTGCTTCTCCTCGACAAGCGCTACGGACATTGTTAATGGCAGCGCATTTTGCTCCTTTGTCTCCTCCTTCTTTTCACAGACAATTGTCGTTTCATCGACGACTTTTGACTCGTCCTCTGCCATCTCTATTAAAGCTTTCACAGCATTTTCCGTGGCACAATCAAGCTTTGATGTAAATGCCCCAACGGTTTCCGCTTCCAGGAGTCTATAGGACTTTTCGATGCTCGCGCTATCCTCGCTGCACAACTTCTCCGCGATTTCCAGGCTCTCTTTACGAATCTTCTCGAGCATCTCCTTCGAAGCCGAGGAGACACCGTCACGTAATGACTGGCACACTTCCTGTACGTCCGTCTTAGACTTATAAATGGCGATTTCCAGCGCCTTATCGACTACCTGACTTGCGTACGTTTTACCAGCCGTTTGACGGGCCGAAAGCAATTCCGTATCAATCTTCATCGCGATTGTTTCCTGTTTTAAGTTTGGCTGTTCGTTGTTCACAACGCCTCCGATATTGCTCGCACTTCGTGAGCTCTCAACACCAGGTTTGCCGAGTTCTTTACCAAGAGCTTTGGGTAAGACTTCGAAAGCTGGATTACTGGAGCTTGTAGTTCGATTTTCCGATTTACTTGAACGATGACTACCGGACGAACTATGCCTTCTGTGCTCCGAAGACGACGACGATGAGGAGGACGATAATTTTTCGCTGTGTTTTCGTCTGCTTTGTTGATTACTGCTACCGCTGCTATGACGATGATCTTCGCGCTTTTTATCTCTGTAATTTTAAACATAGAGATGAATAAATAATGCGAGATTGTGCTTTGTAAAATTCTATGTTTTTACAACAAATTGCCGTATATTTATAATTATTCGCGCTACAATATTTGCCCAGACCATTAAAGTCAAGCCAATAAAATTAAGGAGACTAAATTATTGAACTGTTTGTGAAAAATAGTAATAAATAAAAGGGAGTTCTTATCGCATAAATGATTGCATTAGAATTTAAAATTTTTAATCTATTATAATATTTTTATCGTAATCTATGCGGCCAAGCTACGGAATTCTATCAAAACGATATGACATGGTGACAGTGATACATTGCTTACAAATAATCGTGAAGATTTAAAGCCAAAGCGTAAGAACGAGCATCGAGCGTACCTATCCCTCTTCTCGGTAGAAGTTTTCCTTCGCTCTTGCTTTCGTTCCTCTTTTCGTTCCCTGTGTCGTTGCCTCTCAGGCTTCTCGGAGACGCCTTTATCAATGGCGAGTGTCCCGGTGGTCGACGACACGTGCGTCGTGCTGCGTTTTTCCTTCTGCTGCTGCTCGGACTTTTTGAGATTCCCTTGATACTCGGCGGCTCGCTCCTTAGCCTTCTTCTCTTCGTCGACACTGTCGCGCCTCTCCATCTTCTGCCTGTCGGCGTTCTCCTTCTGCTCATCCTCCTCCACTCCGTGCGCGAGCGCCTTCTTGTCCTTGTGATGGTGCGCATGGGAAGATCGACGCGAACCGGCATTGAAGGTAGTCGAGGTCGTATCATCTGGATAGTACTGCTGTAGCCTGACGTGCCAGGCAATACTCGAGACGGCCGAAACCGTCCTGAACTGGTGGATGATGTTGCGCGGGAGGAAATATATGTCGTTGTCGTAGAGGCTGATCCTCGCGTATCGTATCGACTGCCTCCGTAGCTGATTGAGCTTAGCATCCTCGAGCCACTGAACGCACTGGGATATAGGAGGCTCGTGCAGATCCAGCTGCAGCTTCTCAACGAGCTCTGGGAAGTCCGCGGCGTGGAACGCGACGACGTCCTTGGTAATGCGATTCAGCTCGGAGGCCTGACCACCGTGGACTGCCTTGAGGACACCAACCGCGGCAGTGGTCATGCGCTCGAGCCCGTGGCCCACGTGGTCTGCGTGGGCCCGCGTTCGGTCCTCGAACATGTACTCGCGGGCCTCGGTAAGGCGCGGCAAGTACTGCAAGTTGCGTAGCTCGTTTATGCCGGTGCGTCGCCGCTTACAGGGACTTTTATTGATGTCTGCGGTCGGGACAAGCTGCTCACCAGGTCGAATCCACAGGATTGGGCCGTCGTTCGACTCCTGGGGGCTTTCCATTCGCACAGCCGACAGCGGACCCCAAGGCATCGTCTATAACAGCGAAACAAGTCCATCATTATGTACAATTTGTTTGATACGTTTAAGAGCTCAAACACTGAAAAGACAATGAACTTATCATTAGTCTTTTCATAATGCATTTTATGCTTAATTACGTGTTCATTAAAGCCACCAAACATTAACTTCTTTAATATTTTTGTCGCTATATTTTGTCAAATATGTTAATTTTAAGTATTACATTTATTCCAATGATATATTTCATCTTATTTATTAGTTTGCTAAACATTTTGTAGAACTCGCATAAGCTTTTGCTGATATATCGATATTAAATACTTTGGTGAACCACAACTTGAGAACGTCTTATTAAAATATATCTACTAATGTTTATACTTGTATAATAACAATTATAGTTTTGTTGATTAAATTGTTTAAATTATTAACTCTTTCTTTAAAGATGAAAACTGATGGATTGAAATTTCTAACAAAAAAAATTACTTTGTAACAATCCTTTCAAGTAATGGAATTTTGAAGTTTTCACGAATAATGTAGAATTTGAATAACTCTCTCGAGAATTATTATTTTATACAGCTATCTTGTAGATTAAAACATAAAAATAATAATATAAAATATATGTAATTTATCTAACCGCAAAAAAATTCTGTGAACAATTTACTATAATACTGGAAAGAACTTATGATTGTGTTATTTAATTGCGCTGGAAATCATTTTGAAACTTCCGTTGATTGTGTGCTAAAGAATGTATGAGCTTCGAATAAATTTGAATAATCGTATTTATTTGCGTTAGATATATTCATGGTATTTTTAAAGGATTAAATAATGCTTCGAAATCCTAGGATGGATTAATTATTTCGGTAAATATATTGTATATGTGAGAGATTATAAATTCATTAATAATCCAAATTTTTGTATTATTATACATTCAAGAAAATTGCAACACAATTTATCAGGAATTTTCATACCTCGTCATATTTCAATGTTTTTACTATGCTAAATGTTTTTAGAATCATAATTTCCTTAAATAAATAATTTTTACTTAAAATACCACAGACAATACAAAATATAGAATGTTATAAGTTTCCGTTATAAACTACAAACGATTCATAATTTTATTTATAACATTTAAATAGGTTTTATTACGTTTAAATTAGATTTAAAAATAATTAAAAATTTCAAATATACTATGTACAAAATATTGTTAAAATAATGAATTGATAAAATATAAGATAGAATAAATTTTTCTAATATAAATTTCTAACATAAATTGTTAAATTTAAGGAATATTATATCAAATGTTTTTTTTTTTTTTTCTAAATCATGTTTCGAGAAAGATTTATATTATTAACGATTCAACTGTTTCCATAATTTAATGCACAATGATAATCAATAAGTAATGCAACGATTGCAATATTCTGTAATACAACGGAAATATTCATTTTATTACCTTAATGTTCGTTGCAATAGTAAATTAATCTGAAATTTCATTATGTCAAAGTTTAGTTAGTGTTTAGTTAATGTAGCGATACAAAGTTAAATTTAAATAAGTTAAATACGTTGCAGTGCATTGTTTTGGCACCATACATATGCGTCGATGTCTATTTGTAAACTCGTAAGTCTAAAAGTGACTCGACAGCTGTAAAAAGGCTTAGGTCATCTGTGTACAAGAAAAATAGGGTGGGTTTGGAGTGACCACGAATTGTGTTTATGAAAAGAATATAAGCATTGAGAGCATCACAGTATGAATCTAATATATGCCAACTGTATACATAAAGTCTTACATTATTACAAATTCTATTACGTTTGTCAAATAAGATATCTATTTAAATATCATGTTTCAAGTTTTAAAGCTTAAGTAGAAGTCGCTTAGAACAAAATAAAATTGAATGGCTGGAAAAGTCGTTATATATATATATATATATATATATATATATATATATATATATATATATAGATACGAAACGCTTTTCTTACTTTCTTTTTCTTTTACAAGTATTAATACTAATCAATAATAATTAATAATAATATTAATGTTTAAACAAACGTTAAGTAACGCGAATTAATACTTGAGGGAACAATTTAAATGTATTGATTTACGATAAGTAATTTTCACAGAAAATTTGTTAGGAAGGTAATAATAATCATATAATTAAAATTTTCAACGATCTATTCAATGGTTATTTTTCAAACGGAGCCTAAATAAATTGTTCGCTATTGATTATATTAATACAGTTTAATAATCTTACTACCTTATTTCATAATTAATATAATATATAAAATAAAACTACTGTTACAATTCATTAAATGTTACAATTTTTTCAATGTAATAAGTAATTAGTGCTACCTAATTACTTTTTTCTGTTTCACAAGATCAATAATTATTTCGAGATCCTACTAAGCGCTTATAGATTGACTAGTGTAGGAATTAAATTTTTAAATTCATGAATTAAAACGATCCTATTCTTAAGATAAAAATAAATAAAATATGATTAACAAACTTAATATTACTACTTTTATATTCATTTCTCGCGTAGAATCTTATATTTGCTTGTCATTAAATAATGTTACAAACTTCAAAAAATCTAATTAAATTAGACTATATTTGAATTTGAATTAATTATTTTCAACAATTCTTTAAATCTTAAGTCAACAAAACTTTCAATGATTATGAAACTATTAATTATGGATTATAATATTAATTACTCCCTACTGTATTAGTTTGTTTCAATATGAGCTATAATTATATTATTTACAAAAAATCGTAATACACTACGCGGTAGAATTATTACAAGAAATATCACAAATTTATTCGAGAAAAGAATTATTAAAAATAAACTTTTAAATTATAGATTGCAATTGTATTAATATTAAAGTACACGCAGTTACTTAAAAAAATTATTTATACCTTTATATTAACATCGTCTTAAGTGTTACTACGTCATATATATATATATATATATATATATATATATATATATATATATATATATATATATATGTATTATATTTTAGTATCTATGCAGAAAAGCTTGTTAAAATTAATCAAAAGCTTTTTCATATTTTATAAAAAAAACAAAAGAAATATTTTGATTTATGGTATTTGATAATCGCAATTCATTATTGAAAATTCAGTTAAAAAAGTATATTAATAAGTAAAAGTAGATACATAAAACATACGTATTTATATTAATAGCTTTTAAGATTTGAAAAATTTTTGTCTACTTGTAATGGAATAATTTAAGTTTTGTAAAAAAAATGTTTTGTAAAATTGCATATAAAATATTTGTCAAAAACTCAAATATATTACTTATTCTTAATGCATATTGTATACTAAAATAAAACAAACTATTCTCACATTATTTATGTATCTTATATTTATTTTACGTGATTAGATTTAGTAGAATAAATGTATTTTTAGCTTTTTGCTTTCGAACCATTTATATCGTTATAATAAATAAATGTGCGTCTATCTTTCCTTGTCTACTGAACATAGTTGTAAATTTTTGTAGCGTACACTATTGGCTTTACTAGACGAATATTTTGACGGTAATGCGCATTAAGATAGAAAGTCATATTTACCATTTTTAAAAAGATATTTTCCTCTAGCACCTGCAAAATATCGGGAAAATAGCCACCAACTTCTTCGTGCACTGTTCCCACTAAACTAATTTGATGTAAAGGTCCGTATCGTACAGTACCATTATTGTAAGCTTTACAAACATGTTCCTTGTACTGTAACATCGTTGTCGTTTCTATATCGCTCTTATGTCCCAATACACCATTTTTTACGGTTAAAGTAGGATACATCTCTGCCATGTGATCCAATAAATCTGGCATGTATGAGGCAGCATTATGAACAATACCCATTACGTGATGAGCATTACCATTCTCATCCTCTCCAAATACAACCTAAATAAATGAAATGGCTATTTATAAAATCTGTCTTTGGATTGTTCGATATCTCTCTCAATAAGAAAACATTTACCTTGAAATATTCGTGTGCCAATTCCTCGAGCTGCTCGCTTGTTAGAACGTCAATTTCATCTTGATACATATGTACTACCGAAGCTCCGCCATTGGGATAAGTTTCTATATGAATAAAATCCTTGTACTTCAATCCTTGCGAATGAACCGGTGCATCGTATTTACTAGGCTGCTTATCCAGCTGTTTGTAATTCTTTACTTGGAGATTGAGTTTCAAATTATCAGCGTTTGATTTATGAATGGAGCTTACAGTGGTTAAAGATTTATGATACAAGGGAGTAGAGGTACTACTTCGCCGATCCCTTTGGCATTGTATACCAATGCTAGACCTTTTTATTTTACTTCTTTTGTAGCAGCGCGTACAATGATGCCTCTCCGAACGTTGATCTTTCCGTTTCGAAGATGACGAATGAGACTTGGTATGCGAATTAGTCGTAGAATCATTTTTATACTTGGTATCGTCCGCTTCGCATTTAACTTCGACAGGTTCCTGCTTAATTTTTTCGGTTACGAGCCTATCCACTAAGATCTCTGGCTGAACAGCTATATCCTTCTTTTCATTTTGAACACTGCACTGATTGAAATTCTTCTCTAGCAGGGGCTCAATTTTCTGTTGGTTAGGGAAGGAATTCTCAATAATCTTGACGCTGGTCTTCCATGTATTACCTACTGACATCAACGGCAGGCCATAAGTCATCGAGCTCTTAGTAATAATAGTACTCGCTGGGCTATTGTGGCCAGTCGACACTCGCGGTGGATAATCCGGACTTTTTGGACTGTCTAATCCAACTTGGCCAGAGGCGCTCTGCAAGCTCTTTGCCAATTGGGGACTCATGCTGGATACATTGCTCTTCTCATCCATTTGGGACGAGACGACGGTTTTCGTACAATCATCGTCATTATTCGAGCAGCAGGATGAATCAATCTAAAGAAAATTCGTCATCGTTTCATAAGTCTTTTCACACAGGAACTTACCGTTCAAACGTATTCTTACGTACATGAGCTAAGCAAGAG
>NW_011948423.1:7041138-7042993 GCF_000503995.2 Ceratosolen solmsi marchali
CATTCCGATGCTCTCGACTTCCTTGCTCGGCTCGCTATCTGAAAAATCGAAAGACTCAATTGTAACAGCGCAATGATAAGCAAAATCGAATAAACCGGAGCTTGTTTTCGTGTCTCTCGGCAAGTGCAAGTGAAACCAGAAAATTCTAAAAATAATCTACGAGTTTCGTTTGGCTCACGGGTGCGAGATGCTGCGTTCACAAGTGGTCCGAATATCCGCGCCACACTATCTAGGAACACGCGTAGAAAACGTAGAAAGTACCATCAAAAAGTATCGTCGGGCTTGTTTCTCTTTCTTTTCATTTCTTTTTGCGTATTGTTTCGTTAAGCGCGATGGATAATCGGGCGAGCGAAGCAGCCGCGGTGGTAAGGTTGCGGCGAGATCGCGGTTATACGCGGTGCACTCGTCGACGCACGATAATTCGCTGTCGTGTACCTTGATGGAGGGGCTCCGGGCGATCGCCAGTGGTGGCAAGAAGATTCGTCGACGACTCGGGCAGTGCATCGTTATTCCCAGACATGTCGTTGATGGGCACATAACCGCTGCCCGCCGACGATGACGCCTTTACGGGGCTCGCGAGGAAGCTCTCGCCCTCGCTCCTCTCGGGTCGCGCTTCGTCTTCTTTGGCAAGTACAAGGAGGACGGCGGTGGCGGCGTTGGCAGTATCGGTGGGCGTCGCTCTACGCTCTCGCGAAGGCTCTACCACGGTCCTTGGCGACTGTCGTCCCGTCTTCGCGTCCTCGCCCTCTTCCTCGTGCTCGTCACCGCGATTATCAGTGCTCGTGCGCTCCCCCCCAACACCACTATTTACATCGCGTCGCGCGTTTGACACGGCAGCCGAAGCAATATCGGTGGCCATCTTGATTTTTCCCACAGCGTTGCGCTTACTTCTTTCTACGCACGCACACCAATGCGCGCACGTATGCGCCAAACGAGACGGCGCACCGATGCTGAGGCGACGACGGCGACGGCGACGATCTCCGGACTCTGGCCGGGAGTCCGGTGAATTTTATAATAGCGGCATCGTCGACGCATTCTCGACGCTGGCCGATGCCTTCTTTATTACTCGCTAAACGGCCGAGTCAAATGCTAAATTGCCGTGGAGCCATGAAGGATAATAGGCCGCCGATGCGTGAGTAGCGTGGCAAGCTGAAATATTGTAAAATAGCCCTAATGCGTTCGTACGCGCGCGATTCGTGACGTCGGAGGCGGATTGAGAGCGATTCGCAGTTAGCACACGTAGAAGAGGCTTGGCCGAGTCGTCGCTGCAGCCGTGTAAATAATCTAAATGTGCGCGCAGTCAAATTGACTGCTGTGGCTTTCGTAGTAGTAGTAGTAGTAGTAGTAGTAGTACTAGTAGTAGTAGTCTAGTAGTAGTAGTAGTAGCAGTAGTAATAGTAGTAGTAGTAGTAGCAGTAGTAATAGTAGTAGTAGTAGTAGCAGTAGTAATAGTAGTAGTAGTAGTAGCAGTAGTAATAGTAGTAGTAGTAGTAGCAGTAGTAATAGTAGTAGTAGTAGTAGCAGTAGTAATAGTAGTAGTAGTAGTAGCAGTAGTAATAGTAGTAGTAGTAGTAGCAGTAGTAGTAGTAGTAGTAGTAGTGTTGTCGTTGTTGTTGTTGTTGTTGCTGTTACTGTTACTGTTACTGCTACTGATACTGCTATTGTTGCTACTGTTACTAATGTTGTTGATGTTACCGCTGCTGCTGCTGCTGCTGCTTTATTCAGTCGATGCCTCGATGCCTAATTACTTGTGGATTTAAGCAAACACGATGGTGAAGCGAGACTTGGAAATATGTAATGTATCGAATATTGATGTTGCGCATGAATTGAATGGACCGTGATTAAGGTGGAGAAT
>NW_011948423.1:7043003-7051333 GCF_000503995.2 Ceratosolen solmsi marchali
CGCGAATGCACGGAAGAGCGGAGTGGTGACGCGATTATCTCGATAATACTTTATTGCGAAAGTCTATTGGCCGTAGATGAAGAATAATCGAACAAATGCGCGCTTTGTTGTTTGATTTTAGGTAACACTGGGCCCGTGATAGCTGACTGTTTGAAATTGCCATTGAAATGATTTTGAGAATAGTCGCAGCAGTGTCGGTCGCAATAGTCAGTTTATGATTGCGATATTATGACTTGAAATGTTGGAAGGTTGGAGCTTTAAAGTCAGAGTCTACTACCGTGTACATTTATTTTTAAGATATTAGTTGGAAATGGATCGTTAGTTTAAATTGTAAAGTGTATATTTATCGACACATTGGAATGTCGAAGTTTGTAAGTCAAAGTTGATGCTTTATATTTTTCATTGTTATGTTAATTTGAATTTGTATGCCGCGGTGAGATTTAAATGCGCAGCGGCGGCAGCGGCGGCGGCGGCGGCGACAACGACGACAATTCGGATTGATCCATTGATTTTTTTTTCTCCCCCGCGAAATAATCGACTACCAAGTACGTAAGGTAATGAATTGTGTTATGATTCTGATTGAACGAGCGAAGGTTCGTTATTACGTCGCATAATAGTTTTACGTGTACGAGCGGAGACGCGGTTCCTTAAAATACGCAGAGGGGGAAAAAAAATACATGTATATAAGCGTTCTTGTAGCATTATATTTTAATTTGAATTTCGCAGATTCGTGAATTCAAGATGGCCAAGTAAGAGAAACAAGGAGTTTAAAAATGAGATAGAGTGATTGGGAGCTAGTGGAAAGGGGATCGTAAACTTAAATTCCCAACGGCCTAAATCCAACGGGATTTCATGAAAACTTGAGGAAATAGGCGAGGCTGAGGCGCGCTGACGAATACAGCCGATGCAACGGGGAGGAAATCCGCGACTCGACTCGTTGCAGTTTGACGGCAGCCCAGAATAACCGTCATCGTCTGGAGGCAGTGCATGCTTCGAGCGCTGGTGGAGGGGGGGACTTAAGGAAGTGATCAGTAAAGAATAACAAAAAGTTCCACTACCAGCCGGTATTGACGCGTGCGCCATTCCCTTTATAAGCAAGACGAAAACGCCATTCGCGAGGTCGAGTGATTGTTCGATCACTCAAAAAACGGTTCAACATTGTTCATCCATTTGTCTAAGTCTTTGATTTAACAATACAATGGAGTCTTTAATTCCAGTCATCAATAAGCTTCAAGATGTTTTTAATACCGTGGGTGCTGATGCTATACAACTACCACAAATCGTTGTTTTAGGAACACAGGTTTGCATTAATACTTTGGTCTCTTTACTTCACTGTATTATTGTACTATGTTACAACGGTTATTCCAACAATTTTCAAATTCACGACGGTTATATCATGCACGTTCGATAATCATTTACTCAATTAAGCACAAGAGTTTTATTGCCTTGAAATATGATAAATCGCTTAATAACTCTGACGCATTTTCTTTTATCTAATATTTTGCCTTTGTGATAATTTCTATATATAAATGGATGGACCACAAAAAAATTTTTGTTTTCTCTCCCGATTATAGAGTTCTGGAAAATCATCGGTGATAGAAAGTCTTGTTGGACGTACATTTTTACCAAGGGGCACAGGCATCGTGACTCGTCGACCATTGGTATTACAATTAGTATATTCCCCGAAAGATGATAAGCAAAATCGGAGTGCCGAAGATGGTACTTTGGATGTGGATGAATGGGGCACTTTTCTTCATCAGAAACACAAAGTTTATAAAGACTTCAATGACATTCGTAGAGAAATTGAGTTTGAAACGGATCGTATGGCTGGTGATAACAAAGGAATATGTCCCGAACCCATTAATTTAAAAATTTATTCTAAATCTGTAGTTAACTTAACTTTAATTGATCTTCCTGGAATAACAAAAGTTCCAGTGGGAGATCAGCCCGAAGATATTGAAAGTCAAATTCGCCAATTAGTTGTTAAGTATATTTGGAATCCAAATTCAATTATTTTAGCAGTTGTAACTGCCAATACGGACATGGCTACTAGCGAAAGTTTAAAAATGAGTAAAGATGTTGATCCCGATGGTAGGAGAACATTGGCTGTCGTTACAAAATTAGATCTTATGGATGCAGGTACTTGTATTGATTTTTACTTTTTGTTTTTTTCTTATAATTTTTAATCTATAACTTTAATTTTCTTTTAATCAGGTACTGACGCTATAGACATTTTATGTGGTAGAGTTATTCCTGTACGATTAGGTATTATTGGTGTCGTCAATCGTTCTCAACAAGATATCATAAATAACAAATCTATAAAAGATGCTTTGAGAGACGAAGCTGCGTTTTTACAACGGAAATATCCTACCTTGGCCAATAGAAACGGAACGCCTTACCTAGCAAAAACATTAAATCGTTTATTAATGCATCATATTAGAGACTGCTTGCCCGAATTAAAAGTAATGAGGAATTATAATAACATAGACTTTAAAATAAAACA
This sequence comes from Ceratosolen solmsi marchali, assembly GCF_000503995.2. Taxonomy (NCBI): domain Eukaryota; kingdom Metazoa; phylum Arthropoda; class Insecta; order Hymenoptera; family Agaonidae; genus Ceratosolen; species Ceratosolen solmsi. The sequence continues at coordinate 7,045,507 of NW_011948423.1, forward strand.
TTATAAATATTTTAATTTTGTAGACACGTGTTAATGTAATGGTGGCTCAATTTCAAACGTTACTCAATTCTTATGGAGACGATGTAAGCGACAAAAGCCAAACGCTTCTTCAAATAATTACGAAATTTGCGAGCAGTTATTGTTCAACAATTGACGGTACTGCCAGAAATATAGAAACAACAGAATTATGTGGAGGTGCAAGGATTTGTTATATTTTTCACGAAACTTTTGGAAAAACTTTGGATTATATTCATCCATTGGCTGGTTTAACAAAAATTGATGTTCTAACTGCCATTCAAAATGCTACTGGACCAAGACCTGCTCTCTTTGTGCCTGAAGTATCATTCGAACTCCTAGTCAAAAGGCAAATACGCCGACTCGAAGAACCTTCCCTGCGTTGTGTGGAACTTGTGCACGAAGAAATGCAACGTATTATTCAACATTGTGGAATAGAGGTACAACAAGAGATGCTACGCTTTCCGAAACTTCACGAGAGAATAGTCGATGTTGTTACACAACTCTTACGTCGACGACTTCCCACAACCAATACAATGGTAGAATCGATAATTTAAAAAATATATATATGAAATTTTCTTTATTTTTCATATATTCATGGAATTTAAATATACTTGATTGCTTATTCATAGGTGGAAAACTTGGTTGCCATAGAATTAGCATATATTAATACGAAACATCCAGATTTTCACAAAGATGCTGCTCTTGTTTCTTCTTTAGTAAAAAATGTCGAATTAAGTCAACCAAAGCCAATTAAAAGACATTTATCTTCGTATCCTAACTCGACAACTAATGCCATTATTCCAATAGAAAATGTAAGTAATTGTTAGTTTTTTTCGCTGGTATATTTAATAAATTCGTGAAATATTGCCTTTCCATTATAAATAGAAAATTAAAATTATATGCTTTTGAAAAGAGGATCAATATTAAAGTATAAAAGTTTTAATTACTTAATATTTGGTAGATTTGTATATGTTGAATATTTTTTATAAAAAAAAGTAGAAAACAGTTCAGTATGGTTAAGAATATAAATGTAACGTTAAATAGATAATAAATTACAGTAATTAAATATAATATATATATATATATATATATATATATATATACATATTGCTAAATATTGCTAAATAGTATAACTTAAATAATTTTATTATCATTTGCTTCGATACTTATACATGGTTATCGTGTTTTCTCATACTGAAAAATCGCATTAGAAATCATCGAACAATCGAATTAACCACAATACGTTTTCGGAGCACAATAATAAAGAAAATATTCAGCAAAACCACTGGCTTCTTAGTAATTTACTACCACAGGGCAGGCCGGAATCAGCTAGTTCAGCGGATGGATCGCCAGTTCGAAACCAAGACGACATGATATCGTTGAATTCGCTAAATTCGCTAAATTCAAATCAAAATTGCAATTTAATATTAGACTTACAAAAGGGTTCACCTCAACAGAAACCAGTTAATTTACTGCCAGAGGTGCCAATGCAAGCCTCTCGTAAATTAAGCGATCGAGAACAACGAGATTGCGATGTTATAGGTAAATGCGTCATGAAATTTTATTGCCTTTTTTACTTTTTATACATAGATTACTAATAGTAAAAATGTTATATATCAATAGATATTAATGCTTTATTTTTCAATTACGTTTTAACATAAATTTATCAGTGTATGATAAATAATCAGACATGTACAAATCAGTTTACTTGTAATGTTATTTAAAGTATATTAGAAAACCATTAAATTTTATCATTCTTGAAAGTTATTATTCTGCAAATTTTTATAATGCAAATTAATTAAAATAAAAAGGGCAAGTAAGATAAGTTGATGATCATTTCTCGTATCATAAATTGTTGGTTTATTGTTTATTAATTTGCATGTGAAAAATCTTTCAAATCAAAATATATGTATCAATTATATAATTTCTTATTCGATCTCTATTAACTTTAATAATTAAAAACTTAAATAGTATCTTAAAGAATATGGTTATTGAATTTGGTTTTATATAAATTATAATATTGAATAGATGTGGCATAAAAATTGTATCGTTCAAGTTCATGTCACCAATCATTAATTCATTTTCTTTAATTATTTTAGAGAGGCTCATTAAGACATATTTTTACATTGTCCGCAAGTCCATACAAGACAGTGTTCCTAAGGCTGTTATGCATTTTTTAGTTAATTTTGTAAAGGACAATCTACAAAGTGAACTAGTTACGCATTTATATAAGTCTGATAATGCAGAGGCTTTACTTAATGAAAGTGAACATATTGCCGTTAGGCGTAGAGAAGCAGCAGATATGCTTCAAGTAAGTATCATTCCTACATTAATTATTGACTATTAATACACTTAATTATATTTACATTGCTTCTACTAACTTTAAATTTTAGGCCCTCACTCAAGCTGGCCACATTATAAGTGAAATTCGCGAAACGCACATGTGGTAATTGAGCAGCGTTTTTGATGGGCTAGTTTTTCATAGAATGAACAGAGTGACATAATTTTAGATAAGTTGTTCGAAAAATACATCTCATAACTATGTATATTGGACCTATGTAAATACGTATTCATTTAAATAATTTTCACGCAAGCAAAAATGTTAGTTTCATTCGTTGATTAAAGACTCATTGCAAAAAATAGTGTTGAATGTTTAAGCTTACGATAAACATTAATATTATATATAATTTACACTATACGAAGTCATAGATATAAAAAATATTGCGATGGCATACAATAAGTATATGTCATGTAATAGGTGATTAAATAGAAGTCGATGATGTTGCATTCAGACATTGAATGATCGATTGTTGTGTTTTAATTGCTTCTAGACTTGGCTCTACTAAAATTTCATCAATGCATTTTGCATGCTCTAAAAGTAATGGTAACGCTTCATTATAATTACCATCGTACATTTTTGTTAGAGCTGTCAGTCTCTTTTTTATTGAATTTTTAAGCAAGTTACAGAATTTGCTTATTTCAATTTTTTTATTACATACAGTACATTGTACAGTAGTTCGAGTTCGACGACATGGCTTAGAACACGTTCTACATTTGAAATTAAATTGATCATTTGGTAAGGTCATTGGCCAATCTGCTGAACATGCCTGGCATTGACATTTAAAATAATATTTTTCAGCTAATAATTTACGTCTTAAATCCTTTTTATTCTCAATGAAATGTTGCCCATAACAATCAAGGATTTCTGAACTCTTTGATATAAAACGTATTGATTTAACAACTACGATGCCTGAAAATTGACATTCACTTATATGTACTGCAATACGTTATATTAAAAACATATTTATTGTACTTACCATTAGGAAAAGAGTGTCTAACGATGTTTGGATAACAACTGTGATTGCTTAAACTGACCGAAGTATAAATTGCACCCCCAACGTTATGTGGTTCCAGAATTTTTGTTTCCTCGTCACGAATATTCTCAACGATTTCATAGGCATTGCAATTAATAGTTTGCATGTTATGTAACAATGCGACCGCTAAAATTTGTAAGTGCTTCTTATAATCATTGGCTTCTGAATGAAAATAATTTAATGAATAAATTAGACATTTTGCAAAAAAAATGGATTGAATTGCCCTTTCTAAATTATCTTTTGGATTAGAAAGAGCGCAATTAGTTTCCAAACTAAATACAGTTTTGTAATCTTGTGGCTCGTATGTTTTCAATATACTAATGTCAAGAGGATTCTTGTCATTCGAATGAACTTGTAGAAACTCTTGATTAACATTTAACTCAAAATTCTGATTATACAAAGCTGTAATTACAGTTCTATACGCTAAAAGTGAATTTGTTTTTTGAATTTTATTTTCGTAAAAGTAATCGAAAATTTGGCACTCGAATTTGTGAAATTCATCCCATGCAAACTCACAGCATTTTTGCGAACAATATCGTACCTACAAGTAAAAAGTTCTTTGTTTTGTTAGATAATAAAGTAATATGTAAAAAAAAACGAAAAAAAAAAATAGTACCATTATTAAATTATTAATTATAAATATTACACAATGTACAGTGAATAAATACATCCTTCAATTTATAGAGAATATTAAAAAATCTTGATTTTTAGAAACGAATAATTTTCTTTTAAAATTAATCAATTGATCATTTGTGAAATACAGTATGGTGAAGAAAATCCATTTATTTTAATTACATGTCAGTTAAGTTAATCTTTAATTGTTATATTTGTTGACTATCGTGCTTTGAAAACTCAAGATTGAAGTATAAAATTAAGAAGCAATTTATATCTACAGTAGAATAAAATAGTTTTATTAACTTTTCAAGCACTTTGAGAAGCATTCATATATGCACAAACAACTTGAATACATACATACATTCAATGTCAATGTATGCACGAGTGATGCATTTTTTTACACATTATTATTGATCAAAGATCATAATTATATTAAAAAGCAAATAAGTATGTTCTTGCATCAAAAAAGCATACTCAATGGTCATTTAGATTTGCATGCAATCGTATTAATGCCTTATTTTTACATTTCTTTATATTTTTATATTCAATTTTACTTAATTTTATTTAGATGTTTCAATCTTTGTTATTCGTGAGAATTTATAGATTTGTATACAATAATGCAACACGCTGAATACGTAGTATAAAGTTGACAGTTTGCCTCATTCGGTCATAATCTAATGAGGTAATCGTGTACATTAGGTTTAATCAATACATAATTATAATCGTGTTATTTATCTTTAATATTATAATAATTAGAAGTTATAAGACGAAAGAATGATGATAGAGCTCGAAAAGTTGTGCCTATATGTTAAAAGTATATAGCGTAGCATTATTGTTTTGAAGAAGAAAAAAAACGAACCTTTTATGAACTATAATTGAAATAACTTTACTACTTAATAAGTTAATGATTAAATGCTTATTTACCGTTTGGCAATTTTGACATGGCACTGTGATAACATCTTGAAGCCTTAATGAAGCATGACAATAGAGACAATTCTTGTGCAGTGCAGCTATGTCGGTGCTAAAGGAGAAAGGCCTGTCTACTATCAAGACACTTCCGGGATCGATATCTCTTACAGCATATAAAAATCGCCCCTTCATCTTGTCATTACCAAGGGCAATTGCATCCGAACAACTGCTTAAGAAATCATTTGTTTTTCCCTCAACTACAGGTACATTTTCCTCCGCCTTAAATGCACACACACACACACATATACAGACACACACAAACGTACATATATATATATATATATATATATATATATATATATATGCGGGTGTGTGTGCGCGCGCGTATGTATGCACGTGAATATATAAATAAACACATGTACACGTTTGTTAAACTTTTTCTAAATTTCTATATCGCTATCGAGTATGTCCGCTTGGGAATATACAACACGACTTGTGCAATAAATTTACGAAATTACTTAATAATACATTTTAAAACTTGACCAGGCATTTCAACAAAATTAAAATAAATGAACGAGGCAAGTAAAGAAAAGTTTTGAAGCCCCGAGCCATTGATATTTCTCATTCGTTTGACTCGATAATGCCAAACAGCGATTTTGTTTAATTTTTCCAATTCTGAAACACGTTTATCTAGGCAAACAATCAATTATTACCTGTTTGCTTATAGATATTATCGTACAAATAGCCGAAAATTCTCTTTACTCGTCTCCGTTAGAATGATCTTGGTACGAGTAATGTCCTACTGGATTGCCGTACACGTCTCCGCGCACCCTTTAAAGCGACATACAATGATTATTACGCGACGAATGAAGAAAAGTCGCGTCATTCCGTTGTTTCCCTCGTTACCCTCG
>NW_011948423.1:7051358-7131358 GCF_000503995.2 Ceratosolen solmsi marchali
CGTCCCTCTCGTCACGCCGCTCTCACCGCCGCACTTTGAAAAACAAAATCGAACCTCACCCGATGTATTATCGCTTGGACCCGGAGAGGTTTATCGGTGTTATCGACCCGCTGCTGCTTCCGGTTGAGGAAATATTTCAAAAGCTCAAGTTTCTCGATTCTGAAACGCTCGTCATAGTCGTCTCCTTGATAATCCTCGTCGCATCGCTTACTCGCAAGCTCCCTTATGCATCGCATCGCTTCGTTCAAGTAGCCGTTGGAGCGACTAGACGCGCCCAAGTCCTTGTAGCAGTCCGAGTGCAGCAGCAGAACGTCCACTCTGCTCTCCTCCATAAAGGCCTGGTCCTGGACGCGCGAGATCACCTCCTCGAAGTACTGGCAGTCTTTGGCACAGCGCATCAAGTGACCTTGGCGATACGAGGCTCGAGCCCGTTGCACAAGAATCTCGAAGAAGAGTTGACTGCGCGAGGGCGCCAATGCGAGCGCCTCCGTTAAAATAGCCGCTGCTTTATCTGGATGGGCGACCTCGCCCGCGACAGTGGCCTCTCGACGGAGCTCCTTGGATCGCGCCTCGTTCTTGCCGCGATACATGTCGCCGATGGAGATGTCGGGGTCTCCCAAAGCCTCGAGTGAAATCCTTATCATTCCGGGCCTGTCGCCGCTACGTGAAAGCGCCTCGAAGCGATCACGAAATTCGTCGCTGGAAATGACTCGCTGGGCGTGCCGCTCGAATTCGGGAAAGAATCTAAAATTCATGTAGTTCTTCTTAGTATTTGGGATACTTAAGCGAAGATGTGGCGATAACTCTCTAGGTATTGCGAGAGATAATGATGCAACGACTAATAATAGGCTAAAAATGAATTGTTCGTAGCGTTGACTGACCAGTTGACGAGATGATTATTTGCACTTTAAAAAACTCGACCAACGGATTGATTTTTCCTCCTACTCCTCTTAGACTAATGACCTCTAAATGTAAGCGTCGCGATCATTAGGAGAGGCAATAGGAGAATTTTTAATTATGCCTATGCGTGGATTCTAGCATAAATTCTGCTTTATACGAAAACAGGCGAATTCGCACGCACTTAGGTGCATCTACGTGTCAAATAGCAGAGATTTACTCGATCGCCGATCTCGGCTTTCGGCGCTCACGTGCTTTCAAGCATTTCTTAAACAACTGCAAAGATATTTTATAATACGATTTCACAATTACCGATTAAATCTTTTGAGCCCTTAATCTAAAGCCCGCTGCTACTAAAAGCTAAATTAATGAAATGTCGAATTTACCGTTGAATATATTAGAATATTTATCGATTACATGACTTTACAATTGAATCACTCATTTAGCGTATTGCGCAATTGCTTAATTAAGTTACTAACGAAAATTCGGGCCCACTTTCTATCATTATCTTACGAAAAATCACAATAATTTCACTATCAACACTCAATTCTTAGTCAATCTTCCTCATTTACTTTATCTATCATGAAAACATAGACTTTCTTCTCTACAATTTTTTGACGCTTTTATTTTGTTTTTGCTTGTTTTTTAATTTGTTTTGTTTTTTGCCATTCGATCATCGATTATTACAAGTGTATATAAAGCAATGAGTTTATCTACGTTTACCTATGCTCTGATCTCTAATTAAAGATCCTTCCTATTCTCCATATTACGTGGCTTTTATAAAATAATTCACATCATTCATCGATAGAAATTCACTCGTAACGACAATAGAATGGAATTTTTAAAAATAAAAGCAAAAAAAAAAGAAGAGTTAAACTATTTTACAGCTAGATGCACATGCGTTTGTGGCTGTAGCCAATTTTAGATAGCAAAGCACCAACAAATTTCAATAAATAGTTCGATGCGATAAATGCACCAGTTAATGCAAGATATTTTTGTTATGCGCATGTACGTTGCGAATATTGCGATATATAAATATACAGACGTGACACAAATCAATAAAATACGCGAACTAACAAATGAAAATCAATGATCCACCAACGTAAGCACAAATCGTACGCGTTCGTACATCAGCAAATATTATTCATCGAATAGCTAATTCGAAAGGACGTATAATGAGATGTGCTACCAATGCAAAAAAAAAGAAAAGAAAAAAAAAAAGAAAAAATACAGCTTTTATCGACTTGGATCGAAAAGGGATGACGCTAACTATCACAATGCATTGCATTATGTCACCGATCGTGCATGAAGTGCAAATGCTGGTGAAATAGAGATGCAAAGCAATGTAATAAGCCACGTATGTTGTATTGTTTCGTTTTTCTCTCACCCTCGGCTCCTACGCGATGACATGCTGCAGGTTGCGCGTTTCAGCGGGATCTATATCGCGCGCTCGCTCGCCTAGTATAAAAGTAGTCGAGGCAGTTGTTCTATCGAAGGCAACCGTCGTCCAATAATACCTCTAAAATTAGATCCTCGATCCGAAACGTTCTTTCAACTTTTCCCGCGGACGGCTCGATCGCGCACCGTCGCTCGCAATCGCTGCATTGTACTTTCACGGGGCGCCGCTCCACGGTGAATCCTACCCGATGTATTTATTCTTTATTTATTCGGGGCTCCGCGATGTCGGGGAATTCGCCCATGATTATACGTTAGTAACGAGAATTTCGACGGTTCGCACCCCTTGACTCGCACGAGACTTTTAATCATTGATCGTCCAAACGAGCCACTGATACTTGCGACCTGAGCAATGAAAATCATCGTCGGCTGTCCCTTTATCGCGAGCTTCGCTCCTCGTCAACGGCCGCCTCTATTACGTCTACATTAACGTCGATAGTGACTACTTTCTTTAATTGATTCGCGATTCATGGTAATGCTCACATGAGGCGACGGCTAAAATGATTCCTCATTTAAGGATTTTTCCTTGCGATTGTGCAGGGATTGTGTAGGGATAGTTAAGGACAGCCGCGCCAGTGACGATGAGCTACGACGGTGCTCGCATTATTTATTCTCGTAGCCGAGCTTTTATCGAACTTAAATCGAAAACTATCATTACATAAATCTCTCGAGCTGACGTACTGGCCATTGAAATTGGCCATTGAGACTTAGAGCATGAAGAATCGAGAATTAAATATTAATTGTCTTTATTACGTAGAATGAGTTGTGCAATTGTAAATGTAAGCGTAAATTTGACGCATGGGTGACATTCTCGAAGCCAAATGAAATTTATTAGGAAACGAGAAACGTCGTGGTGTAGCGCTTGATACAACGTACATAACGATACAACTGAATTACATTATCATTGAAATGTACGTTGAAACAAAAAATGAAGAAAAAAAAAACAATATTACACGATATGTATTTATATATCAATGTTCAAAATATCTATTAATTCAACATTTTTCCTGATATTAGATTACAAATTGTACAAGGAAAAAGAAAGTGTTCGTTACCCTCTTCCAGCGATTGGAAATAAGATTTAACATAACACTCTTAGTGCATTCGTCAAAACTCGCGCGCACGGAGTAGAAAGCTTTGGTCAAACTGTATGTTTGCTTTGTCGATGTTGAAAATAAAATAAATATTGATATTTAAAACAAGAAAATTATTCAACCGAGTTGCGAATTTCCAGACAAATTAATTACCCTCGTAATGCTAATACTCACAATACATTATAATATACATGTAGGAAACGAGGCTGATTTTGCGAAAACTGTAATTTCATTAATTCCGCAATACTCGGTAAATACATTATTCTGCATAACGTTATAGTTTTATTACTGCCGAGGTGATGAGCTTCCGCGTCGCGTACGAATGTGTAAAAAAGTAGCACTGTAATTCGAAAATCTGCTTTTCATGCATTTCATAATAATGAAAATGCGCGAGATTTCAAAAATATTTGCAAGTATTTTAATATAAAAAGATATTTTGTCGTGTGATAAATGATTTAGTATGCAGCACCTTTAACCCGAGAACGCAAGAAGCGAATTAAATCCGCGTGCTAATGTTCTCTTACTCGATCGTCGATCGAGACAAACTTCCAGTGCATAGAGCCGCCTTATTATACGATAAGGATTTTATCATTTTATTTCATTATCCCAGTACAATCAGGGCTCCTGTATCCTCTCCACTCACCTTACGGACTACTCATTCGTCACAAACTCAACAACAATTCGCTAATTGTGTTTAATTTTTACATCGGGACTTAATAATTATCATCATCAATTTCAACACTTTGATATTGTCGATGGAACTTGTTAGTATTGGTCCGCAATAACGGTTAATCTTAATAATAATCTTAATAGGTCACATCTGGGTTATATAGGCATTTAATTATTTCGTATTATGCTCGCTCCATTTCTACAGAACATTTGCATCCGCGCGATTGTCCAATGGAGCTCTTTCGCAAACTAATCATTGAGTAAACAGGACAAAAGTGAAATACTCGAGACACGATGGCCCCCGCTCAAAAATAAATTCTCAGAGGTAATTTAATGCGGCAAATAATATGTGAAACAAATATTATGCGAGGCAAAATAATTTATGATGAGAATGTTTAATTTATTAAATGAAATTTGAACAAAATAGTTATTTGTATCAAGAAGGCGGATAGTCACGACTATCGATGAAACATTTCACTAATATATTGACCTGTTATTATTGTTGTTATTATTATTATTGTTGTTGTTGTTGTTGTTGTTGTTACTACTACTAATACTATTATTATTATTATTATTATTATTACTATTATTTGAATAATTCCCATTAAAAATAAAATAAAGAAAATAATATCTTCGTATATATTTTTAATTTTTAATAAAATCGTCTATTAGTTATAAAACTAGCGCAGATTTTTTTTTTTTTTATTTCTTCCCTGGCTATATACCACATTCGGTAGAGCGTGCCAATCGATGTAACTAAACGGCGCGTAAAATCGTCACGCTAATGATAAAATCTTCGAATTGATTGGGACTTGCCTTCGCGAGCGAAATTGTTAAATAGAGATTTTTATCAGTGAGATCGATGATTCTAGTGATCGATAGGAATCGGTTAATCAGTAACAGTATGACTATATGTTGTGCGCAAGATCAATAAAAATGTCATTAGGTTCAACTTAAAAAGAATCGGTAGAGAAAACTTATCGCTCCATTAATTGATATTTCATAAAATTGTGAAATAGCAAAAATTTATTAGACATCAGTTGTAATAATTATATGTAATAACTATCGTATTATTTATGCCTTTTGAATTCGCAATACGGAAATTTATTGAGCAAGCAATTTGAAATTAGAAAATTAGAAAACATTTCTAATTTATAAATATAGCTTGATATATATATATATATATATATATATATATATATATATATATATTTCAGATTTTAAATGAATTTAAAAGAAATACATTTAAATAATTTATATAAATGTTTGAAAGTAAGCGAGTGCTTTTCATTGTTTTTTTAGTTAAAAAATATAATGCGGCCGTGACTATCCTTCCTCCGTTATTTCTCTACTTTTGATTAACGACGGTATAACCGTGAAGAAGCTTTACCAGAAAAACCAATAGGTTCGCAGCGATCACAACTTGCCCATCTTTTAAAATTGGGTTAACGGAAAATAAAAGTGGCTCGTTTGAGCTTATTGGCTCATGCAGACGAGAGTTTGAAATCAGTACCAAAGAAAACTGTGTGCATTATATGTTCTTTAACGCAATAGCGAACATTAAGAACAATTTAATTATTACATTAAATTTTAGACATTTCCATCGCTCGGTGTCTTACTGAGACTGCAATACCAATTTTTCTTTGAAATTACGTTAAATGCGTGTTATATAAGTATATCGTGTATATCAATGTATTTGTTCTTATATTTGTAATTGGAATGACATTTGTAAATGAAATTTTATAGGTAGATTTTACTTTGTAATCTAAGAAGTTTGCTAGAGTGAAAAAATAATGTGATCCCTACATTTACACACATTAGATATTATTCGAATTTTGCATCGAATGGGCAAATGGGAGCCAATAATCTAACGAGTCCCATTGCGCATGCCTCAAGTAAACATTATTTACGTTCTCCGTTTGTCAACCGTTAATTTTCCATAATACGTGATGATACAAATGACAATCGAATGAGAGATTTATCGGTTCTTTAAAAATAATGATAATATATCATCTCTGATCTCCGGAAACTGTTGAACGGTATCGCATCGCTTTTGTATATATATATATATATATATATATATATATATCTATCTATATATATATATATATATATATATATATATATATATATGTATATATAGATTTATATTTATATTAATGGAAAAATATGAATTTTGGAGAAAATGAAAGTTTCTTTGAAAGACATAGATATTTATTTCAACATTGTTACTTTCAATTTGAAGGATTGGAACCCGATATTCAACTTAGATTTGAAAATATTATTAAGGTATTCTCATTGCTTCTAATGGTTTTAACAGCCGGTATAATTAAAGACGAATTGTTTCTTGTTGCCGTTGTTGTTTTTTCTTTATGTAGTCAGCATTTAATGTAAATAATTATTTTAAGAGGTTATGAATTTGATTACTATATATTAATTTTATAACTTAAGTAGTAATTTTGTCGAAAAATTACTTACGTTTATGAATATAATTGAAAGTCCATATTTGCAATTATAATTCGAGGAATAATATTTTTATGGTTTATTTTTATGGTATAATGTAATTTCGAATAAAGCATACAAATTATTATTAATATATTTACTACATTTTGTATCATACTGTTATGTGTTCATTTTAGCGATTAAGTGGAGTAATCTGCAAAGATCCAGATTATATTTTAACCCAAAAGTCATATTTTAACAGAGAATGTAATAAGACACGTGAGGATTTATATTCAGTGAATTATATACTTGATTCGATAAGAGCTAAGCAAGCACTTGATATAATCAGTTATAGGTATTCTGTTTTACCTTATACTATCATAATGCAATCAAGTAATTTATTATAAATTAAATTTTTATTCATTCTATGTAAGGTAATAATTTTAATGTTGCACGTTTTAAAAGCATTTTATGTTATTGTTTTTAATTTATTATCGAATATCTTTTAATGATACAAAAAGTTATATTTTATACAATATATGAAATATATGACAAATTAAGTCATTTCTTTTTAAATATTACATATATTTTAATATGATTTAACAAATATTGGATTTAAATTAGTAAAATATTTTTACAGATTTAAACAAGAAAAAGTATACCAATCTATAGATCCTTGCTGCTTATTTTCCAAGTACATTTTGAAAACAGGTTCTTGTAAAAGGTAAACATATGTAACTTAAATTATATAATCGTTTTAATAATAGAAACATAAAAAGGATTATTAAAAACAAAAATAGCATAATCTCATATAGATTGCAATTTTAAATATAAACATTAAAAATATTTTTATATTTGACAGAAAATTTTAAACTTCTTTCTTAGCCTTTATAATCTTTTTAATTCGATTGCCGATGCATGGCTTAACTGTACAAACATAAATTTATAATCATTAATTGACCAATCTCGATTTTAATATTAAGGATTATTCGTAATTAATTAATTAAGTAGTATGGAGAATTCATATGTTACCATTGTAATATCATCGTTGACAATTGAAATATTAGACGAATAGATAAATAACAATATATTACGATATCTTAGAATTTATCAGGGATTGACATAATGCAAAAAGTTACTGTTTGATGCCATAATTGCGCTAGATTAGCCATAATTTTTTTTCACTAAGCTATGTTGTTTGTTCAGTAACATATCAAATTAATTTGTAAAGCTAAATAGCTAAAAGAACTTTTAAGCTTTCTTTAAAGTTATTTTTATTTTATTATCTTTCTACTATACATAATTACGAATTGAAATAATACAAACTAATGCATTAATAAAAAAATTACAATAATTTAACCATCTATATTTAAACTTACAAGTTCTCCTTTATTATTTTGCAAAATTTATATTGGAATAGTAAGATCAACTTGTACATACCGTATACACATGTTCACGAATAGGATTTTACCTGGAGGATGAATAATATTCATGGAATATTTTAATGGGCTTCAACGGCTATTATTTTTATATATCAAATTTCTGTTCTTATTCCATGGTATTAAATATTAATCGTGCAAATAAGCTTTGCTATTTTGTATCTTCTTGAAGTAGATTCACTTAATAATTCTCATTTTTAGAACAAATTTTATGAGTCTTCTTCAATCTTCACGACAATATTTTATTCTAGACTGCAAGTAATAATTCCTGTTGTAACTGTCAAAGTCATTTGAACTCTTTTTTTATATGTTATTTTACAAATTATTAAGCTACGCTTTGTTGGAAGAAATTATTATTTATTGTTTGTCAGTAAAACTTATTTATTGTATCAATAATAATCATTTTTTTCATTAAGAATCATATAGGCTTACCTATAGTTGGAAATACACAAAGAGATTATACATGAAAAATACATTTCGTTGAAATCTCATCATTCATCATTTTTCTTAACTGAAAATTATGTTGATATTTTATAGAATTTTTAATTTCCATAATTGTATGACTTTCATAATTATATAATTCAATTATTCTTTATATAAAATGCATCATGACTTACGATATTATATATGGTTTTAATCTTCATATATTATGATAAAATTGGAATAATTATAAAATCATTAAATCTTAAAATCATTCTTTTTAGGTATTACTATGATAATGTATGTTCATCGGATGTACATAATGATTTGAGTGAATTTGTTTCAATGGCTATAGAAAATGAAGATACCACTTCATCTAGGAGTCCAAATATTTTAAAAGATAATAGAAAACAAAATGAAAATGCTGAGTAAGATATTTTGAATAGTCTTTTGATAAAATATTATAATGTACAAACATGATTTTTTACGTGTTTAAATGAGTATAGATTTATTAGATTATTTCCTTTCTTTAGAACACTGAAAATTCAACTCGTAAATGGAACAAAGACACCAGAAATTACTAAAAAAGTGAGGTAATGTAATTGTTTATATAATTTTGAAATACGAATGTCATTTCAGTTGCTAAATAATGAATAATATTAAAACCATATTTTAGAAAAATTCTTCAATTTGAAAACAATGAACAGCAAATTAAGAAACATAAATCTATAGACAACGATTTTTTTAGCAAAACGTCAATTTCAAAAAGTAATGGTACAAATTCAAAGTTTAAGTAAGATATGATTGACTTTACTTCAACTCTATTTTCATATAATTTTATAGCGTGAATCTATTGTTTTCGTGTTATTTAATTAGTATTATTAATTTTGATTGATTTAATTGTAAGAAACATGCAGTGCGATAAGAGGTTTTAGAATCGTTTATTTATATTAATTATTTTAACATGGCACGTTTCATACGTATTAGTAAAAAGATTTTTAACCGTACACGATCATTTTCTAAATAAAAGGCCTATTATATTGACAATGTATAAAGCCTTTTTGTTACACATAAAATATTTTTATATTCTTCATATTAAATTGGAATTGGAATGCTGTACACTCGCATGGATTTGAATTGTATTTTTAATTTTATTATTACTATTATAGTTATACCTGAGCATTGTGCAGTATTTTTTCATCTTAAACATTAACTCCTAAAAGTTCCTGTAACGACAGTGTTTCTTCTGATTTCTCAATTACGATTAATAATTTAAACTACGTTTATATGTTGTAAAAAAAATTAGAAACTTGAATTTTATGCTAATTAAAAATTTTATTTACAACATAATTATAATTAAATATTTATTATGGACTATATGTTAAGTTAATTTCAATTTATAAATGATTTTTCAGAGAAATTCGAATAAGTGACTGGAAAAAAAAAGTACATACACCTAATAATGATTCATTCTGTAAATCACTGGATTCCAAAAACATTTGTAACTTCTGCAACATGCCTAATAAAACTGTTAGGTAAATATATTACTAATTATTTTATTTTATGTAATTTAACTATTCACTTATCTGTTTTATTATATTTTTTAATATATATGTGTAACGATGAAATAATAATGCAGTAGAAAAAGAGTTTCTCGCAATTCTTTGGATAAGGACTCACCCGTTAAAGATGAAAACAAAAAAATAACTAGGTAAATTGTATAAAACTATGAATTTGTCATTTTTAAATATATATATTATATATATATATATATATATATATATATATATATATATATATATGCGATTGGATGTACGCATGGGAGGGGTTATATGCAACAAAGAGTAGAGACACCTCTTGTATGTAGATGCCTTAAGCAAGTTCCAAGACAGAAGTAAAGTTGTTATATACGAGCAAGCTTCGGCCTTTAACAATTTTACCGAGTTCAGTAAGTATTTCAATTCGATAACAGTTTGATGAGATTATCTTGAAAAAAATGAACGTATGCACCGTAGCTTACAACCCATAAAATGCTAGTGTCATAATAAATAGTGAAAATCACTTATTGATGTGCTGCATTGTTATAACGCTAATCAGCATTTACATGAAATTTTTATCGCCTACACTTACATTTATTAGTGCGATGGGGTCGTATCCAATACTAAACACGTGCACCTCTTCATGCAGTACTGACATTGCAATTATTCTTTGCTTCAAATTAACTCTGCATATTAAAAAGAAAAAATTCCATAATTATGCATGGAATATCGTTAGTGCTAATTTCTGTAAATTTTAATTTTTAATTTTTCAGAAAATTTAGAAAATTATGTCCAAAGTCCACTGATATCAGTATCGTAGATCTGGAGCTAGATGATGAATCGAGTGAAAGTAGCGGAGATTCATTAGGCCTTACTTCCGAAGAAGAAGAAGAAGAAGATGATGATGAAGTAGAAATAGATGAAAATAATATGCAAGTATTTTATTTAAATATTCAATAGATTATTTTTATATTAACTTCCATTATTATACCTTTATTTTCAATAATGATGAAAATTATCAAATAACAAATATTAATGTGGCGTTGAGACAGGGGTGAAATAAATCTGGAATAGGATAATGATTAGGATGAAGATATTGTCGAGAGCTTAGAAAATGAAAGTTAAATCGGTTGCGGGAACATCTGCATAATGACTGCCCTTTACAGATTCCTAGATAATAAACAATTTTTGAAATGTAGGTAAAATGATTGAATATGAAAATAATTGAACGTTATATTGGGTAACATTTTATTTATTATTTATTCAGTAGTTAAATACACGTTTAATAGATATTTAACGTGATAGCACATGAATTCAGCGTTACGATTATATGGTGCAACCAAGCGCAGTTAATTATCGTTTTCTTATATTTAATTTTCTTCGTCACTTTCCGCGCGTGTTTTTATATTGTTCGAAGGCAAGAGCATAAATTGTTAATCTACTATCACCCAACTTATAATAATATAGCGCTACAACAGGATTATACATTTTGCCTATTGGACTTACCTGGAAGGCTGTTTGGCACCGAATCTCTCATTTACGATAAGATACGGAAAATCGAAAAGACACGTCATAATGTACTAATGGCGAACCTTTTAATTCTTTTACGGAAAAACTTCACATTATTCGCATTGTAAAGCACCGCCCAAAGATGCAAGTCTTTAGTCGTTATCCCCATACTATTCCTGTTGAGTTATGTTTACCTTTCCCTCTCCCTATTCCCCATTCCCTGCCCACATCTAATATCAGATTTATAGATTTATATGTATATGTATATATATATATATATATATATAATTTTTAGATATTTCTAATGGTTAAAGAAGTTAAAAAGATAATGAAAAATTAAAAAAGAAAATATAACGTAATACAATTAAAATGTTTTAAAAACTTTTACACTTTATCTTATTTATAAACGAGTACATTATTATTTAAATATTCTGCGTCTTATATATATATATATATATATAATATATATATATATATATATATTAAAAAATTGTTAATATTAATTTCATCAATTTGAGTTAATTGATCATTACACTATATGTTTAATTATAAAGGATTATTTTAATATATCGTAAATATATCATTTATTTCCATGTAGAAATGAATGGTGGAGTTATTTACCTCCAGCAAATAGATTATCTTCAAATGCTAAGGCAGCTAATCGAAATACACGTCGAGGGTAATTGCTTTTATCGATTGGTTTATTTGCTTACTTATTATATTTTCCTTTTCTTTTTTACGCTAACATTTAGAATACTTTACTTTTAGGGCAAATTTTACGGAACGCGAGCAAAAATTAATGCTAAGCTATTTGATTACAAAAAGAAAAGTTGCTGTAGGTGCCAGTAGAATAACATGGAAAGAGATACACGAAGATGGAGTAAGTTTTCACAAACTTTTTATACAAATCCATAAAGGTAATTTGATAAATTATCGGACATTTCTGAAAATGTTTTTCTTTCAGTATTTGAAGAATCGTTCGACAGAATCACTCAGGAATAATTTCCGAAGAGTAATTTTACCAAAGATTCATACGTTTGGATTGCCGCAACACATTCTACAGCAATTTTTAAAATTGAATTAATCAAGTAAAGAATCATGTACAAATGTAAAATATTTTAATTTACTTGCCAAATTTATATAAAGACTATTTTTTTTTTTTTTTTTGTAATACTACATTATACTAAGTAAATTTTTATTTATTAATGTAATTTATCGCATCTGGGCCAATGGTAATGCGCGATGAATTTCGAGTTTCGATATAACGATGGGACTCATAAATTCTTCTTCTTCTTTTTTTCTTTAAACGAAAATTATCGCGCATATCCATTGCGTTAAGTAAGAGTGTATTTTTAGTTAATATAAAAGTTGTTGATTTAAGTAACTTGCAAATTTTAATCTTAATTCGTTTTTAATGCGTGTTATTCTCATGATTACATACATACATACTGCGTTAATAAAAGGAATGTGAGCGAATAATTTATTATTATATAGACAAAGGGCGTGAAAATTTGAAGAAGAAAACGTCGATCGATCGTATTCTGAAGTGGCCAGCGCTTTATTCTACGGATAATCCAATATTATTAAACATAATGAGGCTTAGAAACCTTTACAGATTACGATTTACGGCTTACGTCGCGACGTGTTTTCGCTGAAAACTTGAACAAATCACCATGAATCCATTCTATTTTCACGAAGAAAAAACCATTACTTGCAAAAAAATCACGCTCTCGCTCTCTTTTCAATAGTTGGCGCGTCTCCTTGCCTCTTATTATCATAAAATATCTTATGGTTAACAGTTTTATGGCAGTCGAACGTGCAAATGAAATGACTTTCAGGAGGTTTCGAAGCGACGACGATATCAATCTTCACCTAAACACATTGTCGAATCGTGTGATCGTTTACTCAACCGAATCACTACTTTCACGAGATTGTAATAAAGTATTAAGTATTTTTAAAGTCGACGCGGTTAGTCACAGACATTATTCGCATTGCCCACCGCCAGGCTTTAAGTAAGCCGTCGCCTTTTCCATAACAATTATCATGACAATGATGTTTAATCGCTTCCAATAAGAAACTCGGACGATATTTACCTTTCATCTTTACTTACAACAATTCGGCTTCAATTTTGCTTACTAATGGCGAGTTGAATCAGCTAATTCGCGCGCACTCCAATATCTTCGGCACTTTTGAAACTGAGAGAATCGAGTTTGCAATTGATGAATTTAGGTCGCTTACAACGATTTTTCCTCACCCAATTACTTATGATATCTCTATCGCACCTCCCCCCCTCACCCCTCCCTCCCCCCTCCCACTCCATCGTGATAATTCGACGAACGGCATATACCTCTAATAAATCGGCCCGTCGCCGCTTAATTCTTTCTTGATGCTCGCGTTTTCCCTACGTTAATTCTTAGCTTAATCCTTACAATTGACAGCTCGACCTCGCTTCCCCGCAGGGACAATTTCGCCACGCATTATCACGCATTATCAGGCATTATTCGGCCAGTTAGCGAACATTCCCGGCGCCATTAGCGAGCGAGCCAGCTAATAATTCATTCGCGACCAAGTATCAATCATAATGAAATCAGCCAGGCTACTGCTTCAAAATATAATTGAAATTACGCTGTCCGTGGTAATTATTTATAATATCGGCGACGAAGTGCAGTGCTCGTCGTGTCGATGCCGCTTAGTAATCCGACTGGATGAGCAGAAACGAGTTCGGGACATTACCTGTGCTACACGTTTACAGTCTCTCCAGTCGCTACGAATTTCTCCGCTTTTTCGGCCCACAACTCCACTTTTCGTAACGGTTTTTTTTTTTCCTCGGTGACGGAGGATGGGGTGGGGTGGGATGAGGGCGGGTGGGAGAGCGGCCCTAGAAAGCTCTTCGTCACAATCGGCGGGGAGTCGCATCTCACCTTTTCGCGGTGCTACGACAACGTCAGGGTTCTCCGTAAACGGTTGGCCGAGACTCTTGGGGAGCGAGACCACGTGGGCGTTGATCCTCTCCTTCTTCTTCAAGTTCATCTTTGGCTCGTATTATAGCCAAATAGCCGAACCATCTCGTCTCCGTACCTCCGTGGCGCCCCGCTGGCGCTCTCCGTCGTTCACGCGCGATCGCCGCTTATCTTGGCACGTTTGTTCGCCCGAGGATAAATGCACTGGCTACCGGAGCCCGGCGTCTGCTCGTAGCCGAGGCCTCGAGAACTCGCAACATTTCTTCGGCAGCTTTTCCTCGTTATCGTTACGGGCACGAGCCAAGCGCACGATGATCGAACGAGGTACCTCCGTTAGCCTCGCGAGAGCTTCTGCACCTTGTGTTCTCATACCACCTGGCTCCACCCACGCCGTCACCCTCCCCCTTTCACGAGCGGCGATTTGCTTGGCAATGCTCGGGCCGATTTTTCTTCTCGCTTGCCTCTCAACTATCCGCTCCCAGCGATGCTCTCGTCGAGTCCCATTCGAGGAAAGCTCGTGCTGGAGCTTTAAGGGGTTGCTAAATCGCCGGCACGAACGTAAACTTCGCTCCACGTTGCTAGTCTTACACCGTGGCTGCAGCCGATGCATCGATCGCACAGTCCTGGTACGGGCGGGCGGCAGGCTATCGTCAAGGCCATCTTGACGTGAGCGCGATGCCTCGCATCTTCTCTCGTGGCTTCTTCTTACGTGTCAGAGCGTTCTCCAGGCGGTTCGGATATTCGGCCGTGTCCGCGAATCACTCGCCGGCTCTCTCCTTCCACTCGCCTAATATTTCGCACATAAATGGTAGTAGCGCGACGTGCCATCGTTTCGCGTGACCGGATGATCGTGAGAGTGACCGTGACGTTATATCTCCCCCCATGCATCTCTTCGACTCTTGGATCTTCGGAGAACTAGGACGACGGGATCGAAATTGGGAATCGAATTCTTCGCTTCGTTTCACGTGGGTGGGGGGGAGGGGACCTCCTCCTGTATTCTCCACGGCACCTTACACGTCGTTTTATTATTATTATTATTATTATTATTATTGTTGTTGTTGTTATTATTATTATTATTATTGTTCTTGTTGTTGTCGTCGTCGTCGTCGTCGTCGTCGTCGTCGTCGTCGTCGTCGTCGTCGTCGTCGTCGTCGTCGTCGTCGTCGTCGTCGTCGTCGTCGTCGTCGTCGTCGTTGTCGTTGTTGTTGTTGCTGCTGCTGCTGTTGTTGTTGTTGTTGTTGCTATTGTTAAAGCTGCTGTTGTTTTTTCTTATTGTTATTGTTGTTGTTGTTGTTGTTGTTGTTGTTGTTGTAGCTAACTTTGATTTATTGTCTTTTTGTTATGGAATATTTTACGCCGTGGCTGTTCAAAAGTCACTGTACCAGCGTTTTTGAAGCACGAAGTTCGAAAAGGCTCTCACTCGGTCGATGGCAAGACATCTAGTCCTTTAAGATGCGCGAATTTCTGCGGTCAGGCCCCGGGAGATTTCTCCCTTTTTTTCACTGGCGCTGGTCAGGTCCACTGGCTCGACTCGGCCTTACACAAGTCGTTCATCGGACAAACCAACACCACCGCCGGGGCCTTACACGCACACGCCGCGTATGGCAAATACGAAGTTTCGCTCCGTCGGCATTTTGTTTAAGCGTTCGGGGGGCTTCACGCCATCGCCTTACGCGACGACGACGTACGCCCGATGGCCTGCCTCGTCGTTGCATTTTTAAATTGTAAGCGACTTTCGAAAAATTCGGCCATCCAGGATATTGCTTATCTCTAATTCGAAGAAGCCGCTGCTGCTCGATCGCCGATGGTCGATGAGGTAAAATGCGATCGATCGGTCATTTACTGAGCGGGACGCCCATATCAATCGGAATTGAGTTTTAACGATGGAGATGGCCCCGTACATCGCCGCATTCTACATTATTAAAAAGTTACCGTTTTATGAAACGAAAGAGGAACCAACCAAACACACGCGTACACGACATTCTTACCAGCTAGTTTATTACAATCGACACCGACTTTTACAATGAAACAAATACCGAATTCTTTCACCTCAATTTTTTTTTAATGTCTGTGCATTAATTAATTAATGAGTTAATGATTAACGTTAATGCTACTTTTTGCATAAATTGACAAATTTAATAAGCGTACTTATGCGGTGAAATTGGTAAAATTACCAATTTACGAATTCACCAACGAAATTATTCGTTAATTCTAGAAAAATGTAAGCCGTGTTTTTTTTTCTTTTATCTTTTTTTTCTTTTTAAGTATTCCCTTAAAAGCCTATTATACTTTATTAGTGAAAATAACAAATATTTCAAAAAAAATACTTTCAAAACATTGCCCCCGCATCTATAAATAAGCTGTTATAATAATTGCGCAACTATTTAAAGATTTGTTGGCATAGGAAGGTGACGCACACGCACACGCACACACACACACACACATTCACTCACTGACATATAGAGATGGTAAATAAAAATTACAATGATACGCTTTTCGATGTCACTTAAAGAAAGAACTGTACTTGTTCGTGTAACGGCGTTAAGAAACAAGTCTGCCTCACGAACAACCGTATATGGATAATTAGCTTTTATACGCAAATTATCGCTTGGTTTGGTCGCTTGTGAGATGTATCGCTGAGGGGGCGCAGCCATCTAGTGAGTAGCATAGTTACTACTCCGCGTTTAAATTTAATATGCAATCCTGCCTCGTACACACTCAATTACATTAGATGGTTATTAAATGAAATTAACCAGGCCCCTAATGGTTCATTATTATGAAAATAATTATCAATGCGAGTTGCAATCTGTGGTCGGTTAAAATTTTACATGCGTTGCGGTTATAATTTTCGTCAATGTTTGTCGAAGCGAACGCACGTGCGACGACTACTCGGCGCTCAAGTTATCGTAATATGAAGAATCGGAAGTGCGAGATACCGGCAAATCGCACAATTCTGACAGTAGTTGAGAGTGATAAGGTGCACTTATCATTGTGGCGTTTAACGCCTTAAAAAATCACATGCATAACCGGATGTAGCTAATACAAAATGTATTTATTACTCGTTCAATTAATGAAGATAATAATTGATGATCATACAATAGGAAAATATGACGTGACGAAAGTCCACTTTACTTTCATTACATTAGTATACGATATTACTCCATCTTCCTTCCGTATTGCATATAATTGGCAATGCATTTTGTAATTAATATATCAATATATTTACAGATTATTTGTTTTATTGCATATTATGTTAAATTTAAAAAAAAATTGAGATAAGTATAGTGACAACAACAATAACGAAGTGTTGGTATACAATATTTTATTATATTATAAAAATATATACTCTATTTTTATTTATCTTGTCATTTTATTGTTTGGTCGCTAAACGCCATCGTAAAAAGACGAAATAATAAATAGAGTAGCGACAAAGATAAATGTTCAATAACGACGTTCCATAAGTTTTATCGATTTAGATGTCAATTGTTTTGAATTTTGAGGTTATTTATATAAATTGTCTATACAATAATGAATAAGGGATCAGAAAAAAACAAAAGTGACTTTCCATCTGGAAAAGAATCTCTTAAAGATTTATTAGAAGCTATTGAAAATATAGAGGTAATCAAAGTTTTGTTTAATTATTTGTATTGTTTCAAATTGCTTGTATCGCTACATCTCCTCATTTACTATAGATGTCAACACGTTATACAAACCAGAATAAACGTGAAAGTAGAAAACAATTCAGATTGACAAGGTGCATAGCTATGGATTGTGAAATGGTTGGCATTGGAGATGGCAAAGAAAGTATGATCGCTAGAGTGTCTATTGTAAATGACTGTGGTGTTTGTATTTACGACAAATATGTAAAGCCGATGGTAACTGTAAAAAATTATCGTACCCCTGTTAGTGGCATTAGACCTCATCACTTAAAAAATGGCGAAGATTTTGAAATTGTGCATAAAGAAGTAGGGGACATTCTTAGAGGTAGAATATTAGTTGGACACGCACTCCACAACGACTTGTACGTTTTATTCCTGTTTCATCCAAAGCATCTGCAACGGGACACGGCGAAATACTTTCGTAAGCTTACCAAAGGTTCCACTCCAAGTTTAAAGAGACTAGCAACAGAATTCCTCGACCTTGATATACAAAACGGAGAACATAATTCCATCGAAGATGCCAGGACAGCTATGCAACTGTATAAACTGTTTAAAACAAGATGGGAAAATGACTTGAAAAAATAATTATAAACCTGTTTCGTTCTTATATTTAAGAGAAATTTTATTCTATTTAAAATTGTACATGTTATCAGAGATATATTAATTTAAGTATTTTTTATATTTGTAAGTGAGATAAATATTAAATTTGAATTAAAAATCAAGTGATTATATTTTTTAGTTAAATATAAATTTTCATAAAATTTGAATTAAGCACTAAGTAATTAGATCGTCTGTCGATACTTTCTTTTTTTATTGCTTCAATTTCATAATAACAATAATGAAAATTGATTGATTGTGAAAGGAAAGAATGTTTGTCATCCCTTACTCTTTGGATGCATATTTGTAATAAAAATCTCACCATTTAGTAATACAATTGAAAATTAAGTTTCAGAAAATAATTTAAATAAAGATGGTACTTAAATTTTATGTAAGCTAAGAGAAACTGATCGTTCCTAAATACTTGTAATAAAATATTAGAAATTAATTTTATTCTAAATAATATTTAAAGTTCATCAATAAAATCATAATTATTCATTATAATTAAACAATAGCGTTATACAATTTGAGCATTACATTCGCGTTTATAAATTATTATTTCGAATGAGAATGTAAATATTTAATTGATGTATTAACGATCAAGATAATTTCTATTTGATATTTTTCGATTATACTGCCGTCTATGGTCCATACATTTAAATAAATTATAGTGATGCAAGTACCTTAATAAAAAAAAAAAAAAAATATTGCACAATTGCATATGCATAAATATACATAATCATAAGATACGAAAAGGTCGTTTTCCATTCGAATTTTCCCGCTTCTTAGTACTGGTTTTGCCGTATGAGATAAAAATTCAGTTTTAAATGTAATTACATCTGTTTTGTATCATACTTTTTTTTATCTTTCTTTTTGTAATTTAACAGGTCATTTGAATCCGATTGCGGAGTTCGTTCATATTAATAATGTGCTTATTCGTTGCAAAATGCATAAAACTGTATTTAAATTACAAATTTGTAAATGAACAAGCATTTATGTCAATTTAAATTTGGAGGTTACTTACATAAAGTGCATATATAACAATGGCGAGTAAACCATCTGAATCCATAAAAAAAGACAAGGACAATGCATATTCTGAAAATATAACAACACAGGCGAAAACGGATGTTTGCACAAAGAAGAACAATGCTAATGTCGGATTACGAGTTCCGGGATCCAACTGGAAAATGTATAAGAATATCGCTACGAAAACATCTCTGAATAACCAACCATCTTCTGGCACTCGAGCTAAGAAAAAAAAAAACAGTTTGATATCTAATACAGAGCCTAATAAACTTGATTTCCAATGTCATGAAAATAAAAATCAGGTAATATCATCATTAATTCACCGTTGTTATTCTTTCTTTTACTATGTTATTATAATTCTTTGTGAACTGGTACAGATATCCAAATGCCGTAAGGAAGAAAATAAACAGGTGACTATCGAACAAGTGAAACTGACAAGGTGCATAGCTATGGATTGTGAAATGGTTGGCATTGGAGATGGCAAAGAAAGTATGATCGCTAGAGTGTCTATTGTAAATGACTGTGGTGTTTGTATTTACGACAAATATGTAAAGCCGATGGTAACTGTAAAAAATTATCGTACCCCTGTTAGTGGCATTAGACCTCATCACTTAAAAAATGGCGAAGATTTTGAAATTGTGCATAAAGAAGTAGGGGACATTCTTAGAGGTAGAATATTAGTTGGACACGCACTCCACAACGACTTGTACGTTTTATTCCTGTTTCATCCAAAGCATCTGCAACGGGACACGGCGAAATACTTTCGTAAGCTTACCAAAGGTTCCACTCCAAGTTTAAAGAGACTAGCAACAGAATTCCTCGACCTTGATATACAAAACGGAGAACATAATTCCATCGAAGATGCCAGGACAGCTATGCAACTGTATAAACTGTTTAAAACAAGATGGGAAAATGACTTGAGAAGAAAATGATATCGATACTTGCGTATTATTTTTAAATACAATTACAGGAAAGATACTTTGTTGAAACTTGTAACAATCTGTGAAAACACAAGTACAATGTTTAAAATATTTTTTTATTGCGAAGTAGTAATAAATATTAAATTTAATTATCAAAACTTATAATATTGCGATTTATCTAACACTGTATAATCGAGTGAAATTAATAAAGAAACGTATAAATAAATTTGAGTACAAACACCTTGTTATCAGCATCACCGCAACCTTGTATGCCACAAGGAAATCAATTATAGATCGCAGCTTAGTATAAAAGTTGGCATTTGGACGACAAATTGTATTAGTGTAGTTAGGGGCCATTCAAAGTAGTTAAACGAGTGTGTACTCGTTACTATTAAACGGTGATAAGGACAGACAAAAATACGACTTCTATCGAACTCGGCAAGTAAATTGAAAATTCCTCTATTTTTTAAATAGAGTAGAAACTTAGAAATAATTTTAATTATTTTTTAATTGGAATTCCGAGGATTTTATATATGTTTATTGTTAATCATTAAATACACGAAAGCTAAATAATTAAATTTTACGAATAATCTTATCTCTTTTGTACAATGTCATTGTAACATTATTTACCATATTTAATAAAGAAGAGTTAATATAAAGAAAAATTTATTCTTATTTATTTTTTTTTTTTTGTTAATGTTGTCTCTTAGATTAATATTAAATTTCGAATAATTAAAATTTTTAAATTTCAATTTTCTTTCGTGTCGTACACTCATACGCACGATGCATAACTTTCTTCAAAATTAATTAATCGTATAATTTTCATATTTTCACATCACTATCGATATAATAAATAAATAAGATTTATTTATTCATTTAGGTATTAATTATGGTGTGAAAAAGTTATTCTATAAAGTCTATTTACTTTTTCATTATATTCATTATGTTACTTTGCAATGGAAAGTATAAAAATTCCATTCAATAAATATTGATTATAAAGATTTTCGTAACGATTTTCTTAAGAACATAAGTCGAAAGAATTACCAGCTGATTTTTTTTCGCAAAAACATTTGAAAATCTGTTCAATTACTCATGTAATTATTGCAATAAAAATACACAAATTACAATGCGTCATTTAAAATAATCTTTTTGTTGTTTTTATTTTCTAACTTAAAACACATGTCTTTACACAGTCCATGCGTGCATTACGTTGTTTTTAAAAAATGAAGCATTAATCCTATTTATTAGGGCGAGGGGGGAAAAAAAAACCAATAAAATAATTAAATATTTAAAGGTGTTGAAATTTGTATTTTCGACGATTTCTTAAAAATATGCAATTATTTATAAAACTACGATATACTTTAATATTATAATATATTGTACCCATTGTCGTTGTTATCATTGCAAGCACAATTTTTCTAAAATCTACTAAATAAATATTCTATTCAAGGCAATGAATAAATTTAATAATTACACGAATTTGTGACCTTAGATGTAAAGTTATTATGTTAATTATTACTTTATTTATTACCCGAGGAAAGTAGCTGTGACTAGAACGACTAAAATGCTTCGAGTAAAGCTAGAGGGAAGGAATTCATTTAGTAAACAGAAATGAGCCAACGTAAAAAGAGAAAAAAAAATGGTTAATTTTATAAGTATATAACAATTGATATTCATATTAGGCTCGACAAGTGTTCAGCCATTATTTCGTTATCGACCTTCTCCTTTAGAGAAACATAGGCAGACTAGATGATTTGTTAAGTGCGTGATGGATGCGCAAGTCAAAGGAAAATTACCGAAAGCAATGTTTTAATTTCATAAGACAGAGAGAAAAACAGGCGCCTATTATTATTCGGGCCGATAAAATGAACGCGCTCGCGGAAGAGTCGCCGAACTGCCATCAGTTTTCATCGTTAATAATCATCCGTCCCGTCCCTCTTATCAGACGCACTTTGACGTAGGAGTCGCGACCGATAATATCGAAGAGGCTGCAGCGGCTATGAGAATCGCGGTGATCGGGGCCGGAGCGGCTGGCCTGGCGGCGATCAGGAGATCCTGCTGCAGCGCCGAGGTCGTCTGCTACGAGAAGAGCGACAAGGTTGGTGGCACGTGGGTCTACGTGCCCGAGACCGGGAACGACGCCTATGGTTTGCCCATACACTCGAGCATGTACGAGAGCCTAAGGTAAGAGTATGGTGAGCGTGTGGGCGAATTGGTAATTGGCTTGGTCGATCGTTCGATATATAATCGATTGCGATTATGAGAATTAATAATTCCGAGGACAATGGTCTTTTGCACCCTCGAGTCAGCGCTATAATCAGCACTTTTGACGCTTTACAATTCATCAAGTTTTACTATGATAAGTGATTGCTGAATATTGCCGCTGAGGGTGTATTCGTAAATCAATGTCGTTTCAATAGAAAAGCTTTACTTTCGATGTTTAAAAATAATTTTTAATTGAAAATTATTCGTTATTTGAATAAAGTTTATGGTTTTTTTTTTTTACTTTTCTTTTTGTTTCTCAATGATTAGCAATATTTCTCAAAACGAATTTTCAAATTTTCAACATTTAAATACAAAATTTGATTTAGATTCACCGTTCTACATAAAATAATTTCCGCCACGACTACACCTGTTTCAATGAACAATTATCTTTTATCATTTGAATTGACGTATTTTTTTTTTTTTTTTTTATCATTTCCATGTAAAGCAATTGTGTATACACGCATGCACAACAAAGCAAGCAAGGCATTTTTTTATTTTTTTTTTAATTTTAAATCAGAGATGCTACAAACTGTTCAACGGGTACGTACAAATGTTTTTATTAAACAGCCGTCAAGAAAGTTGTGCAATAAAAGATAATTTCATTCCAATTCATTTAATTTAAATATTTAATTAATAATTGCCCATACAAAACGCATTATCTCCATAAATTTTTCACGTCTCTCACGAGTACGTCTGCATGTTTGAATGTATTTGTATAAAATAATAACAACTATAACGACAACCACTATAACAATAATAATAATCATTTTAGTAGTAGTAGTAGTAGTAGTAGTAATGATAATATTGTAACATGGAATAATATTATTTTAATCTAATGTGTATAAAATTAAAATAAATAATGTAATAAATTAATCCACAAATTGTGATTATAATACTTTCCAAAGTTCTATACATTTGAGACTAGATTTTAAAAATAAATTTTAATATACATTTGGTCATTAATTCACAAATGAAAGATAAATAATAATATTTATGATATGATGATTCCCTTTGCATTTATCAGAAAAAAAAAAAAAAAAAAAAAAAAAACATGATTCTATTCGGTTTGTGCATTACGAATTTCTTTCCATATATTTTAAGTAATGAAATTTCTATATAATTCAATACAATTAATATAGTTACGATGGTTTTCGTTAACGTTTTAACAGGACAAATCTTCCAAAAGAAGTAATGGGATATCCAGATTATTTGATTCCTGAAAATCGTAAAAGTTACATTCATCACGATGAGATTCTCGCTTTTCTCAACGATTATTGTACACATTTTCAACTTCGTGATAAAATAAAAGTAAGTCTAACACTCAGCCTATATAATCAACATATTTAATAAAATTCCAAAAATGCTTGTTTAATATTCAATATACTTATTATATAATTCCATCCTCATTAATTATGCAAGGATAGAGATTACGAAAATGCTTGGGAAGAAATGCAATATAACGATAATATTTGAAAATACTGTTATAAATTTCTTAATGTTAGCAATACGATTGGATATTGTGCAATTGTGAATCACGAAAAAATATTTGATGAGAAACAAAATTTATTATGGAAATTCAAAAATGATTTAATACTTTGTTAAAATTAACAAACAAAATTGATCAATGAAATATTTTCTCTGTACGATCGATATGTAAGATTCATAAATTGAGGGCGCAATTTTGTCGAATATTAGCATTCTCTTTATAAATAAATAATAGATAGTTAAATATATTTAATAACATAGAGCTTTGATAGAAATTTTTTAATAATTTTATGTAATTATCGTCGTTTTAATATTCACTACATATTGTGAAAATAATATTGATTAGAATTGAAAAATACGTTGCTAATGTTCGTAATAATTACTTGCGAGTTAATAAACACAAGGAAACAAAAGAAAAATACACACGCTAAACAAGTGCAAAGTGTGAGTGCATCGTTATGTACATCATCATCATCATCATCATCATCATCATCATCATCATCATCATCATCATCGAAGTAGAGTAACGAGCGATTTATCATCGAATCCTCTAATGGACGTCGTCGAGTGAAAAAATATACGTTAATGTTCCGCCCCAATAAACGCATCGGCTCCCTATCTCATCAATTAAGCTATAACCTATTTTCGTTAGTCGGAGGGGTCGCGATTACTAATAGATTGAGATATTTATCGCAGTTCTTGCATAATGTCGAGCTGGTGGAGCCGATAGGGGCCGAAGAGAAGGGAACGGGGAGCAATTGGAAGCTGCGCGTCCGCGACTTGCGCAAAAGCACGGTCACGGAGGAGTTCTTTGACGCCGTTATGGTGTGCAACGGACATTATTTCAAGCCGTCCTTACCCAGGCTCAAGGGCCACGAGACATTCAAGGGCCAACAGATGCACAGCCATGATTATCGACGTCCCGAGCCTTTCGCCGACAAGCGCGTCGTCGTCATCGGCGCCGGACCTTCAGGTACTTCGATACTTCAATTCGGCGCGCATCATCTCCTTCGCTGAAATGATCTTGCAGTCTCGATGAAATCTTTAGTAGTATCCGCGAATATTTACGCAGTTAGCGTCTTTAACGATCATCGCGATCAAGTCAAATTTCATTCTTAAAATACAACTTTGCTTAACATTTAGCTTATTATTATTATCTTTCTCTTTTTATCGGCTCTTTTTAATTACACCAATGACATTGCATTACCATATATACTTTAACGCCACTTTACTTTCTAAGATAACAATATTCATACGATCGGTCGAAAAAGTAGTCGTCGAATGGAATAAATACAATGGTTCGCACACTAATTCGTCGGCTTACATTCACCGGGCGTAAAATAATATCTCTATCAACTAGCATTCATTTATATAAATAAATATAAGTGTCAATATATTCTTAAATGTACATTCTTTGCCCGCAGGTATGGATTTAGCCTTGGAAATTTCAAAGAAGGCTAAACGCGTCATTTTAAGTCATCATTTAAAAGAGACGATCTTGACCAAGTTTCCTAATAATGTTGTACAAGTAAGATTTAGGTATATTTTTATTAGAAGCTTGAGTCATTGTATTTGTCGGCGTAAGCTCATTATCGTCATTTTGTCCTTTCAACGTTGTTAATTTTATGTTATAGAAAAAAGATGTTGTCGAGTTGAAGGACAATTCAGCTGTTTTTCAGGATGGGACTAGCGAAGAAGCTGATATAATATTTTATTGCACGGGTAAGAAAGTATTTACATAAATGTCGATGAAAGCACTTGTGTAAGGAAGGAATATTTTTCAAAAAAACTAAATCCTTTTTTTTTTTTTTTTTTTTTTTTTTTTTTTTTTTTTTGAAACAGGCTACGAGTACAGTTTTCCTTTCCTTAGTGAAAGCTGCGAGATTAAAGTCAATGACAACATGATAACGCCTCTGTGGAAGCATGTGATTGCCATTGAAAATCCTACATTGGTTTTCATAGGAATACCGTTTTACGTATGTGCTTTCAGTATGTTTGATTTACAGGTATGAAGGAATTTAATAACTACATTGATATAGATTGTATAATATGTTTTAGCTTTAATCGTGTGCATTGCGACCCTAGAGTATAATATTGTCAAAGCAAATTATATAGATGAATTTATATAAAAATGAGTTTTCATGCTACGAGAGATTCGAATTTCCTGCTCAAACAATAGCCTCGTGATAAATAAAATGCTTTACTATTTTCAAATGACCTTAAGTAAAAAAATATTTCCGATATATCCGTAAAAGTATGTTTTCTCGACTTAATTATGTACAATGAATTAATCAACGCCAAGAAAAAAACACCAGAAAAAGAAAGAAAGTAATTTGGAAAGCTAAGCGCATAAACAAATATAAATTTATAAATACACTTCCTCAAACGCTAATTTAGTTCTGATAAAAATGAGCAATCAGTATGATTAGTCATTTTTGCATTCCTTCATTTAAACGATACAACTACTTTTTCTCTCAGTTAACAAAATAGTGACAAATACAGCCGACGCGACCGTGTCATTATTCACACGTTAAAAGCAATGCTACGAGATTCACGCACGCACACACAGACACACAAGCAGATATTGGTAAAAGTTACGAGAAATTCAATTTCGATAATTTTTTCGTTTCAAGGTGCGATTTGTGCTCCGTTACTTAAATAAAGAGAAGGAGCTGCCAACGCGCGATTCGATGCTCCTCGACGAATCCCAGGAGAAGAACAGTCGATTTAACATCCGCGGCTTCACGAAGCGCCAATTTCACATGATGGGGCCGCTGCAGGCTGAATACTACGACGATCTCGCGGATACTGCGAACATCGAGAGGCTTCTGCCCGTCCTGTCCAAGCTCCACAACGAGAGCAGCGACCGCTTCCTCGACGACTTAGTGCACTATCGCGACGATCGTTACAAAATCATTGACAATGAAAATTACCAGCAACTCAATGATTAAAGATTATGGATGAGCGGGGAAGATTGGCGGTAGACGGGTATCGAGAAGGTGATATTGAAGTTATACGATAAAGCTGAATGTAACGGAGTAATTTTCAGCAAGCGAGCAATTTTTTACGACTACTTGCTCAAATTGGCAGTGAGTAAGTGTGTACGTACTATAACATACGCATACAGCGATTAATTAATATAGAGAATGGTAAAAAAGTTTGTTTATATTCGAGTTCGATATATTTGTTAATTGTACGAGTATATAAGAAATATTTTATTGCGTATAGAACTATTGGGAATCGTGTTCGATCGACAGTTTATTCCGTATGTGAGCATTGATCTATATCTTCAACGTAATCAATGGGTAATATTTGTCAGATTTTCGTTCTATTATGAATAAACCAACTTTACTATCGGTTATCAAGAAAATTGAGGACCCCGCTTAATGCATAATTGAAAATACGTAATAATCGGCTATTGGGTTGGAACGTAAGACTTTGTTATTTGTACTTGAAGAAGTAGGTAAGAAGTTAGTTGAAAGGATAAATAATTGTGAATTGAAAAGCTTCGAGATTATAACTATGGATTGCTTTTAATGATTTCCTTCTCTTTGCGTGCTATCAAAAATTTCTTTACAAAAATCTTATAATTTTAATATTTAACCTAAATTCATATAGGCGAATGCTAAAGGCCATTTAAATCTTCGAATTAATTGAAAATTTGAATAAGAAAAATTTTTCCCCCTTAACAACAACTGCCTTTTTAAAGATGAAGTTTTAACTATATGTAATATATAATTAATGTAACATTGGATAATATAAATAACATTATGTAGAAAAGGTATATTTTATAAATTTATATGATTATGTCAATGATAAATGTTAAATACGTTTTGTCTTTTTTTTTTTTTTACAAAGAATTCGCCTATATGTACTCAATACTTTGTAAATTAAGTACAGACAGGATACTTTCTTTTATCTTAATCACAGCATATTCAATATTATTTCATTATTATGAAAATAAAATATCTATCCGAAAATAACGAATGTCTTATCAACGAGTCTAAGTTTGAAAACATTATAGCTTATTCTTATTAATTCATGTAATTCACATTAACAGACATATTTTAAATTGTCATAATTTTATAAATAATACAATTGCAATCGCTATTCTCTTAAAATTCAATACGCTCGTTTACTCAGATTTACCGATCACTGTATTATTAAGTATGATAGCTTGTAATTGCAATATTCGAAAAAAAAAAAAAAAAAAATAAAAAAATATAATGGCAATGTAAAATAATAAGTGTATAAGGTATTTTATAAATGTAATAAATGTCGTTGAAGTTGTAATTTGTTAGTTTTTGTTAAAATTATTTTTCACACTTGTCTGTAGCATGCAGTGAAATTGAATAAAAATTTTATTAATATTCTTTATTAATATTTATATGCAACATTGCATATTTTTATTTTTACAAACAATATATTTAACAATTAATGCATTATATACACATTGAAAAGAATCGATGCTTTATAATTTCAATAGTAAACGATTGTTTGCTAATTTATTTTCCTACATTGATAACTATAAAAACTTACGAACATTATCGAATGAATTACTCGTAGCTCCAAACCATTTGAAATAAGACCAAACTAATTGCTCGTTCATCGATATTTTCTAACATTAAAAGAATTCGTATTAATGAATTTGTTTTTGTCAATTATTATTTCAATCGGGAGAATAAGAAAATGTCAGGGGATATCATTTTGTCGGATATGTTTGTTCAAAACAAAATATACGGGTACTCTTCGCATAATCTCTTAAATGAGCAAGAACGAATATTTATTTTTCAATTGAAGTTTTATCGGACAACCAAATTTTATAGTTCATAATTTTAATCTTTTATCGTAATAATCTTTTATTGATTATTAAATCAATATTACGCTAAAAAGTAACTAAAAATTAATATTAATATATTTACTTTATCTTATCTTATAATTCTTGAAAATCAAGGTGAAAGTAAATTATTTTCCATTTGAATGGCGTTCCTGCCTACCTAAACGAGCATGTGAATAATTCAATCATATGCTCATCCTAAGAAAATGAAGAAATTTACAAAGATATTATTTTGTCTTTATTGATGTAATTGTGAGCATTTAGTGCTATTACTGGCGCTGCCACAACACAATTGCTAGAATTGTTTGACCTGTTTCAATTTGATAATATGAGACACGATGATGCACATAATAAAACTGCATTTGAACGTCGTCGTGTACGTTGTATTAATTCTTTTAATGATCGCTTATTTTACATCGCAAGAGATGCGGTGTTTTATTTTTCTATGCAATTATTGATTCGTTTGTGTGGTAATAATTTTCATTGCCACAACTCATTGTTTAATTTAATTTTTTTTTTTTTTTTTTTTTTTTTTTTTTTTTTCATAAGTAAGACGACACCGCGATATAAATGAAAAAAAAAAGAGAAATAAGAAAATAAAAATACGAAGAGCGTAATTCTCTTTAAAATTCCATTGAGAACGTTTTAATTACTTGCCAATTTCCAATTAATTTAAAAGTATTCTTAAAATTATGACTCCTCGCCTCTTGCATCATTAACGATCGAACATTTTTTATTAGATTTATTCTGTAAGTTTAATTTCACTTCGCAGCCTCGATTATCAATAAATGAAATCACATAAATTCTAATTACTTTATTTCAGCATTTACTTATTAAACGAAATAACTCTTTCTCATTTCATGATTACTTCTATAACTTTCTTATTTTATTTTTTTTTTAACAAAGTTTTTTAGCCTAAAAAATATTTATACCATATTATAAAGTATATTTTATCGGAGAAAAATTGTATATTCACATTTGCAATATATGGCTACTTATATATTCAAAATTACATAGATTAATTTTTTAAAATTATCAAAATAAAGCATTTGACTACATTTCTATATTCTTCTGTTGAAAAAATAATTGTCTATATATACAATTACAAATTTCCAAATATATATAGAAAAAGAATAGAATACTATTGCCCAGTTAAATTAATTGTAAAACACTTGTATCATAAGAAATGATAATAATAATTATAAGTGAAAATAACATTAACAAAATTCATAAAAATTGTATTGTTTTTGTGTCATTTAACTATTTTTTTTTTTTTTTTTTTTTTTTTTTTTTTTTTTTTTTTTTATTAATATCAATAAAGCAATTACTAAATAATTACGTCAAAAAAAAATATATATATATATAATTTACACACATTTTATAGTTATCGATGTTATATTTGTATATATTACAGAAATAATATTTTTAGATATGTGTACATATTTGAAAATAATAAATAAACATATTTCTAGCAAAAACTTAACTTTGACACAAAAAAAGTACTGACTAATTAAATGAATATTAATAGATAATAATAAAAAGACATAGTGTAGTATGAAAAAAAAAAAAAAAAAATTACAAGAATATCTTAAGAATTTATTTACTCAAATATTTAGTATTACAATTACATTAAATATTTTTAATTGTATTATTTAAAAAAAAAATATATATATATATATATATATATATATATATATAACTAATTGTCATTATATTCCTTTTTTATTCGAGATATTTATTGTGCGCATTTTTAAATACGTATGTACATACTTCATATCAATTATTACAAACAAATGGTAAAGAATTTAATTTATATAATCTAAAAAAAAAGAAAAAAACAGATATAAGAAATGAAAAATACCCAAGAAATATAATTCATTTGATAGAATGCATCACTGCTTAATATAATCAAGATGCATTTCTATTTGTCGTTTAATGTCTATGATTAATTATCTACAAATTAGTATAATATAAAATGCATTGCACGCGCATCATTATCGATGAATAAATAGTTATCGATATTGAGGAAATGGTATTGATATTAAATATAAACGTGCGTATAATTTGAAAATAATTATTTCTTGATATAAACGAAAAAAAAAACAACGCAGTATTTAATTTAATTTACTTAATCTTAACTTAACAAGTAACGACAAAAGTATCTGATGCTATAGCAATTCCTATAATAGTTATGATTTTCCCGTATTTCTTTCAGTGTCGATACAATGTGCACATTCTGTAATTTTCATGTTAATCTAACGAGTTGATGTTATTTTTTTGTTGTTATTATGAATAGATTACATTATATAATAGCATAATTAGTTGGTGAAAAATTAATGTAATAATATATCGAAGAAATATGATAATTGGCAATTAATTTTAAAGTCAGAACAGTTACTATGATCTTTGAAGTTTTCGCTTGTACTCTTTGCTTTCTTAAACTTCTTACGCTTTTCATGTTTTCAAGTGAACTATCCATTAACATAATAACTATAAACAATTACTTATGCTATTAAAGATTCATTAGAAGCTATCAGATGCCTTTCTTATTTTACGTGTTCATGATTGTACATTAAAATATCATTATACATTAAAGAATATACTATGGCTTTTTATATTGCAGTAGCTAACGTTAAATTTAGATTTTATTTTTCTAAATATAATAATTTCATTTCAACAAATAATATAGATGGTGTATTATAAAAGAATAATTATTTTAAAACAAGTTGGATTCTCATTTTATATAAATTTTCAGTGTATGTACGACAATGTGGAGCATGACTTTTAACAAATTGTACGTAATATTAAATTAATTTTATTCGCTTGCTATTACCAATGATTTTAATATTTTCCTGTCTTTATGCACAATTAATTATTTACCAACAATAGAAATTATAAATAAAATTTGTATTTACAACATTTTATTAAATTTCTATTATTTGTAGATATTCTCTTGCAGACAAATAAGTATCAAAATCAATATTAAAATAAAATTTATTTACTCATTTACAATTTTTCAAAAACAATTCTTCATTATAGCATTACATAGATAAAAAAAAAAAAAAAAAAAAAAAAAAATTTAAAAAAAAAAAAAAAAAACTTTAGAACAAAAATTGCATAAAAATCTTATTAAAATCCATAAGACAAATATTAAAAATTTATGTTTTATTAATTATTTGCTTCTTATGTTAGAATCATTGAAATCGAATTCCGTTACTTCGATACATCAATTTTATTATTCACGCATAATATTGAATTTACTCCACGTAAATTTTGTAACAAAAAAATTTGCAAAATGTTCATACATTAAGATTAAAAGATCTTAATAAATAACCGAAAAAGTATGGATATTTTGATTTAACAAGTGGAAACAAAATTTTTTTCGATACATTTTATCTCTGTTACTAAAGTATACTATTAACTAACCGGTTTTTATTTGATAAAAAGCGTAACTTCAAATTCACAGTTATCCGAGTTTCACATTGTTCATGTAACTCAAAGTAATCTTGAATGAATTTTCGAAAGAAACAAATAAAATATACGATATGAGCGATTCGATAAATCTACAGCTATTTTCGCGTATTAGTCTGTTTCTCAATCTTTTATAGGAAACATGAAATAAACGGGGAAAAAGATAGGAATATCTTTAAGATAAAGATTTATAAATACAGTATAGTATAAAGTACAGTATGTATATAATTTTATATATTCTGACAAATTTTCTAATTATTTATACCGTAGAACGAGCTAGTTCTTTCCAGATTTATTCGTTGTATCATGGATATTATCAATATAAATTAGTAAAGTATGTGGTTTCGGCAATACAAAGTGAGTAAGAATATATAAAAGTGTTTAATAAATTTTACTTTCATACAGAACATTAATTCTAAAATTATAGTTTCTACTTGTTCTTTTATATTCTTAATTATATTTTTAATTTTTTAAGTTTGATGTATTTTCTAGCAATATTATAAATATTTTAATAAAATCAATATTATATGTATATGGAATTTTGAAAATGTGTCGCTAAGCTTTCATTAACCGCACAATGATAATGTTTCGATAAATGGTAATAAATATTTATACAACGATAAAAATACAATGCAAAATTTTTTATTTATGACTATTGTGTTAGTTAATTGGAATGAAATATCTTAAAATTACTAACTACATTTGGGGAAAGAAATGAATTAAGTAATTTGCGAGCTTTTTTCTCTATGTATACTTGAAGTTGAAAGTATCGAATATTAATTATTGTATTAATTGTAAAATATTCTGTGCATTTAGATTTTTTTTTTTATTAGTTTTCTCATCTCAACATCGTGTACTAAATTTTTAAATAAATGAGTAATGAAAAAAGTTAATTTTCTCTGGTTATTTCTGAATTATCCTAATATTATGATTATTACGATACTTGGAATATTCAACACTTGAAAAACGTATATAATAAATAAAAAATCTATACATATTCTTGCACATCTTTTGTTATAAAAGACGATGTACAACTTCATCATGACCTGAATTAGACATGATTATTTATATTTATAAAAAAAAAAATTTTAAATCCTCATCTAAACGTATCCACCAATCAGAATTTAGTTTTATCTAATGTTGAATCGAAAAAATATATTGTTTGCCGATCGCCGGACTAACATTCCCGGCGTAATAATCCAAGGGCGGCATTAAGTATATTACGATTGGCCAATCGTAATCACAATGATAATATATATTGAAGAAAACACTCAGCGGAGATAGAAGTACGATGAGCCACTTGTATAGAATTATAGAAGAAATTTACTCGACGAGTTGAAAAAAAATATAGTTTGACATTCTTTGTGCAGAGGCTCGAGGAAATAACTCTAGTGGAAATACTAATTATCATTTATTAATTAAATTGTTGGTGCAAAGCTTAATGTCGCGAGACAAACAGTTGACAACTTCCAATACTTCGTTTTCATCTGTCACACCTGTGGTAGTAATTTGCCTAAGCGCGTTGCGTTGACAAAACAATGGGTGAGGGGATTACCGCAATATACAATATGCATGCGACTGATTACGTCTTTTCATTATTATAAAGATGCGTTAGTGGGATGCATAAATAGCTATAACCAGGTTTATTACTGGTTACATGTTACTGGTTACTGGTACTTTTTTTTTCTTTTTGTAGAGCTTGAGATTAGTGTAAGCGCTTACTACAAGTACTTGAGTTATTCGTATTGGTTGCGGATTCATCGTGTGTTCCCGTAATAATGTGACATTTAACGAAGAATAACTGCTTTTACATATTCCATATTATTGTAATAAATTGAGAGAAATAAATTGACAGATGAATATTGTGTGCATGTCGTAGGTAATAATTATAGGATATCAGTGTGTACATAAAGTATCGATAAGAAAATTTAGTTATTCAAGAATATATGGAAATTAAGTTATGCTAATATTTGACGTTTAATTTTGGAATTAAATTATGCAAACAATAGATTATTAGTATTAGAAAAATTATTATGACACATCTATAAGGAAGGTATATATATATATATATATATATATATATATCAATTTGATCATTATTAATATTTATGTAATGAAAATCATTAAACGACAAACAAAACAAACAAAACAAATAAAATAATTCCAGATATTTTCGAGTTATTATATTTGATTTGAATAATCATTTGGGCTTACTTCTTAATTAATGGCGTTAATTTTCTAAGTATTTATCTTGTAAATTATAAAATGTAAGGCTAATTTTGATAATACACAATGATAAAATGTATTCTGAAAAAATTATATTCTGAAATAATTAAGAGGATGAAATATAAAAATATATAATATTTTTATCTGGATATACGATTTTAATTGGATGTTAATATATTTATAGATGCATAGCGTGTTATTGAACATTAAATAGTATTGACATTGTGTATAATGATCCATCAAATGTGACGGGGAGTGTGGAGGATGGGGGGGGGGGTAAATAATTACAAAAAACATTACTCCAGTGAGTATCCACCTATTGAAAGTTTATGCATTATTATCGAATAAAACAACCATCTATTTAATAAAAACTCATAGTTACTAATCGATCGATAATCCTTTACGTTTATCGTGTTTTTTTGTTTTGTTTTTGTTTTTATCTTACAAGTCACCAAAGGTAAAAAAAATATTATATCTATTTGAGAGAAGACGAGAGACGCGGAGTAACGCGCCTTGACATATAACGAGTGCTGCTCCATTCCAATAATTACAAAGCCTAAAGCCGTACTTTATTTAGCTTCAAGCTTCACTCGTCGATATACAATTGCCTTGGTCGGCAAATATTTAAAATAAATCGTCCAAGAGATTCCCAAGCATTTGAGACGCGTTTTACCGCGATGTGATAAATTGAAATGCAATGAACGAGTCGAGTAGACGTGGTTCGTCCTACGACGGTCCTTGAATTTAAATACCAATTTAGCCCTGGCCGAGCGCAATTTCCTTTCATCGCACGTACCCAGGAAGAGTACGGAAGTCGTGGGAGTGGCGCTTGCAATTGCCATCCATCCCTCGCTCATGGACCACGAAATTACTCCCGAGCGAGTCTCATCGTCGAGCAGAGCCGTTGACTCGTTTCTTTCGTTTTTCGTGCCACGCATACGTGGGCCGTCGCTGCGAGGATAATTGCGTTATCACGGATAAAAACGGCGGCGCGTTACTATCGGTGCGTCACTTGTCGAGGCCGAGTACTCGAGAGGAGCGCGAGAATTCCCCACGTTTCCACATTCGGATTTCCGGGATCCCCGAGAGTGGCCGCGCTCCTGCCGATTTAGTGCGCGTGTGCTTCTAAAGCTGATTATCCTTTTTGGATCGGGGAGGTTGTTGCCGAGGGAAGCTCCGTAAGTTCGTAACCCCCCCCCCCCCCCGTCACCCCCCCTCTCTCATTCGTCACTTGCTTGACAGCGGGTGGCGAGGATACGCTGGCTTATAGCTGGAAGAGGAAGCTGCGGTCTTAGTGCCGAGAGTCCTTATAGAGTCGTCGGCTCGACCTAGCGGCAATGATATTCCGTTAAAAAGTCCCCTTAGAGCCTTTTTTTGTCCTCTCGGTTAGTCCGAGCCGATTCCCACCTTCATTTGAATTACCGCACTGATAACACATGCGCACTAGCGTATTGTTAACTCGACATTTTTTTATCAATTGATCTAGGGCATATTAGGTAATCAAAGCACAAAATCCTGAAGAACGTATCTCTAGCGGTAGTAAAGCGCAGAAATTACGAGATTCCGTAAATTAAAATATAACCACGCAGCACAGTGATTATGCTAATGGGCTCGTGTAAATTCATAAATTGTATAATGTTCGTTTTAAATATCATTATCTTTTCGTTTAAACGCTCTTCTTATTTAACAACGATCTAATGTGAAATATTATTCTGTGCTACATAGTTTTATAATAACAATAGCAGTAATAACAGCAGTAATAATGATAATAATAATTTAAAAAAAAAAAAAATATATATATATATATATATATATATGAGCGGAAATAGGTGTAATAATATTAAAAAAAAAAAAGAAAAGAAAAGACGAATCCATATTTAGAGGATCGTGTGTTAAATTAATAAATGTTTATTTATGATAATCTAAAGTATTGGTTGTAATCAGTCATTTTCTTGTATATTTCATCAATATATTAACGTATTAACGTAAAATAAAAATACAATGAATTTCTTACATAAAAGTGCCACTGGCTTATTGACTTTCTATTTTTATGTTGTATTAATAATTAATCATTGGATTTAACTTCTAGCTAGTTTTTTTGTTAGTTTTTTTGTTGTTGTTTATTTATTTTTTTGTTTATCATAATCAAATGTAATATGTGAAATTATGCGGATGTATTTAATTATTTAAGGTAGTATCCAATATTCGATAATAGTTTATCATTTTCTTAACATACCATGCTGATCCAACAATTAACAATTATCAGGATAAGGTAAATATAAGTTATAAAGTTCATAATTAATTAAATAAAAAGATAATTAATTCAAGAATGAATAAGATTATTGCGTGTCAAATCGGAATTTTTCATAATTAAGGAGCGTAAAGCGCACGCATATCATAATGTCAATGGCCTGATTTTTTCAGCCCCAAGATGCGATATGACTTATAAATAAGCTTATTTTCTCCCTTATACGTGACGTCATCAATTTATTTTTCATGTAATTTCATTAATTCTGCCTTTTTAATAATCTCATGAATTTTGTTTAATTCGTAAGAGTCATGTCGGCATGCATAAACGATTCGTACACAATGATAAAAGGAATATTGATTGAAATTTTCTTGTACCCCATTAGAACCCTTATGGAATTTTTCTTTTCTTTTATTTATTTATTTTTTTTTTTTTTTTTTTTTTTTTTATTACTTTAACTAAATGTAGAATTTAATTGAAAAATTGTATTGAACGGAGCACGATATGAGCTATACTTACACCCTATGAATACAACTCTACTGTTTATTAAATTAATTTATCGATTAGAACGAATAGTTTAATTCAAAGAAATTTATGCATGAATATTTAAAGATGAACTGTATTAGAATATTATTACAACAATGCATAAGGTTTTGTGAACTTATGCAATATAGAAGTTGC
The DNA here is from genome assembly GCF_000503995.2 of Ceratosolen solmsi marchali. Taxonomy (NCBI): domain Eukaryota; kingdom Metazoa; phylum Arthropoda; class Insecta; order Hymenoptera; family Agaonidae; genus Ceratosolen; species Ceratosolen solmsi. The sequence goes on from NW_011948423.1 coordinate 7,089,197, forward strand.
ATAAAAATCATTATTGCATTATAAATTATCCTTTTTACACTCCTGTGCAAACAATTATTAATTACGTGATAGTTTTACCAATATTTTGCCTATAATGTGGGCACGCAATTTATATTTCTAATATATATAGTTGATATTAAAATCGATTACTTATTCAAGGCTACGTTTCTCTGTAACAACGTAAAATATAAATATTTGTGAAATTAATTTTTAAAATTTACACAAAAAATTAATATAATCATTGTATTAAAGTGGTTGAATTTATTATTGCTGTATTGACGTTAAAATATACCTAATCTTATAAATAATAATACGATATTTATTCTACCTTGTTATAAATTTCATGACAATATCTCTATTCAGTTTAATTATTATTACGAATTACTTATGATACTGTATATATATATATATATATATATATAACATATAATAAAAACAAAGATTTATTTACTGATACGAGTACTTTACCGCAATATTGATAATAAGATTCTTCTATTAAAAACCAATATTTAATCACTGGATTTTAAATGAGTGACGTAGTGAAATGACTATCTATATACATTAAAAATAAATGTTTTACCAATAAATATCGGTAAAATCTGGGAAAAAGCATCAATATAGTTGTGTAGTGTATGAAAATTTTTAGTAAAGCACATCCGTTTAGCTATGTGGACTAATAGTAAAGCATATATACAATAATGTAGAATCTATTTTTTTTTTTATATATAAGTTCTATATAAATGATAGAAATGTTTAAAAATTTTCTAAATAAAATCTAATAATACAAATTTACAAATTGGTAATAAATTTAGGACGGAATAAACTTTGATAAACGTACGTTTTATTACAAAATCGTACATCGATATGGATTTATCGAAATTTAACAAAAATTATAAATATATAGACTACCGTTAAACTTTCAAAATAAATCCAATACAATATAGTTGTTTTTTTTTGTCCGCAATGTATGATTTAGGTATTTCTTAAAAAAAATAAAGAATAACATTTCATTTTTAAAATAAACAATACACCTTAATTAACCAACTTTGAATTATTTAAAAAAGTCTCCTAATCTCATAATGTGTGACAAACATATGCATATGGTTCAATTACCGTAACGCGCACTTTAACAGAATAATTTGATATTCTTCATATGTTTGCGTTTCTTATTTCATTTTTATTTTCATATTGGGTTCAAAGCTCTACGACTACAGACGAGCGTATTCGCGGAAAGTGAAAAAAAAAGACTTGACGAGTTTGCAGTAGTTGAAGTAATTTGTCTCGCATACGAATGTCTTTGATGTTATTTAATTATTAATCAGTTTTTTTTTTGTTTTTTTCTTAATCAGTCGATCAGCAGTACGTAACTCTAAAGTCACAAACTCTAACGCGTATTTTGTTAAAACAAAAAAGAAAGAAAAAATGAAAAAAATAATAAAATGTAGCATATAGCGCAGCATCCCTTAGCATCGAGATTATAAGAAGACGCAGGGATTTCTAATAAGATTTGCTTAAAAGCAAGCAAACAAGCATAAGAATCCCACGCTTAGAAAGTGCCAGTTGAGCTGGGTATTAAATTAGCGATTATCGCTTTTTGCTTTTGAAACGGCGAGTAGCCAAAGTGGCAAGGAAGTGGCGAAGAGCCGTAAGAGCCGAAGGTACGGCAGAGCTTAAGCGCCATCGTCGTCGCGACAGTCCGCGCCAATCGAGCAGCTACGGCAGCTGGAAACGAGATCCCGACGAGTGGTAAACAAAGCCGAGGCGCGATTTCGCCACGCCTCGTTAGGGACGGCGGGAAGAAGGGACGGGAAGTCGAGGGAGAGAGACAGAGAGACAGAGAGAGAGAGAGAGAGAGAGAGAGAGAGAGGCGCCTTGTCGTAATTCCCGGCCTATTAAAGCTGGGCTGGGCTCCGTCAGCTGACGGCCTCGCCTCACTCAGCCTCCTCCACAGCTGATCGATGCCAGAGTCGCCTACTCGCAATGGCCGCGCGGTCAGTCTGCGTCCAGTCGCCCCCGCGTAACGCCGTTCTACGTTCCAGGGCGTAGCGAGCCCGAGGGTGGAGAAGGAAGAGCCGTAGACATGCACGACATCGAGGCCTTCGGCAAGTACCAGCTGACGATTTACGGGCTCATCACTTTACCGCTCATCCTCTCCGCCGGCTTTACCCTCGACTACGTATTCACCGCTGGCGAAGTCAAATACAGGTAGTCGCGGCATCACTGTGCTCAACTTTACTTTTACTTCCTCTAAGCCCGAATAACATGAAGATTTATTGTCGGAATATTGTTTTCAAATTTCTTGCCGGGCTATGTCCTCTTGTTCTCTTCCTTCGTCGTCGTCGTCGTCGTCGTCGTCGTCGTCGTAGTAGCGCTAGTTGTTGTTGTTTTTGTTGTTGTTAGCGGAGCTACTTTCATTGTTGACGTTACGATTTAGGCGTCGCGTCGCGGTGTATGATTGTTCGCCCGCGCAAACGTATGTTTTAATTCATTTCGTTACACAAGGCACAAATATATTGGAAAATCGTCGCTCAGTCGCTCGCTACGAGCCATTAGCTTTCTTTTTTCATTTTATAAACGACACTTTATACGTTATTATTAACAGGCTCATTGGACTCGCAAGATTACGTGCTCTTTATCAATAGTGCAATGTTTCATCTTATCACTATCATTCGTTAAAAGAAAAACAAAACAAAAAACAAAAAAAAACAAGAACAACAACAATAACGACAACGGCAACAACAACGGCAACAACAACAGCAACAACAGCAGCAACGATCTAATCGTGTGTATATTGCTAATCAAAGAATACGAGAATATCAACGCAAAGAGTTATGCTCTACAACTACGATATTTCTTCATATTTACTTTATCGTTTAACGCTAAATGATAATTTTTATCTTTGCTTGGTAAAATTCACTGGTATTTAGTTAATAGCTTTGGTTTGTAACGCGCATTCCTATTGTATCATCTATGTCTTTTTTTTTCATCCTATATAAATATTTATCTATACGTATGAATAATTTATTTGATTTATTCTATCCAAGATCAATGTCATGAGCGCAACTGTCGAACTGTCGGTAATTTGTACATATATATATGTGTGTGTGTGTGTGTGTGTGTGTGCGTGCGTGCGTGCGTGCGCGCGCGCGCGCGCGCGTGTATGTATGTATGTATGTATGTAATTTTTTTTCCTTTTTAATAGCGCATACATACGGCCTTATAACTTTGAAACTTTTGTGCCCGTATGAAATACCCTAATTTATTTTATGAATATATTATCGTGCTCCAATAGGATATTTATTAATCGTCTAAAATTACATTTCATTTCAGTTAGGAGATAAAAGATTCAATAATCATTCTGTAATACAATAATAACTTTTCCAGCTCACGATTGTATATCACTTGGACATTAAAAAAAAAAAATAAACACCAAGAAGAGAAAGAGAAATAACGAAATAAAAAATTTTAATCAAAACGCAACGTAAAACTATTAATTATCCTTCGTAATTTTTTATTGTTTTTTTTTTTAAGTTTTATCTTTTATCTCGTTCATTCGCTGGTAATGTGATGCTGAAGACTCTGAAAATCTAATAGTACTCGCATAACATATCGACTATCCATCCATCTCTGCTCAATCACGCGCGAATTGAATATTAGAAAAAATTAAAAAAATTATGTTAAAAAAGAGACATTATTGATACGAATGACGAAAGTAAGAATATAATTATTTACGTAAGGTATTCAATGTGCGCGCGCGTGCGTGTGTTTGTGTTTGTGTGCGCAGGTGCCTCGTCCCAGAATGTGAAAACGCGAACAGCACGTCGATCGCGGGTCAGCAGCCATGGCTGAACAATTCGCTGTCCGACAAAAACTGCATGCGCTTCGCTCCGCGAAGTTCGCAATCAGGCGGCGATTGTTCGGATCCGAATTTCTTCGATAAGAACGAGACGCGACCGTGCGAAGCATGGGTCTACGATCCCGAGGAAGTCACTATTCACAACGAGGTAAGAGAGCTTCAAAGCCATCTCGGCCCGCTTGTGCCACACTTGTGCCCTAATGGAACTTCGTCCCGGAGTATTTAGAAAATTTTATTGATTCCTCCCGCGAGTTGAAGCTTTCGGACGAATATTTTCCTATGCAAATCGACCTCTAACATAAGCAATAACAACGAACTCACACTAATTGGCCAATATTTTATAATGCAATACTATTGGCATCGATAGCCAATATTACGTTGTATTATTATTACGCTAATTCCAACGATCGCCTATAAAAATAAAAATAAACAGGAAGAAAGAACGCCAATGCTACATGAAACATTATCATTTAAGCCGATGGGAAGCGCATGGCTTTTCTTATTAAGATATCATTACTGCAAATCGTTAATTTTAGTGGGGAATAACGTGCGACGCCAATCGTTGGAAGCTCACGCTCGTCGGGACCATAAACAACGTTGGCCAACTCGTCGGACTGACATTCGCCTCAACATTATCCGATAAGTAAGCACGTATTTTCAACAATAAATCGAGGTCGTAATAACGTAGAGTGGTAAAGACGGGCGCGCGGGTCTAATGCTCAATTGTTTCTCAGGTATGGCAGAAGGACGGTACTGACATCTATTACCTTCCTTGCGGGCCTTAGCGGCCTCATACACTCCTTCTCCGTCAATTACTGGATGTTTATCGCATTTGAATTCATCGATGCCTGCTTTGCCGCCGGAATTTACAGCTCCGGCTTCATTTACGGTAAAGCTCATATCCATAAAGCAACAATGCTCTAGGACCTCGGACAATGGGCCCCTTACTTAGCAATCGCGGTCATTAATCATTGCAATAAGCCGAATATTACAAACACCCAACAAACAATACGATTGATTAACAACAAATACCTTCCCCTTACGCCATTATGTAATAATTTGATAATTGTAATAATTGTAACGATGTATTGCCTCATAGTGCTCTATTTACTTTAAAACAGCTATGGAGATGACTGGCGTAAAAAAAAGAATTCTGGGCAGTACAGTGATATCGTGCATTTACGCGGTTGGAGAAATGTGGCTCGGTCTGGCAGCCATGTGGGTGAAAAATTGGAGAATCCTTATGAGGATTATTTATGGGCCTGGATTGCTTGTTATACTACTTATATTCATACTACCTGAATCCGTCAGGTATATTTTTATTATATACTTTTTATTATATACTTATGACTTAAAGTTCGTGTTATAATTTTTGTCTGTTTGCATTTATTTCCACTTTTGTGTGGATGCACAGTGTTTTTGAAATTTGAAATTACAAGCTTCAAGAATGCCAAATGTTAATATGCGCTTTCGCTTATTAAATTTCACTCAAGCGTTTCAGAGCGTGTTTGGTTCAATTTTTTTCTTCTTCTTGGTTTGTCTATTTTCTCTCTCTCTCTCTCTCTCTCTATATATATATATATATATATATATATATTTATATATTTTTCTTTTCTTTTCACTTTTGTTAAATTTTACACAAAATATGCGAGCTAAAAATATGCTTTATTAGATGGCTTTTGGCTAATGACAGACGTGACATGGCTGAAAAAGTCTATCGTAAGATGGCTCGTGTGAATAAGCTCAGCGTCACGGAGGAAACGTTCTTGGAACTTAAGAATGTAAATAATGAAAAGCCCAGTGAGGTAAATTTTACATCATTATATGCGATTGTACGGCTTAACCGTTCGTTGGTTGCAAGAGCAATTTCGATGAATATAGAGTAGATATTTATGAAGCATACTAATGTGTATTACGTATACTAAAAACTATTACGCACTGCGTGATCTTTGAGCCTTTAAAGTTCAATTTATTATAAACGATGTAAATTAGTTAACATTTCATTAGTACATCGTTTCATGATCAAAATAATACATGCATTTTGAGGTATATGCAAATTTTCCGTAGAATTTATGTAAGTGTTTCATGAAGTTAAGAGAGAAAAAAGTTGCTTACTATCGTATTTCATTAATAATAAATAGAATTCTTGCATAATAATTCGCGTACCTCGTGGTTATTACATTATACATACTATTAGTAATGTGAAAAAATTAACCGATAATCAATGCTTTAAAAGATTTATTTTGATATATATATATATATATATATATATATATATATATTTATTTATGCATGAAATTATATCTTTATTAAATTAATTTAGAAAATTAATTTAAAAAGAAAGAAAGAAATCAAGTTAATAATCGCGGCAATTAATGTGCTTCATATATTTAAATAGGCTCGACCCTCTCACATTTTAATAATCTCTATTTCAAGGAAGTAGCGAAGATTTGAATAACTTGTAAATTAAATGTACGGCGATGACGAAGACAGATGCAATTTTCACAATTCTTCTCTAATTAAATGTTCTCTAAACTATTTGTAGAAGGAAGAGGAGGAGCACGATATTAAGGACGAGCGACGTATCACTCAGATTCGAAAAAGTCCTAAAATACTTACGCGCCTACTAATCTGCTCTTTTTGCTGGTTAACCAACACATTTGTTTACTATGGACTTTCGCTAAACTCCACGGAATTCGCTGGCAACAAATACATCAACTTCATCCTCGTAACCGCTATCGAGATACCCGGCAACATCCTGGTCTTCCCTCTGCTCAACACTATCGGTCGCAAAGCTACCCTCTGCAGCTCGTTCATCCTCAGCGGCATATTCTGCCTGGCTATTCAATTTATACCCAAATTGGAATATGGTTCGTTTCCTCGCAGCGTCCATTTTAAATCAATAAGACTTATAAAAAAAAATAGTTTTCCATTTTGGTTTCTTATCTCAAGGTAGTCGTCATAATTAAAGCCATACAATTTCCCGTGTGACTTCTCGATTTGGGAATGTAATGTATTAATCATGAAATATCTCCATCATAAATAAAAAGGAACGCTAACATTATTAATTGACGAACAATAAATACATAAACAAAATGAGAATTTTTTTTTATTTATTTATTTTTTTTCAATATTAAGATTTATTGTTAAAAAGTGAGATATTATATTGGATCGAAGTAAATTTAAAAGTGAATGAAATTTTTTAATTTTCTAAACATATGCCAATAGTTATCGAAACTTCGAGTTATTAAAGTTAAAGTAAACGGAGCCTTAACTATTATATGAATGTCAATGAAAGTATTTTGATATTGCAAAAAATTGAGTATCGGTTGATCGCGCCAATTGTCGTGTATGTAATGCAATTGTTTCACGACGCCACGCGACTTCATCTCCATAATCAAGATAATCTCAATTTTATATTGACTTTAACAGGAATATGGGCAAATATTGCTCTTGTACTTTACGTCTGCGGCAAAGGCTGCATAACAATGGCATTTTCCACTTCGTACGTATACACGACGGAATTTTTCCCAACGACACTCAGGCATTCGTTGCTCGGCATCTGCAGCATGACAGGACGCATTGGCTCGATTTTAGCACCTCAAACACCTCTGCTGGTACACAGTATACAATTTTTATATTAATCTTAACATTATTCCCATGCAATGGCAATTATTCAGCCCGCTAGTTAGATTTATTAGAGCTAAGAAGTTTGCATTCATTACGATTTTATATATCATTAGTGGAAGACAAAATTCTCCCTCAATAATCGCTCAAAAATAATCAATAAGTAAAGTTGAAAAAAAAAAAAAAAAAAAAAAAAAAAAAAAAAAACTATAAAATTCTCATTCGCTTCATTAATAATTCATTAATAAACTGTTTTATGTAAATATTATCTGAAATCCTTATCGCGTAAGTACTTGTTATTTTAATAACACCATCGATAATTCGAATAACAGCTAACTTATCCTCGTGAATATTCTAACTATACATGCGTGGCCTTCGATAATTACAATCATTTATTAATTTAATATAACAATTAACGTCGCCGATTCAAGTATAAAATGTCTAGTCGGCTGAGACCGACCAAAGATTAAAAATCAAAAGTTAATGGCTTCAAAATATAGTTCATCGATCTTAGGCAAAGTGTCCTCGTGTTTTAACAGGCGAGATACATCTACGAGGGACTGCCGTTGCTACTGTTCGGTAGCATGAGCCTCACGGCGGGCATCCTGTCGCTTACCTTCCCCGAGACCCTTGGCACGAAACTGCCGGACACTTTATTAGAAGCCGAGCAAATCGGGCTGAAGAAGAAATCGAAGCAGCCACCGTCGAATGGCTGCGCGGCTCTGCCCGCCTAAATAGCTCCAACGGATAATCCAACGGCCCCATCCACTCGCCCATCCTCGTCCTGCATAAACAATGCTATCACAAGAGGAGCATCGACGAGTGATCTCACCATCAAGGCGAATGCCCAAGTGGGATACGAGAGAGGATATTTGTCGTTCTTGCGTAAGGGCTGTGACCAAAATGAACTACGCCTCGTCCACCGCAAGTGACGATTTTATCGCGCATATTCAAGTGTACTTATTACGAATAAGTGATCGTTGCGTTATATGTACGACGAATTTAATGAACCGACCAGTGAATCGACAATGTGCATCTTAATCGTCGTCGAGTTAATTCATAACTGTTGTCGTTTTTAATGCGTAATTTTCGTGAAATCAAGAAGCTCGAATATTAAAAATTAATTACACACATCTTACACAATACCATTTTAAGTTTACCTTTCAATACTAATAACAAGTTTCCCCCTTTTAATGATCGAACGAACTTATTTAACTAGATCTAACAATAATTATATCTATGTTGGATGGTTTTATTACTAAATCGTTTATTGTTTTAATTACCAGATTACCTTTTTATTTCTTACCTTTTTGCATTTAGTTATACATTTGCATAATCCTATGGGTAAATGACGAGATCGCAATATGTCGCGTGCCATTTATATGCGCGCGCGTGTGTCGACACTACAATGAAGAAGAAAAAAAGAAAGAAAGAGAGAGAGAGAGAGAGAGAGAGAGAGAGAGAGAGAGAGAGAGAGAAAAAGAAAAAAGAAAACAAGAAAACAAAAAACAAGCCAATTGATACAGTATTATAAGCATAACAATGTCTGATAGGGTGAAAACTGATTGAATGAACTAAAGAATTGGGCAAGCTAGCGGATAATAAAAGCTTTTCCCATCTGCCGATGGAGCGCCGAAAGATCAGCTTAACGATAGAATTTCTTCCCTAGTTCCTACGGACATTTCTTATCGCAATATGGATAATCGCTATTTGCCGATTATCCTAGCGCTCACTTTATTTGCTCACTAATTTTGAAAATACATATCACAACAACATCACGAAAGCCAAATAATACATCATCAACATACAAACGTACAAAGTTTTTACGTTTACTTATAAATAGTTTATAGTGTGCTATTATATAATGTATTTATATATAGTTTAGAAGCACTGAAAATCCTATTTTCAATTTATAAAATTATTAAAATTATCGTACCAATCAATATCATCTGGTGGCATTCAAAGATAATTATAAAATTAAATTTTTATCATTCTATTTTAACTCGATGCTTATATATTAACTGGTAAGCAAAATAAGTAAAATAGTTGTCTACGCTTTACATTATTATAATATGTGCTCTATCCTATGCTTTCTGCTCAATTGAATCTTATGATTACTTGTAATCTAGTTGAGCTTATTGAATTTAATAAGTTCAGAAACATCAGGCTCTTCGACTCATATGACCAATATCCAATAGTTAAATAGACAAAGTATGAGGATACTTTTACAAACATCTGATTTTTTTATTATGTGTTGTCAAGTTCAAAGGTAGTGGATTCCACGCATAGAATCTTTGTAAATGTGCACTGTGACTGATAGAAAGCTCTAGAAATTACGTGTTTAATTCTGTTATATACTTGATTTGATATTCCACCGATGTATTTATTTATGGTTTATAAATTTTCAAATATCATCTGTATGAAAATGATATTATTGTCTATATTTAATTGGACGACAATAAGAATAAATTTAATCATTAATTAGCAAGATAATTTTTTTTCTTTTTTTTTTTTTTTTAGGAGAATTTTGATATCTTTATATCGTATATAATAAAATTTTAAATTTAAATTTAAATTAAATTAATATTTTACGATTAAAAAATAATTATACATCAGCTATTTTCGTCATGATGATGATTTAATTTGATCGAGCAACTTAGTTGCTTCAACAAATCTTATCTATCAATATTATTTTAAATTTAAATTAAAGCATTAAATTTATTATAAGCACATAGTTAACTTTAAATTCTATTTGACATTTAAATTTTTCAAAATTCTGACTACATATTTTTAATAAACTGATTTGTTAAAAGCTGTATAAGTCTACTATGTAATTCATTACATTTGCAAATGTATTTTTGTTGGAAAAATTTAATAAAAATATAAAATACGAAATAATTATTACCTTTCTTACAAGACAATGTAATTTTAACTTAATTTTAACTATAATTATATTGTTGAAATAAACATCTATAATCATTACATAAAGGTCGCTCGATATATTCTGATATATTAGACATTTCGTTTGAAATAAGTTTTTGCAATTTTATGTGAATATTTAAATTATCGTTTTTAAATAAAATTTGTTTTATCGAAAAAATTAAAAACTATACATAATGCATTGAAAAGTCTGTATTTCCTTACGAAAAATGGCAATTTAAAGATTGAATTATATATATTATTTTCTCTTCCTACATTTCAAATCACATGATAAAAGAAAAAAAGTCTTGCTTTAGGACAGTAGATTAATTAAATAAAGTGACAAAATCTTTATCGCATAAGAAAAAAAATATGCAATTATCATTGCAATGGCAATTTGTCTCGGTCGACCGTCGCTTAAAAGAACATTAGATCGTTCTCGGGAATAATACAGCTTTTCTTAAAATACTTTTAAATTAAAGTTTGACATTAAAATATGTTTGTTTATTTTTAATTTTTATATTAAAACACTTTAGGTAAATACTTTCGAAATCTTGTTGTGCACTTTTGTATTAATAATAAACGTAAAGTACTACTAATACTTAACCATACAACATTTTCATGATTTTATATGCATAAGTCACACAATATAACCAATATTTATTAAATCATAATATAATTGATAAATACGATATTTATAGTAAATTATTATTATGTATAATACAGTTATATCATAACGTTTATTGTGCACGAAGTTTCTAATCTTCTTTACAAATCGACAATAAAAGATATCGTGGAGCTATTTTTTGAGAATTTCACTTGTGCTTTACAGTACCTTAACCTCAAAATTGTATTAAAATTTAAAAATGAGCAAGTATGTGCAACTTATAAATATTAATAGCCGTTATGCGAAACGCATGAAATATTTAAGTAATAAAATATTTGGAGAAGTAGCCAGAACAACGGATAAGAAATCAATGAAGGTTGTAAAACTTTTTGAAGAAAAACCTATATCGAAAAGATCCGAGATTGTCGATTATTATCCGAGGCTTAAACAAACTCACGATTTATTTGAAATTGTACGATTATACGGACTTTACAGAGATGAACACGAAGATTTTAAAGAAGAATTTGAGAAAATGCGAATTTCGAAAGGAAAGGATTCAAAGAGTAGGAAAGCGAAAAAAGAATCTGTTACAGTTTTAAAATAATCGTATGTACTATAGTGATATACGTATTATTATGAACATAAGCGAATAACTTTTATAATAAAGTGACAAATCTACGATTTGTTAAAAAGTTTATTATAAAATAAAATACAACTTAGTTTATAAACCGTGTCATTTTAATTAATATTGTTAAATTGCTCATAAATATGTATTACAAAAGTGGAATGAAAAGTATATACAATGTTATTTAAAATAATATCACATGGTACTTCATGATTTTAATTTTGAACGATCTTTAAACCACTTTATATTTGGAAATTTGATATGTCAAATATGCATCGCTTGAATATTATAGTTTGTTACAAGATAAGAGGCTTATTTATATCTATTACAATTCTTCTTGATCTTTTTTCTTAATTACGGGAGCTTCGCTCGTGTCTCCTTTCTCTTTTAAACAGGAATCGTCGTTGCCTTTTAAAGCGCGCTCCGAGCACAAATATCTACAAATCGGACAAAAATATTAATACACGAGTGGAATGTAAGCGAAAATAATAGTTAACAGAGATATTCATACTTGATTAACGTAGTTTTTCCTTGTTGATTGTAATACCAATCTTCTATATCCGATTCATGATTTTCTATCAAATCTTCACACTGTGTTTTTAGCGTTGTTATTTCGACCGATGGTTTATCCCATAATTCAAATGGAATTCCTAGTTCAACTTTAACTCCTTTATCCCTGTAAATTATACGTATAATTAATATAAGAGCCGAAAGAACTAATAAAATGATGAAAGACGCTTACACAAGTCCGTGCAATGTTTTGAAAGTTTGACTCATGCCTTTGGCAAATCTAGTACTGTCAGTTCTTTCTTTATGAATATTATATTCCAAAATTCTGGCACAAATATCTTCTAACGATTCTATTAATCGCAGTTCTCTGAAAAATTTTGTATATATATACATATAGATATACATATATCATGTATGTAATTATGCATATATTAATAATTCTTATTCAAGTTTGCAATTATTTGATATAATGAAACATACGATGTTTTATATTTTTTTCTTTTTTTTGGAATAACATCATCTACCGAATAACCAATTTCTATAACATCACTTGTTTTTCCAGTCTCGTCGAGTCTTGCTTCTAATTCTGTAGCAACAACTTTACAAACTGTGGACAAAAAAATAATGGTAAACAACAATAAGATTTAACATAAATTCAACCACTAATAAATATAAAAGCAGACCTTCGCACTTATCGGCGTACTTAACACCTTCTTGCTCCTCAGATCCACAATAGACAGAACTTATTAACAAATAAATAATTAAAAATAAGCGTCGCATTGTATTAGCGAAATTCTTTAACAACTCTAGTCTATATTCAAAGAAATTTCAAAAATATTTAAAAGCACGAAGTACAGACGACCATAAGTTAAACGTACCATCGATCTGCTACAACATACTGTTTATTTAAATTAGAAAAATTAAAAATCACAGGATTTACTGATTTATTGAGCGTTAAAAAATTATGGGTTAGAAATTAACCTTAAACGTAATTAGAGACTTCCTTTAAAATTATATCTTATTGAATAAATTGACGATTATCTTGTCGAGAACGAGTCGTTCTTTCGAAGCTTACACTTTCCGATTTTAGACTACACCCAATAATTTAATACTTAATAAAGTTATAAAAGGATGGGGAATGTACAGTGGACGATAAATTCAGGAAAATCAGGACGGAACCTCAAACTCCCCAGTAGCGGAAGTAAAAATTTCAAATTGTCAAAGAGCCAAAATAATTGAATTATTACGGTATAATGCGATCGGATTTACCGCTACTTCGTCAAATAAAACATTCACAAGAAATGCAAATTTCTTTCAATCTATGAAATATATTTGGAATCTATGGTTTAGCGCAATATGTATAATTTGAAACGATTCGCTACATTTAAATATAAGGAAAAATATAAGAATTTATTTTATTTATTATAAAAAATATTTATTTAATCATTTTTATTACTAAGTTCACAAATCTATAAAGTAATTTTATATTTTTATAATTCTTAAAGACGTTAAATTAAGATTTTTTTTATGACCTTACATGCTCGAATATACTAATAATTACAGATATTATGCATTTATGTGGGGAATTTTAAAAAATAAGGGATGTTAAAATATATTTTGAATATACTATTGTGCCTTGTTATTGCTTGTGTAGGGTGGATTTATATCTCTGGCACTCGTATATAGTAATAGGATTTTAATAACCAACTGTTAAGATGATATAAACTTAGGTTTCATAAATTTTTAAAAACAATTCTACTCTACTCCGATGGTTAAGAGAATTATACAAAGAGGTATAGAAAAGTATGGTTTTTATAAATTTTGAAATGTTATTAATCTAACATGTTTGTCTAAATATTTGATGCTTTTTCGCATCAAGCAATATCCTGTCTAGTATTTAAACCAATCGATACGGAAGGCATGTCGATTGGTTGAAATTGAAGAATCATAAGTAAACTGAGAACATTAATTTTTATAAAATTAATATATGCATTTTCTAATAAAGTGGAAGGAAGAATATTGAATATTAAATTAAATAGTCTGCAATAAGTGAAATAATTCCAAATGTATGAATTGCTGGCTAATGTAGCTACAAAAAGAAAAGACATTTTAATAATAAATAGATCTATTTCAGTACGATATTTTAAAGTTTTTTTTTTTTTTTTTTTTTTTATACACAGTTACATGAAATCACTATCACTTTCTTTATAAAAACACATTATCTAAGTCGTGAAATCTGTAAAGTCTTGAACAAGGTCATCCACAATTCTCAATTTGTCTTCTTCTTCTAAGGAATTTTTAATTCCATCGTCATTCGGATTCTTTCGTAATAATTCCTCTAGCACACGCTTTCTTAATCGTTTAATGTGACGAAATCGTTCTAACCAGTTTGATGCATAAGGATTACGATCTTTCTGCTTCAACGATGAACAAACCATCGATGCTAACTGCAATATAAAAATTTCGTAAACCACCACAGAATCGTTAGAAAATTTAAATTACAATCATTACGTTCGCATGAAGAGCTAATTGCCGTGATAAAATCGCCAAATTCTGATCAGATATAATTTTTGGCTCACTATGTCCAATGTGCTCGCTAAGTTCTTCTCTTGCTTGTACCGTCAATTGGTTAGTTCCATGATCAAGAGGTTGAATGACCACGCAAGCATAGTTAAATTGACCCTAAAAATGTATGAAATGCAAGCTTGAAAGGCTCGATAATGTTGTTGTTGTTATTGTTGTTGTTGTTGTTTTTTTTTTTTTTTTTTTTTTTTTTTTTTTTTTTTTTTCATTTCAACAACATATATTATTAATATATATTTATATACTTTGACAGTCTGAATATTATATGGTTCTCCACTTTCGTTATATACAATTGAAACGTAATTATTTCCTATGTGCTGTTTCTTCGAAGTGCACTTAGGATCACTAGCCTTGGTAGGCATTAATGTTGCCACATGAAATGCCACTTGTGTAACATCATCCTGCCAAATGTACGCAAAGTTTCCATTTTCACCATTGCGATCGAGTCCACCGAGAAAAATACTTTCATCCGCATCCTTAAGCCTTATGAGTGTACCAAGACTTTGCAAAAATTGCGCATAACGCAACGAACCGTGTTGATTCGCCAGAATTTCTATTTCATTCCAAGCTTGTCCCGGACCAACGTACAATATTCCAATTTTGTGAGTCTCGTATGGTTGTATTCTATCTAAATTTGTAATAGAAGTTTGTAGGAGGGCATTGGTTTGTGGCACTAATAATGGTTTTTCCACCGATAGTCCGAAATGGGCGGAATGGTATAATTGTAAAAATACAAAGCTGAAAATCCATTAAAAATATTCTCGCTTAACAATAAACAAGCGAATATAATATCCCTAAAATGCCAATGAAATATATATATATATATATATATATATATATTACCTCGGGTTAATTCCACTCCTGTTGTTGGGTAAATTCATTTGCGTCGGAGGATCTTTCATTCGAGGTGGATTGTTTCGTCTAATTTTTGCCGGACTCATTACTGATATCGTATACCCACGATCACGAAACGCAAGGGGTGGCAACGATGATGGATCTGCCTTGTCTTCTCGAAGCTGCTTAAAATAATATGTTGCAAGCAAAGGACACTCTATTTACCCCCATCGACACAACAAAGATAACAAAATGAAACCTACTTTTTCTATCAGAACGTTTCTACCAATTGGTGGCTTCGAGTCCACGATCCACGACTGCCGACTATGGCTCGAATCTAAATTCGTAAGCCGAGTATAGATTTGGGTTGGCGACTGAGGTGGCTTGGGACCAAGCTGTGATTGCGACAACAACAAATTCGTGACGGGCTAGCGAATAAAAAAGCATCGTTCATTAAAATAAAGATTTACGATTATTGGACGGATCAACGAACAAAGAGAATTTAGAAATTTAGAAGTTCAACCTGGCTGGTAGTGGGTGAGGGAGGCACTGTATTACTCGTAGCAGTTATTGTTTGCGTAACCTGGCCGGCACCTGGGTAAGATCGTTGCGACAATAGTCCTGACGGATGTTCACCAATATTTTCAGCCGAAGGCGGTGTAGTACCCATTCCCGATATTTCCTCGGGTATAGCTTCACAGCTAACTCTAAAGGAACAGGAATGTTTATGGTAAAGACCAAAGAAAATTAAAATTAGCTACGCTACATTCTTTGCTTTCATTCGTTCGTTAAAATTCGTGAAAGATGGGAGGAGGAAAAATAAAGTGACGTATTAAACTTAAATTTGAAAATTAAAAACCTACCTCATATCTTTAGAATAAGTGTTTTTAATGTGTTTCTTAAGTTCGTCCGATTTGGCATCAGAGTCGGCGTTACCATCGTCTCGCTCAGCTTGCGATAAATTTAATTTTTCTTTATTTAAGAAAGGATTCTTCCAATTCGAGCTCATTTCCGGACTCGAGTTGGATCTACGGACTGGATTACGAGACTTCTTCGATTCTAAAGCAACAAATTTACAAATAAAATTTATGGACATTTATGGATGAAGAATGGCCTTTAGCAGTCGGTAGATTTATTGAATTAATTCAAAAATACGTGACTATTATTATTTCATCTAACGCACCTTCCTCCCCTTCGTCCAAGCTCTCAAGACTGTCTCGGGGGCTTGGTCTGGATGTACTAGGACGCGCGGGCGAGCCTGGTATGTCGATCGGTCCCGAAGCAAACGACGTTCCGGATTTGATAACGTGACCAGCCTCCGTTTGATTTGATTCAAGAATTTTTTCTGCCGTATCCTGGTGATAATATTGAAAGAACCATTGTCAATTCGATCGATCGTTATTGTAGTCGAAGCACAATCTCGATGCGTCGATCTACTTAAAAGCTTAAAATCTTGAAATTTAATTGTTGAAATTTTATGGCTTATATTTTGTAAAAATAAAATGTCTTACGATCTACGCATACTTATTACGGGTCGAGGGGATGGGATGGGTTTGTGATGGACAATGAATAAATTACAAAAACTATTAAAAAAAGGCATTAAAAAAGGCAAACAAGAAGAAGAAGAAGAACATGACGATGAAAACACTGACCGGGATTTCGTCCTCGGAAAATTCCAACATGAGATCTTGATTTTTCTGGGGCAACATGTCTGTCGTGGGCATGTAGAGAGCGGTGATATTATCGAGCGGCAAATCATAAGTCGTGTCGAGGTTCATGGAGTTCTGTATTCTCATAATCCAGGACATGTCGCCAGTTGGCCTCCTCACGTATATTTCTGCCCAGCCTTGGCACCAACAAGCGCACGGCTGATGCTCCTCCTGCTTGTCTGTGCTCATCATCTGCTCGAGCTTATACGTCTCGTTTTGTTGCTGCTGCTGCTGCTGCTGCTGGTGCTCGTTTCGCTCAAGCACCTCCGACTCCTCAAGAGGCTGCTTGTTCTCATCCGTCGGCGAGTTGGCCGCTGTATTGGCACTGGAGCTCGCGTGCCCGTCGGACGATTGCCGAGAGAGCTTATCCTCCTTGTTCCCGTCGGCGCTCGAGGCGCGTAACAAGCTCGAGTGACTAGACCTCGTTTGATCCGGACTGCATTTGCAGGCTGCCCAGCAATTATCACATAGTGGACCACGCATCGCTTTATTGCTACAACCGCTCGTAGTGACGGTGATTAATTTGTTCCCTAATATCCACGTTACCGAATGGCCCTCTTTCAAAAGGAAATCTGCCGCTAAAAGCCTAAGGCGAGGAGAAAAAGTTATGAAAATGATGAGGATGGTTTTGGGCCATTGTGAGGTGGCATCGCGGAATGAATGTTTGGGAGCTGAGCGGAGGGAAGAATTCCCTCTTACGCTTAAGCTACGTATTTCATTAATAATGTCACTTGAACTTTCGATAACGAACATTGCTCGTCTGATATTTACGGCCTTTCGATTTCTCAATATCGTTTCTCGCTAGTTAAAACTAGCTCGAATCAGAGTGAAATCCAAATGCCAAATTGCCACTGCAATGCCATAGGACAAGATAGAACGAGATAATAATCATTTACCTCTTTGGACGTGCTGAATACATGGAGTATGAGTAACGCGCCATGAGGTCGATGCAGGTTTCCGTAAGCTCAACATGGAAATTCATTAAAGCTTTATCAACCGGGGGTTTCAAGTCTAAAGCTCTGTTTTCCCTTACGAATTTTCGTGCTCTACTACCCTGTAATACGTAAATCGTTGCGATTGTCATTCGTTAGTGGCCCTTACTGTGTCTCGCTTTATTTTATCGTTTACACTATTATTATCATTGTTATTGTTATTAATGAAAGTAAACCCACTTGTTCCGTGAGACTGGAACTGCGCTTTCTATTGGAGGAGTCTTCGTTGCTAAGGCCGATATCTGGTTTTGATATGTTTCCTTCTTCTAACAGCATTTTAGCGTTAGTTTTCAGGCCCTGAAAAGAATTTCATACACGTCATAAGCATAATGCAAGAGTTTCCGTAAGCAGAGTTTAATTCGAAGCATAAGACTATCCTTACTTTAGTAATATATTTTGCAAAATTTCGTCTAAATGGAAGTCGACACTTTAAAAACCATACGGCTATAACGTGATGAGCCAATGAGACTGTATAATGATTGTATTTAGTTGGCTTTGTGTAAGGCAAAATTATGGCGAATATCGACATGTACTGGTCGTCCGTGAAATTTGCATAAACTTTAGGTAAACGAGTGAGCGCTAAAACAACAAAGTTTTCCTTTATTCTCATTCTTTATCGATGAATCTTCATTATGTAACTTACTCGACAGAAATTCTAATATTGGAATTGCAATGTGAACTGTGCCTGATATTTTCGATAGGCTTAGAAGGACGTTGGACACGAGTTTTGACATAGTGTCGCGCATTTCCAAGGTGCAGGTCATTAAGCTCGTAACACATTGACTTGCGCACGTTGTTCTTAAACCGTCCTAAATAATAAATTAAAGAGGAATGAGCGTTGATATTCAAGAATCGTTGAAAGAAAAGTTGGCCAAGGCTCGATAATAGAAACGTAAGCTCGGAATACTTACTTCAAAAGACTTTATAAGACGCTGCTGAGTATTTAAATCAAAATGCGCATGGTATGATGTGCAGGATGCGAGAACAGGATAAAAATGTACACGAAATTCGGAAAACGTAAATTTGGGGGGCGTGTTGCACAAGACATTTTGTAATGAATCCGCTGGTCTGAAATTCTTGTCATCGATCTACAAAAAGCAAAAAGAAAAAGAATAACAAAAATGCACGTAGCTTCATTCGCCCGATCGACATTATATTGTGATAGATAAATTTTTACGGATGTCCTTACGAACCATTGAGCACAGCGCGCTTGCAAGCGATCCGACGTCGTTACTGTGACGGGACAAAATTAACGCCCTATTTTGCAGCAACGAGGGCAATTCTTTCAGTATCAGCTGCAAAACTTGCCAATCTAGAAAGCGCATTACAATATCGATCATATTACATTGAATTATAATTGCGAAAGGCTTTCCCTCCAAAGCATCCATCAAATTCTCCTGCCTCTTGACATTCGAACATTCGCTTTTATAATTATAATACATAGAATGATGCAATGACAATTGTACTCGACGATCAAACTTTTAATTTACTCATAATGAATAAACACCGTTTGTTCGAGCATTTTTTACTTTCGAAAATTCGAATTTCGATTAATTGGGCATATCGTTGCCTATCTTACAGTTCACATAAACACGCGGATATGTCAATCAATTTTCATTGACCATTCTATTTCTTTGAGATCGCCTCTTATCTATAAATCGATAAAAGTAATACAATTTCATTGAATTTTTTAAGCTGAGCTCGCGTAAATCGATTTGCGTTTTAAGACATTCATTTTGTTATGCCACAAGTCCGTAAAGATTCCTGAATCCAAGGCGATATTAAACTAGTATGAGAAGAAATTACCACTGATAGCGCACGAATGCTCGCGCGTCTCAATTTCATCGAAAAATTATAACTGCCGATCTTAAGTATGGGAATTTTTAATTTTTTCAATATAATTGTTATTTTTATTATTGTCATTCCGACTATTATAAGAACGACTATCGCGCCGATATGGCTGATCCGATCGCTGACCTTTTTCCTGCTTCACCGCCGTCGTCACAGCCTTGCACGCATGAGCCAAGGAGATGTTAGTGATCTGGCTGGAGGAGCTTTGCAGGGGAACGGGACTCGCGGGTGGTGGACTCGTCCCACTACCGCTCGAGCTGAACGCCGTGTTTTCCAGCACGAGGTAAGGACTGTAGCGATTGACGATGCTGGTAAGCGGGTCCGGGAAACCTAGGTAGCCCAATCCATTGGCTCTGGCCTTCAGGAAGCACTCAAAAATCTGGAAATTCGCGTTGAAAAATTATGCCTTGGAAGGGAATGGTTGTCGAAAATTTTAGAAGATTAGGTGGCTATCAATTGACGATCAATTGATTTTAATTAAATTGAGATTTGTTAAACGTGAAATGACAGAATTGGTGGATGTTAATAAAATTATTATAGCACATGTTAATATATAAGACGAGAGGCTGACATTTTATTCCCTTCTTTTCTCTTATTTAAATAATCGCTCTCTCCAACTCCAACAACATTTATTACAAATTATTTTTTAATATATAAAAAAAAGTCAGTTTTTTTGATTTTTTAAAAAAATTTTTTTTTAAGGCTTTTTAGCCTCATATTAGGTAACATCAATGATAGACGTATGAAAAAGTTTTTAAATTAAATGATAAATTATAAAATATCAAAGTGAATGATTAATTTTAAACAATTTTCATGCAATTCAATAACTCGATATAATTATATCATCAAATTAATATTTTTGTTATTTTTTTTTTTTTTTTTTTTTTTTTTTTTTTTTTTACATAACATTCTCTACTTATAAATTTGTCTACTTAATATTTATATTTTACAATTTTACATATAATTAAAATTGTCAACTAACCAAATATCGAATTGTAGAAACGTCTCGGAAAATTTCCTTAATATCTTGATAATGCAATTCTAGATGATTCACCAGCACTTGGTAAGCACGAATGGCGTGAATGGATGGCAAACGATAAACTTTTTGCGTTAAAATCTTTATGACGCCGACAACCGCGGTTTTCACATCTTTCATATCCGTGTCGACTTGTACTGGCGCATCTAGTGTAAATGGTTTGTTGATTATCTGTAAACAAATGAACGGTGCACGATAAAAGATAATTGTCATCTTACTCGACACTCACTGATCGCAGTGGATTTGGTTTAAAGCTTACCCTTTCTAAAATATCTAACAATTCCATACATCTTTTTGATTCACATTCCAAACATAAATCAACCAATAAATGAACAGCACAATTGCGTATCGTTACATCAGAATCAGTTTCAACGTGTTGTAAGTGCGGTACAACGATCCGTTCGATCAGTTCATCCTCGTACCTTGATCTTCATTCATACAAGACAAAGCAAAAAAAAAAAAAACTCTTAATATCTATATAAAATTAGAAAATATTGTTTTGACCATTTCGTAATACCTGTTTATTTGAATGACATCACTCAAAACGTCGAGTACCTTAACGCGAATATTGGTTCTAGCTTCAATTTTATAATAACGTTCGATCAAAGAGCTTAATTTAGATTGCCACTGATAACATGTCGGACCAATCAATGAAGCCCTGTAATCTATAAGTTTCAGGACAGAATCTTCCTACGAAAGAAATGAGAAGAAAATTCAAATACTATATAATGCATGAAAAAAGGACTCGTTCATTCGATAAACCAGTACTTACCGGTCTTGCATCAGAACAACGTTCAACGAGTTCGTAAAATCTTTGGACATTTCCGTTATAGCAATTGTTATCCAACAGATTTTCAATACTACTGATCGTTACGTGCAAACTGGTTGAAACTTGTTTGGTAGCTGGTTGATTACTACTCTCTATTATTATTATCGATGGTTTTAGTAAGTGAATAATTTTAGGTATAATCCATATGATGATTATTTACCTGTGTGTGCAATAACTTGTTCAATTATATCTAAAATAATGCTCCAAGTAGGTTGCTCAAGCTCGATGCCATATTTGTTAACCAATCGTTGAATCGACAAGGTGACTTCGTACATAACAATGGGATGATTGCAAAGTAATGCTTGATAAAATGATGGTAATACAGACGAAGGTGTGCACTTTAATTTAGGTATTCTGTGCGAACCCCATAAACCCATATTAACGTAAAATACAGCACCTCTCAGAAGACGAACATCTTTTTGAAAATTAGGTTCTTGTAATAAATAACACATTTTATATAATGCCGAATGTCCCATGTGCGTTCCCAATAAATTACGCATTATCTACAATATGTGATAAATCGATCGTTTCATCTTTCAATAATTATTCCACCTTACAAAATGCAATTAGCTTACCTTCCAACTGATTTGACAGTAAGTTTCGACATTTACGCTTCGACATAATGCTATAATAAATGTTTGCAACGAATCTGGCTGTAACTTGCTGTAACAAACAATTGCATCGAGTGCCTCCAAGCTGGCTGAAACAACTTCTGTGCTATTACTGTAATAGCACAAGTGACAAATGTATCTAAAAATTGAAGAATTATACAATTTATGTAGTCAAACATTTGAGAAATATGTGTACCGATTAAAAAGATGCCAATACTTACTGAACAAGACCAGATATAATATCTTCGTCGATGCAGGCCGAATTAAATTTAATAACATTAACAAGTAGAGATAAGAAGTCTGCGCCGCGCTTTCCATCAGCTCCTGTTACGGTGGGCATCCAGGTAAGCAGAAAAGGGCCCATTTTCTCCTCTAGATGAACAATATCTTTTCCATTATCAGTCAAACTTTGTAATAGTTCCAGCCTATTAAAATTATTATTAGAAATCATTTATTATTATAAAAAGAAATATAACGATAATCCTATGGAATACGAAAAAAATTTATAAAAATTACCTTAAGCCTGTATCTTCTGGAATATCGTGTTCTTTGACAACATTGAAGAACTTTACCCTCATTAAAGATGAAAGCCTTGAATATTGGCCTTGAACGAGACATTTTAAAAAATTCAATGTTATATGTCTGTGCTCTCTAGGAACATCTTGGCCAAGTAAATCCTGCACCAAATACCACAATCTTTCTGCAGCACACTAAATACAAGTCGTTAGTAAGATTATAATGATTCAATAATAATAATAATGTAAGTAATATCTTATACATACATTACTTAGGATATAAGAAAAACTTAAGTATTAATGCATGCAATAGTCGATCAAAGGATATTTAATATTATTTCTTTCCATTTTTATTCAATCAATACTTACATCCTCCCATTGATTATTTAAAACAGCATCGCTTAAATCTTTTATAACTTTTGTACGACAATGGACTGGACTGTCGGAGCTAATTTCCTTCTCAATGCCATGAGTCAATGTAATATCTTCACGACTTCGAAAGTTTCCTAAATTTTGCAAATACACAGTTTATTATTAAGGAGCTCGTTAAACAAGTGAAGCAAATAAATTTTCATCAACGCATTAAATACTAACCCTTATTAATACGAAAAAATTGTCTCAATTTATCTGGAAGCGTTTTATTGTCCTTGTCTTGAGCTCTCATTTTGGACATTATACGGCGAATTGAACATGCAATATAATCTTATGTGGACAATACAAGATAAGCATAATTTAATATTAAGATACTACTATTCAATAACCTTGAGGTCCCTTTAAATATTTAAACCTAACCTTCAACTGTGAACTTGTTTTTTTCCGCATCCCGTTAATACATCCATCGAATATATTATAAATCCTGGATTAATATATCTATATATATATATATATATATATATATATATATATATATATATATATATTACATATATATTTTGCCAACCGCTAGGTAATCTCGAGATCCAATAGGTGGAGCTTTGAAATTCACAGATTTATAAATGCATGATTAATTCATGTTTAATTGATTCTTTCTACGAACTGTAATAAATGATAAATGATAAACCATAGCTTTCATCATTTCACCATAAACTTTCAGCCGTTTAAATGAAAAATTCCATCGTAAAGTGCTCGAACAATAATCTCCCTTCGATTCTTACATAAAAAGAAATAACGGTAAATATTAATGAATATTGCAAAAAGTATGCGAGCTTTCAGTTAACTATTAACTTTAGTCATTTTTCAATTATCCTTTTATCAAGATCTATCCAAATTCGAAGCGACCTGGCTGCACGTGACCTGACTATCGAGGGCGAATTTAAGCCTTAAATTCAAGCAGATCTGAATTTTTGAAACCTATGTCTCGCACTTTAAAATCTACCTTATAATTGGTTGGCAAACACCGCCAAGAACACCAGCCCCTTCCACTTGCTGCTCCACCGGCCAACATTAGACCATTGATTATCATTTGATACGAGATCGATCGATCGTATTTGAATATTTGTACAATCAGTTCTTAGTTTTCCTAAAGCAGTTAAAAATTCGTAAAGAGTTTGCTGTTGAGACATCTTGAAGGCCAAAATGAATCCAAATTTTCATTTTTTTTTTTTTAGCAATCACAATCAGAGCAGATAAAATAACCGCATCGTTTTTACATAATTAATTTAATGTTTTTAACTGTCAGAAGTAAATGTCAGGAATTATAATATACTAAAATAATTTACGCTTTGAATTTAACACCGAGTATATCGTGTATAAATATATAAATATATATAAATATGGCTTTGAGACGATAGTATCTTATAATTAATTTAAGTTCCCGAACCTGCTCAGTTTACTTAAAAAATCTTTCACCTTTAAATAAATCCTACCTTTTTAAGCGTATAAGCGCATTTGAACATATTCCCGATATTCGCACGTATTTTGTATTTATATTACGCAAGCACAAATACATAAAAATTATCATGATTCGGGCACGGGAACATTCCCGTATTGTAATTTTTCCACGGACAATTGGTTTTAAAATTAATGGAAGTCGAATGTCCAGGTGCAAGAATTTGGCCCTGAACGGTGTGTAAAATTGAATGGCCAGTAACAGCTTTAGATTGATTGATTGCTATGCTTGAACACCTGCTTGAACAAGTGTTTTCGAGGACGTAAAAAGGGACACCCCACGTGTAATTATAAATAATATAGTTCATCTGCTTATATATTATATTTATCCAGGATCAAACCAATTCACTCCTGCACCATGAAACCTGACCATTAGAATCCAAAAATATACACGATATTGCCTCGCATGCATAAGAAACCTATTTTTCTTACTTTAGGATAAAATTACATTAAATCTGCTTGCTTGTATTACTAGTGCGCAAGCGTAAAAAGGTCCACGACTTTTGTTCATTTTACTAATTTTCATGTATGGTAAAAATCTCAGCTTAGTAAGCCTTAGTAAGTTTATGATTTCAAAAAATCTGCAACACTAATTTATTAAGAATAGGGATTGGAGAGGCGAAGATCATCGGCATTAACATACATTCATCTGAATAGGAAAATATAGAGTACAAATTGAGATGCACGAATACTTATAAGAATAGATCATTTGCACTGGTAATTGGGTTAAAAAATTTATTCTATATGTGTGTGTGTGTGTGTGTGTGTGTTTTTTTTAGCGCAGTTTTTGGATTTACGAAAATTATTTTAATATTTGTTTTTAATCTATGTTTAAATGATAAATATAAGTATTAAGTTTATTGACAATAAAGCAATTATATATGTTGTAAGGTTATGAGTAATTGATTAATAATGTATATGTTACATTATCGGTATTTGACATTATGTATATATACCTGTATAATGTTACACATACAATATTGCACTTAATTTTTATAATTTCATTAAATTCATTTTTCAATATTAATAATTCGTGCCATATTAAAATTATCATTCTTATATAATCAATAAATAGATAGATGCACATAACCTTAATTAATTAGGTGGACATATCTGTTATTATTAACTTTTAGCTGTTAAGTATATCGTATATAATATCATATTGCTAAATAGAAATATCAATTACAGTTTAATGGGTATTTCAAAACTTGGATTTCTGTTTAAAAAGTACAGAACAGTCATAATATTTCCAACTATAATATTTAGTCTCATATTTGCCGATTTACATCATACGCATAAGTGGAAGCAAAGTCAAGCTGCACAAAATCAACTTAATTAAATGATATAAAAATGGTGAAAATCAATTACGCTAAACAGTACCTATTATTCACCGTTCCATTAGTTTTCTATTTAATTGGCCGAAAATTGGATCACCTGGAAGATGAAAGATTATCAATGTTTAGAGATAAATCAGCTCTTTATAAAAGAGCAACTCCACCCGAAGTACCATCCTGGTAGTAGTTATACTCGATGCAGTTTTAATAATCATTTATAAGCTTTGTTATTTTAGCTTATCTTATTAATAAATAAAAATGTTCAAAACATATTACACTGATTTTTATGTAAATCGTATTTTGAAAATATTTATTATGGAATTTTATAACTATTTAAAATTAATTTTATATTAATATATATAATATTATGTTATTATAGAAATAGACGGAGAACGCAATTTTTAAGGTATTTTTAATGATTAATTAGACGTGATTAAGTGGAAACATATTTCATATATTTCAAAGACTTGGTTATGTTTAGTTTTATTCAATTAACGAAATAAGGAAAATTTTTTTCGACTATTTTCCTTTTTCACTGTGTTTTTCACAGATTTCTTCATTTTTGGATATGTATTAAAGTTTTCCTTTTCAGCCATATTTTGTACCATCACATTCTTCGTTGCTAAATTATAGGCTTGTCTTTTCTTTTTTAACCAATCGTCTGTATCTTCGCTCCAGGAAATTGGACGTTCAGTTGGTGCTGTTTTTGTCATATTTGATTTATTTGTGCATTCTAAATTTAAATAAGTATCTCTTTTTTGATCGAGCGAGTTACCTTTATTTACGTTCTTCTTATTAATTAAAGATTTTTTATCGATAAGACCATAATTTAAAAATATTGCTTCTTGATCTTGCGAGGCAAGGATATTTTCACTAATTTTTTTGAATGTCTTTTCATCCATTACATCTATAAAACCATCGGTGTGCTTGTCTTTATCTGTTAAGCTACCGAGTCTCGATGCTGTTGCTTGTTGATCAATTCTTGGTCGTCTTTCACTCGCCGATCGAGTAAATGCCATTGGTTTCTTAAATATTTCTGGATCAAATATTTTTGAAGTTATTATGAAGGACGCGTCTCCATTATCAGCTGATAAAGTCGAATCAAAATCGTCATATTTTATTTTTTGACGATGTTTTGGCTTTCTCACGCTACCTATTCTATTACATAATCTGTCCGACGTGAGTGAATTTCTTGAATTTGGTAAATTTTTTAAGATTTGTTCATCTTTATTTATCTGCATAGCTTTTGAATTTACTCTTAATGGGAAATTGGGTAAATTTGTTGAAACCTCAATTTTACTAAGACCTTTCGAGCCATTAGAAGATCTACATTCTACATTTCGTTCATTATTTATTATGCTCTCAGAACTCAATGATTTTTTATAACGTTTTGCATACAATTCTGCTTGTTTCATTTTATCTTTTACCAGTCTTTCTAAAATTTTCAATTCCTTTTCTTTCTTAAATAAAAGTCTTTCTCTCGATTGCAATGCAATTTCCTTATCTTTTAACAATGTCTCCAATTTTCTTAAAGCGTCTAGTCTTTGCATCCAGTTTTCTTTAAATATTTCTTCGCTTATATCTTCCGGTTGCTGACCATTAGGTATACGAGCATTTTTATATCCACGACCACCACACATTTCTTGCAAAGTATCAAACCCTTCGATGTCTTCGGTTATAGATTTCAAGCTACTGGATCGTTTTGGTAGTTTTGGCGCAACTATTCCAAAACGTCGGTATTTAGAAGTGCCTAATGCCCATCGAGTTTGAGGCACATCATAAATATTATTATTTTCTTTCGATTTTATATCGTACAAAGCTCCAACAAAAGGTTCGTCATAGATAGGTTCTTCGATTCGAAGGAAGGCCTTTGTGTATTCCGTATTAACTTCGCTCTTAACATTTATCGTTTCCTTATTTTCTGGAAGGATTATTTCGTCATAGATATGCTCGTTAGTTTCAAAAAATATCTCTGAAAATTCTGACGAGTATTGCTCATCATTCTCTAACTTATTGCATAAGCTAGCGGATTCGTCCAGACTTTCATTTAATTCTTTAATGTCATTTTGAATTTGCATCTCTTCCACCGAGCTAAACGATTGATCTTTTAATTTATTGGCAAGCTTAACATCATCAATTTGATTGGATTCGATACTAAGCTTAGTTTGACTCGGTATTATAAAAGCTTCCACTCTATATTTCTTCATTTTTTATTCTCTTTGTCTAACACAAAGAATCACGCATTATTTTAAATAGGTAATGCATTAAAAAATAATGCCCTATATAGTATTAATTAATTTATTGGAATTACCTGGCACTTATGGGTTCATTTTGAAGATAATTTATCACCTCGTTAATCCAACATCTCTGAAAAATAATATAAAACATTTAATAAAGCACTATAATGGAATACTTAAATTTTTTTTAATATACATATCATGGCAGATGTAACAATTCTATAATATTTTCAATCATCGACTATGAAATTCGCTAACTAAAAATAATATTTATACCTACATCGACAGCTATACTAACAACAATAAGTTGTTTATCTTTCTTCGGGAACTTTACTTGTGTAATTACTTTAATTTACAAGATAAAATTATTCGAAGCAGCATGACGTCAGGTGCATCTTAAAGAACTACTCAGTCCATAATATAATTGTAACGGCCGCCGGCGAACCTGCGACGCCAGAAAAGCGGTGGACCCTTTCAAATCTGCAATAGGCGCCGGCAGGTACATATGTATATATATGTATAGATATATATATATATATATATATATACATACATATACACACACTTATGTGTACGTGCATACGCATGTATATATGCGCGCGTATTTATATATATATATATATATATATATATATATATATATATAGTCTCAGGTAAAAGAATTTATAAAGATGTTGCAGAAGTAAGAAGCACATTTTACGCGCAGCTGAAGGGTGTATTTTTATTGTAATTCAAACAAGTATTCGAACTTTCGAATTTTCAATTAAATTTTAAGACCCTCGACGCTCGTTTCACGTATAATTTGTCACGTCTAAAATTTGTTAAAATATTGCCGGTACATTGGCATGAACTTTTTTAAAATTTTTATTGTTCTCTTACCTATACGTACAATAGTTGCAGACAGTGCCAATATGATACTGAATTATGTGAGAAAAGGGAAAATTAAATATTTAGATTCACATAAAAAACGTATATTGGCCTGGGATAACGCGAAGAAAACGTCTCGATATAACATAGTTTGAAATCGTTTTTGAAATATTACTGTCAGTTCTCGGTGCCTCAAGTTCATTTATCTGAAAATAATGTCAAATATGAGCGAAAGATGTGCCTCTCTTCGCATTTCAAATCAAACAAAAATATTACCAAATGACTTGACTCTCGCAAGTCTAGATAAATAAATATCAGACTCTATATTTAAGCGTACTAATGTTACAATAATAAATTACTAGCGTTTCCCTATAATATTGTGTATGCGCGCGCGCGCGCACGCAAACGCACACACAGATATATATATATATATATATATATATTCCATTTGATATTTAAAGTTCGTATTTTCAAAGTGTATTCAGGCAATGTTGAGAGTCATATTGACCAATTGGCTTTCGCTCTCAAGCCATAATGAACGGCAAAATTGTCTAGAAGAGAAAATAAATCATCCTAATTTCATCATTCACGAGCTCCCTTATTTATGCTTTTATTTTATAATTATAATTAGTGGGGCTGCCGGTTGATTGACCAGGAACAAAACGAATAATAGATAGAAAAACATTCTCGAATGCCTAGTCTCTATTTAAAGCACGGATCACAAAAAAAAAAATTTACTTGAAAAATGCCTCGTATATGTTGCGATTTTATACGGAGTGGCGATGGTTGGAACGAGAGTTGGTGATTGAGGGTGATTGATAGAGAGAGAGAGAGAGAGAGAGAGAGAGAGAGAGAATGAGAGATAGACGGGGACGAAAGGAAAGTAAAGTGACATGTTCGCCCGAGTTTATAAGGATTAGGCAATTTGACACCGAAATTTGGTAGATGGCGTTTGGAACAATGAAAGAAGACGAGGCCTCAAAACGAAAAAATTTATTCCCTCCCATATGCGTCTCTTCGGACTCTTCGCACATTCGCAATTTCCCTTTGCATCGCTCTTTCTACCTCCACGTCTCGCGCACCTCCCCCAATATCCCAATTAACCCCACGGCTACGACCGTGGCCAGACTTACCTAGAGACAAAGGTAAGTTACTCGACTCTCCTAGTCTCCTTAACCATTGTAAGCGCCATTTTAGCCCTAATTGATTCAGAGGCCAGCTAAAGGCATTTGGAAATCTTGGAAAATAACTTATTTCTAAAGCCTAAATGGCATGCCATCCGCTTCTAGGGAGTTCATTTTCTGTTCTAGAGTTGGAGAGAACATTGAGCAGAATATAAACATCGGCGAGTATAATTGAGCGATACGCGACACACGACACACCACTCTCGGAATGTTAGAAAATTTTCTCTCTCTAGGCCCCGGTACTAGTGACGAGCTTTTTCGTATTCAACCGTGACGTAAAAAAAACTATTATTTATATGGTGATCTAGTGGAGAAATTCAAGAACATTTGGTTGTTTGAAGTGTTTTTGAAAGTGCATATAATCCTGCTTCGTGCCGCTTAACAGAACTTGTAGATGGAGGAGGATAAGGCAATTTTAGACAATGTTGTGCTTAAAGTAGAAGTTACGCCGAAAGTGGAATCTAATAATACATCAGAAATCGTACGTTTAACGCCAACTGGAAAAATCAGTCATGCTAAAACACGCGTTTATACACAGCGATATCGTAAAGAATGGGAACACATGACGGACTTTAAAGGTAAACATTGTTATTGATGAAATTCTGGCAAATACCTTAGGCCATTATTACGGATTTACATTTTCATTAAAGCCATGTTTTATAGTATCATATTATTTCTCATTTCTTTCGTAGAATGGCTAACGTCGGTACCATACCAGGCAACTCGAGCTTTTTGTAAATTTTGCCAAAGGAATTTACATGCTCATCGATTATCATTGTTAAAACACATGTGTACCTTAAAGCATCAAAGAGCTGCTATTCAATATAATAAGGTATTGTATCCAATATATCCAAGGCATTATGTAAATGAAAAGTTTAGTAAATTACTATTTATGTCGTGTCCCTTTGGTACTCACCGCTTGATTTAAACATCGCCATTTACTTTTAAACTAAAAAAATGTGCTATATATATATATACTGCATACGTATGCATTTAATTATAATAAATCATTTGGTATAGATGCAAGCAGTAAGCAGTCAACAAGTGGAAGAAATATCGAATGATATGAATTATGTTGTCGAAAGATTAGATGTGGATGATTACGAAGATTCAAATTACGACGATACAACGTATGTGCAAGATGGAGAGGAAATAACTATTGAAAGCGAAGTGCAAGAAGAAATTGTGGAAGAAACAGATACCGATACAGCAACCCCAGTGAAAAAAATTCGTCTTCAAAAGGTAATAAATTTTACGGTATATTTCTGTTGATTTAAACAAATTTCTATATACATATATATGTATAAATTTACAATTTTTACATTTATCTGTGTTAGGAACAGGCCGAGGATACTTTAGCGCAAGCTATGTCCCACGTTCAATCGGATTACTTGACAGAGAATAACGAATCCATTGAATTACAAATGGTCGTTGAACCAAATCACGATAACGACGACGAAGAAAGTAAATCGTATGAACTCATTAAATATGAGAACTTAGAAAATTCAAAGAATCAATTTGACATACAAAAAGATTTGTCAAATTCTTCGAGCATTAAAAATAGCTCGGTAAGTTACATTAGGTATTTCAATAATAAGGATTTTTCTATCGCTGCTGTAACTTTTTCTAATTACTCTTAATGCTGATTAAACGTCGTATATGAGATTATATTAAAAAAAATTCATTAATTGGTAATTTAATACAACAACATTATTAGGATGACGAAATAGAGAAGCAATTGAGTAACGATGAAGAGATTAAGAATACCATATCATCATTGGATACTACAAATTCTGTACTACCTTCGGATAATTCAAAAAAAGTGTACTTTTTCTCTACTGGTGGAAAATCCTATACTTTAGTAAAAAGTAAACTTCCGCAGCTTATATTGAATCAATTCAATAAAAATTTAACTTTATTTAAAACTGCAAAACGGGATGGTAAAAATACTAAAGATACAATACCTGAAATTAATATTACTACGGCGAGTACTAGTCAAGAATCTACAAATAAGGTATTAAACAATATATGAATTTTACAATAATTATGTAGTCTATGCAATCAATTTGTCTTCTTTACGTAGAATATTTTATCGTCAAACACCTCATTAATGACGACAAAATCCGTTTTAATAAAGAAGCCAATTGTTAGTACGCATGTTTTGGAAACAAGTAAAGGAGTACCAGTTTGTGGACTGCAAGTTAGTCTTTACAAATTACAAGATGGTCGATGGACATTTATTCATGAAAGGTAATTATTATAATTATAATTTTACATCTTAACGAACGTATCAATTATACTTATGTTCTTATTTTAGTATCACAACTGCCAATGGTAATTGCAATAATTTTTTAAATTCAGCTACAAACAATCTCTCAACCGGACGTTATAAACTTCATTATGACGTAGAAAAATATTACGCAATGAGAAAAATAGCAACTATTTATCCATTCATCGAAATCGTTTTTGATATCAAAGATCCTAATTCATCATATCATGTTCCACTTTTGCTTAGCCCATTTAGTTACAGCACATATAAAGATTCGCGTAGATGAAGTCAGTAATTATAATTAATTCTATTTTTAAATTAATTATTTTAACGGAATGTGAAAGGATTTTTACATATTTTGCTTTACCATCTTCTTTACTTTACTTAATTTAAGCATATTTTATAAAACGGTTCTTTATAATTATTATTAATTAAATAATAAAGTCAAGTTAAATTATTCACTAAAATTACAATAGAAATTGTATTATATTAATATTTCATCAAATGATACATAATATTGCACGGCAATGCCAAGTTTGAGTTAATATTTTATTATTTTTGTATTATAAAAGCAAATTCTTTTGTTTAATGTTAATAGATTGTAATAAAGCATGATTTGTAAAGATATTACAAATTTTCTCATTAAATGTGAATAAATTAATTGACAAAAAAGTTATATAATAATTTTTCAAATAAAGAAACTTTTAAAAGAAATATTAAAATATTCTCATATTTTATGGAATTTGCTTAAAAATATAATTCTCTATTGTTTGAACATAAAAATTTTCTGCAAATTATTATTTAGACTTTTCAAAACAGAGAAAAAAATATTAAGCACAATTAAATTTTTTAATCTATTATTGCGAATCGCAAAATATTACATTGCATTTCTTATGTACCGTTACATATTTATTTGTTTTAATTTTGTATCATATATATGTCACGCATTTTATCACAAAATTAGACGAATTTTTTATGTATATATATATACATAAATATAACAACATATATATGCTGCTATTATTAATTTTCAAAGAGCAGTCAGTTTCAGATTATTAATAATAAATAATTTCATATTATTAATATTAAAAGCAATTGATATTTTCGCTAAAATACGTGTAGTGATATTAGAGGCATTATTCGTTTAAATATTAATTTTTACATTCCAGTCGTTAAATTTCTATCCGCGATTAAATTTTAAATACCACTTGGTAATGTAAAAATCACGAAATTTTCAATTGTATTATTAAATCAATTGAAAAAGTTTAATATGTAAAAGAAATTTGTAAAATTTATAAGTAACTTTAATATATAAAATATTGATAAATTTAATTTCAAACCGAATTAATATTAAATAGTTAAAAGAAAAAGAATGATGTATTATATTTGTTATAATAAATAAATAAATATTAAATTCTGCGATGATCTCAAAAAATATCTCTTAAATAGAAGTATTTTAAAATGACGATTCACATTCCCTTAAAATACTTAACAATCGATTAAAATACAAACTAATATTGTACAAAATGTATAGTTTTATAAATATTGGCTTAGTTTCCAATTCAATAATAATAAATTCTCTAATGTTTAAATAAATAAATAATAATAATAATAGAATAATATTTTTAATATTAATCATTATATTTAAAAGAAAATATTTTAGCAAGTT
The DNA here is from genome assembly GCF_000503995.2 of Ceratosolen solmsi marchali. Lineage (NCBI taxonomy): Eukaryota > Metazoa > Arthropoda > Insecta > Hymenoptera > Agaonidae > Ceratosolen > Ceratosolen solmsi. Next base: position 7,123,748 of record NW_011948423.1, read on the forward strand.
TAAAAAAATAAGTTTGTAAGTAAATTTGTAAATACATTAAGGATGTACGATCTTTTAAAAGCTGTATAGTATTAAATGGAAAATGTCTCTTGTAATCATATTAAAGTAGCGTTTCATAACCTTTAATATTCTGGTTGGCAGCTATACATATATCTATCTTGTATATATATATAATTTATCTTGGAATTATTAGTATTCCAAACTCATTATTAAAGTGTGATAAAGCATTCCAACCTAAAACGCCTGCTTATAATATTCGAAATTGTATTTATAGTCAAACTGGAAATAATAAAAATAGAATATTTTTAATTTGTTAATCATAATTTCATTATGAGTTCATCAAATTTCAAAATAACAACACATGTGTTGGATACGAGTAAAGGACTTCCAGTGTGTAATATGTCGGTAAAGCTTTACATATTGAAAAATGACAATGAATGGATACTTGTGAGCGAAGGGTAATTACATCGATTATACTTTATATTAAAAAATTTATTGCAATTTTTTATTCTATTTCAGGAAAACGTTAAGTAGTGGTAGATTTGAAAATTTTATTGACGATTATTTGGAATTTACACCTGGTACATATAAATTACACTTTCTTGTAAAACAATATTATGACTCAATCGATTCGAAAACATTATATCCATTCATTGATGTAACTTTTGATATTGATAAGGCAGGACACTATCACATACCTTTATTATTGAATGCATTTGGATATACAACGTACCGGGGATCTTAACGTTAAAGCGAAATTTTAGATAAATTATTGACGAAATTTATGTCAAGCGCAGAATTATATTTCAATGTTTCGTATCCGCAATAAAACATTTTTATTTTAAGTAGTTTTTTTCTTTCTTTCTTTCTTTTTTTTTATTTTTCTTTATTACCTTACATATTTCATAAAAATGTATATTATATACGTATGTACACGCACGCACGCACACACATATATAATGTTGTTATTATTTTGGGAGCGAGATAATAGATTTAGTAGTTTTACGGACGTGAAAACTCAATATTATTCAAGGAAATATTAAGTATGAAGAAAAATTATGTGACCATTGGAAGTTAAGATTGAAACTGTAGTGACGTTTTAGTAATGACTTACACGCATAAATCTACGATAGAATTTTAATTACCTCTACAAGCTAATTACTTCTATAAGCACCTAGTTAAATACTTAGGTAGTAATGATTTTATTTTGCATCATATATGTAGATCATTGATATCTATATTCGACATATATCTATGTAGTACGTGTATTACGTAAATTTATCTCGTTCTACAGACAAATATTTGGGAGCACACGTAAAGCTGATAAAATCGTTTTAAAAACTTACATCTCAATTTAACTAGAGTCTATGTCGTTTTTAATAATGATTTTTACAAAAAATATTGCATAAATTAAAAAGTGTTATATGCCTTGATGAAATGTGAAAAAATGCACTAAAACAATATATGTGGAAATGAAGCCATTTTTTTTTTTTTTTTTTTTTTTTTTTTTTTTTTTTTTTTTTTTTTTATAAATAATTGATTTCAGTATGCAAGAAAAATATAATAAATGAAAAACAAAAATATTGTCATTATTTTCATATACATCGGCAACAGATTGACCAATAAATTTTTAAAACATTAATCATTTTTCTAATTAAACTGAATTATATTAAATATATTACGTATTAAAGAATAACAATAGGGAGAAAGCTTCAACAATCAGTTTATCAATATTATTTTATAGATAAAATTTTGCACACAGTAATTTGTAATAATAGCCTACTTTTTATTAAGATATCTTTCATTATATCTTGTTATTACTATAAATCTAAACTATTAAGCTATTGAGAGTATTATACTATTGCATAAAGATAAAAATATAATATAGCAGTAAAATTTATATTAATAAATGGAAAATCTTGTCTTTTTTACTTTTCATATAAACGATTTCAATTACATAATGAAACGACAATAATCATTTACTTAAGAAAATTTATAGAAAAATTTTATACAGTATCGTATTTTACTATATCAATGTAAAATTATATTGTATATTATTAGTAATCGTAATACTTTTAAATAAATTTGGTATTATTCATTATATATAAAAAATTATAATTCATTATTCATATATTGAATATTAATTTTCCAATTATTCGATATTGTTTAGTATAACATTATTATGGTATAAAAGCTTAATTGAAACACCAGTTATACGTTGAAATTAATTTTATTATTTGCCGAATGAAACTACGGACACACAAGTTCATAAATCACCCACGAATTATAAAATATATTATATTACATTATTTAGAATTATTATTTTGTATGAGAATGACTTTTCACGGAATCACACTAAATTATTTGAATATAAATTTAATTATTTTTAAAACTCAATGTTTAAATAAATGAATATATTAAATATATTCGATTACAATGATACAATAACTATAAATAATGAATTTTTATTAAAACAAGTTTACCGAATAAAACGAAGTTTTTCCATTAAATCTTATTGTCAATCGTTTTATCAAACCATTAAAACGCCAATACATTAATCTTACACTATGGTTTTGACATTTTAAAACATCGTTCAGCATATAGTTTTCAATTTATAAATTGTTTTAAAGTTCTTATTATATAAAAGAGAAATGTTGGATTTTTTATTTTTAATTGCGAGAATCTCTCGCGAGTGTCGGACATTTACTATATTAATCAGACATCGGGGGAAAGATCCAAGAGTGTTAGCCATCCGGGGAGAAGTGCAACGGTCGTTGGACATATGAAAAGAATCTAATGTGCACAGCGCAGCCATTGCTTCTAGCACCATAATCACCTCGATTGTTATCAGCTCTAACTAGGCTGTCGCGTGGATATTTAAGGCAACACGCTTCGAGAAAGGCGCTCTCTTAGTGGGTCGGGACAAGAAGGAAGAAGAGGCAGGCCCTTACATACAGGTGTCACTATAGTGAATAAACTGTATCTAAGTAAGGCCATGATAGAAGTAAGACGCGTCGATTCTCCTGTGATGCAAAAAAGGTGTTCGCGTGTTATCTCCTTCGTATCAAGAAAACGCCAGATGACACAAGACATACTCCTTAATCCAGGCGCGTGCATAATCATTGCTGATTCTTGCAAAATCAGCAATAATTCATCACCATCAACAAAGAGTATTCGCGATGGTGAATTATTCATTAGAGGATCAGATCAAGGCCTCTGCATCACTCTGAGGAAACAAAGTCTGCGTAAAAATCCTAGAAAATCCACACGCAGGAGTGCTTCATCGACACACTTATCCTGTGAACATTTGATAATGGCAAAAACGTAATGGTCTCGCATCTGACTAATGATGAGCCTAGCTGAGGAACATTATGAACATATTACAGTGTGTCATCTCACCAAATGAAATATCAGACGCATTTTCACACGTCGAGGAACTGCACACGGCCTTCATTAAGGATCATGCGCACATGACCACAACATAGCCAACTGTTCAGCTCAATCACGATTACTTGGTGAAAAATGTATATGAGAAGGAATTCGCACAATATAAGACGACGCGAAAGATCATCACTAAACTTCGCCAAGTCATCAAGACAGTTTTCGATGTGAGATAAGTCAAGGCCAATCAAGGCACAAGCACAAGGAGCCCGACTCCAAAACGTCAGTCCTCCCAAGTGCTCAGGAAATCGAGACGACTGGCGTGAGTTTCGTCATCCTTTCAAGGCATTGGTCCTGAATAAGGATGACACTAGCGAGGCTGAAAAAATACATCACCTCCGCGCAGCAGTACAATGTCCAGCAGTGCAGTTAAATTCTGGACTCCCAATGACAACCAACTCACGGTACAAACAAGCCTTCTGCAATTTAAACAAAATTAAGGGGAGAAAGTCGACTTGGAAAAAGTAATCAACGTCACCCGGGTGGCAATGAAACAGTTACTGGCTTTGGGAGTCGAGGAAATATTGTGCATTTGCTTGAACTGATCCTGTGGTGAATAGTTTATCAACACGAGATGCTCCTTGCTGATGATGATGATGATGATGATGATGATGATGATGATTTGTGATGATATATATATATATATATATATATATATATAATAGTAAATGATATTTCCACGATTATAAAATATATTTCAAAGAAATTTTCTATCCTCCCATTATTGCCGAACATCTTAAATTTATTTAACGTAATGATGGACTTTGAATCAAGCAATTAAAAGATACATACAAATATTTTCTATATTCATAAGCAATTGTTACGATCAATGGCACTTATTGTTTAATAAATAACTTACCTGTAAGTGAGATCGCGTAAAGTATGCCAAGAAAATCAAGAAAATTGATGATGAGGATTTTGCAAATATTTGCAATCAAATATTTGCAATTATTGTAATTTCAAGTGGTGATGGTATTAGATCAAATTGGACAATTGTAAATTAAATTTATTACAGATTTACAAATCATAAATGTATTAATAGTTTCGTACAGCCTAACTTATTGTAAACAATTGTCGATAACGAAGAGGTAGCAGAAAAACTTAAGCGACTATCAAAATATTGTAATCGTTTTGTATAGAAAAACTTTTTCGAACTAAAGTGAATTATGTTTATAAAATAATTTTATTAAATTATTATTTTATGAAAGGAGAATTTGATAATAATAATAACTGTCTTTGGGTAATTTATTAACACCAATTTACAGACTCTATATTTTTAATTGATTGCCGTTGTTACATTTAATGTACATTAAATAGAATATGTGCCCACGCATTTAAGATAAAAGCTTCGAAGAAAGAAAATGTGGAGCTAGATGCAATCAGTTTAACCGAACTGTATAATCGAATAAAATTGATAATCTAAATCTTAAAAGTGTAGTAGTTGGAAAGTTACTTCCTAATGACAAGCGCAATTTCTTAATATAAGGTTGCATTGACATAAAATTATATTGTGCTTTTTTTTATTTATCTATTTCATTATTATTTATTTATTTATTTATTTATTTTTTTTTTATTGAATCATACAACGCATGGAAGGAATTATGACCAATGTAATTTGCTGAACTGAAATATATTGTTTAATGAAAAGTATTATTTATCGTGTGATAATCATTACATTTTTTATTCGAAAATTTTAATAGGACTTGGTGTTATAATATTGTTTACATTATAAATATATAAAGTAAACACGTTATGAAATTATTCTAAAATACGAACATTTCCAACTTAGTTAATGAATAGTGCTTTCTTTTTGCATTATCTCTATGAGGATTTTCATTTTCTCGCAATGAGTTCTTTGTCAAATTCAGAAGAAATTATTTGGAAAATCTGTTTAGAAATTTACGTCTTGATATCTATCTAATAATGAACGATAAAACATGATTGCAATAATAATTATAATTTTTTAATTTCGAGAAATCCAATGATTCGGTTAAATTCCTAAGTAATCTAATATACATAATTATATAATATTTTATACGTTAAGCAATATAAAAGTTATATTTCATAATGTGGTAATGATAATTATTTATTTGCTTAAATCTAAAATCTTATTAACGTTTATATCGATTTTAAAAGTATAATAAAGAAAGAAAAAAATGATCTAAATCAGATATAGAGGATAAATTATCTTGATTTAATTGGCGGAGGTAAGTATTTTCTGTCTTTGTTTCCAGGAAGTCCTTCCGAACGATTCACACCACCAGGTTTACCAGACCCTCTAGTTCCTCCGTTACCAGTTGCGCCTTGATTTCTACCACCGGTTCCCGCTCCACCGCCGGTTCCCGCTCCACCGCCGGTTCCGGCTCCACCGCCGGTTCCCGCTCCACCTCTACCACCGCTTTTTCCCGTACCGCCAACTGCTGGTCCTTGAATATTCGAGGAAGGTCTCGGTTTCACTCCTGTTCCTCCACCAGCTGCCGCCCCAATGGTAAAACTCGCCTTGTTTCCATTTTCATCGGCCATGTATCTTTCAAGAAAAAGTATCCCATTTTAATAGTACGCTTCTTTGTTCAATCGTAATAATTCACGCGAATTTTTCTGCAATAATTAATATTTTTCACCGTATCGATGAGTTTTTTTTCTCAATATTAATTAATCCAACTAATTTACTTAACTCGAATAAGCCAATCAATCAATTATCAATGATGAAATGATAGCAATGGTATCCTTCACGTGGCGAAGAAAAATAATTAATATCGCGTACCAATTACGAGCTTTACAATGTCGTATAAATAATTTAGAGCTTAATACCAGTTCTCTCTCTCTCTCTCTCTCTCTCTCTCTCTCTCTTTCTCTCTGCGTCTATCACCATTCGTAAGCCAATAAGAGAAAACAAAGGGGAATAATGTTCGACTCACTTGATTGAGACGGGCAGACCCTCGGGGCTCTCGTAGCCGTAGTTACCGACGACGACTCTCACAGATTCGCCATCCACTTCCTTGAACGAGACGGACTCGTCTTTCTGGACATTATCCTGTTGTGGCGCCGAGACCTGCTTCACTCGAGACCCTGGCCCGGACGACTCCAATTTACCAACGTTCGCCGGGGTCTGCCCGGACGCGGGTGGAAGCAGGGCTCTGCCTCCCGAACTCCTCGCGTATTCCGGAGCTTTTTGTCTGGGCGATAGCTTATCCGGGACTGCCTGGGACCACGACGCCAACAAGCACAGCATCTATGATACGTACGTCGTGAGTATCGACCTCCTTTCCCATACCTTCCCAGACCTTCTCAAGTCTCGCACTCGCGATACCATAATTTACGAAGCTTGTGCGCGAGTACTACGGAATATCTTCTTTTATGTCATCTTTTATAATAGGGTAATATTCTCGGTATATATAAGGAATTAATGCCACGTGGCTGTGAGCTTAGCCGAGCTTACAGAATAGCCGCCGAGAAGCTCATAATAAACCCTCGCGGAAGGCCAAACCCCCAAATACCGGACTCGAGAATTCACGTGGATAGTTAAGGTGTGGAAGTACGTGTGCGAGCGCGGCTCAATACCGTAATGTCGAGAACTCGTGGACTCCTCGGTGTAGTGGCCATAGTGTACGAAGCTGCGTTGGGGGATCGTGAGGAAGCGATCTATGTTAGACGACTCTGGGCTCGCATGATCGGGCGGTACGAGGAAGGCCACCTCCTTATCACCTCCCGCTCTGCGGCAATGAATCCTCGAGGCATCGGGCATTTGTATTTATACGGGCTCCTTCGTGAGAATCCGCGAACGTAGGGGACATCCTTCTCTCGAAGGCGAGTCATCCCCTCTCGACAACGCGCGCGAGTGTGTGGGTGCTGAGGAGTCGAGGCTGGGGCTTTACGTACGCTGGGCCGATATCATCGGCGTAGGCACTGAGCGGGTAAACGTCAGCCCCGGCCTCCTTCTACCATTCTGCCATTCCATTTTCGAATCACGATTCTCTTTCCTTGCCACGTACGCGAGGCATCGGTGTCGAAGCGCCGTGCCGACGACCCTTTAGCTAAGCTTACGTAAGAATCTTTAGACTCTCGTGTCTATATGGCCGCGCAATGCCATCGAAGGCAAAGTTTTAGCTTCCTAGCTGTCGACACGATAATCACGGCATACTACGACGGGAATCAAGGGTGATAAATATG
>NW_011948423.1:7136358-7139188 GCF_000503995.2 Ceratosolen solmsi marchali
TACCGTTATCGTTATCATTATCATTATCATTACCATTATCATTATCATTACAATAATCATAATTATTATATTACTATTAATATTAATATTAATATTAATATTATTATTATTATTATTATTATTATTATTATTATTATTATTATCATTATCATTATTAATAATATTATTGTTCTAATTATAATAATCGTTATTATTATTAAAATTATTATTATTCATTTAATTTCGGCTCTTGGTGAATATGTATAAGGAATTTATTCGATGCTGTGCAAATAATGCTGCAATCGCGGAAGGTTATAATTTTACCGAACTAAAAAGCTTGCATCGATCGCCCTGGACATACAATTAAAAGTCTTATAGTTTAAAAGAATCTTTGTATATACATATACATATAGAGGCCCACATTATATATATATATATATATATATATATATATATATATATATATATATAACATTATGTATGTATCGATGCCAATCTATGTACACGTACTCTTTATATGCATACATATTTATGAGCGTGTAAATATGCAAGTACGTAAATATAAGAATTGATGGAGAATGAATAAGTATTAAGTGTCAGAAGAAATTCAGCTACACAAATATTTTCGGTGATTCCATTCTTAATCGACATTCGATAATCACGCGCGTACTTCACCGGTGTCTATTCGAATACCCGTTAACTTGCAATAGAATCTTCGAAAATTGGATAACTTACGTGATTCGAATTGTCGATTAAGGATTCGATCTTACATATACATATTCATTCGTATAAAACGAGAAGAAATAGAGAAGCGAGAATGTATGTCTATTTGTCTATCGGTCTGTCTGGTGTTCGTTTACGACTGTATCTTTCTTTATTTATTTCTCTCTCTCTCTCTCTCTTACTCTCTCTTACTCTCTCTTACTCTTTTACTCTCTCTCTCTCTCTCTCTCTCTCTCTCTCTCTCTGTCTAGCTGTGTGTATGTTCGCGTGTGATTATATATATATATATGTGTGTCAGTGTGTGTCAGTGTGTGCGCGTGTGCGCGTGTGCGTGTGTTTGTGGAGTGCGTACTCGCATTTCCGTCCAAGATATCATTCCAATTTCCATCTCTCTTGGGCGCGAATGAGCGAACGAGGATCCAAAAGGACGTAGTTAAAAACAGAGTCAAAACGACAAATAAAAATATCCGCTTACGGATTATATAAATAGCTTGCGTAATTGGTCGAAGGATTAAAAAAGCAAGAGTTGCTTAGACAGCTGCCCAGGAGTCGCCGAATTGAGCTTGTGGTCTATCAGCTTTCAAATTATGCTTACAGATTAAGCTTTCTTACATTGTGATTTGTGCATTAGCAATAAACGAGGAGGAGCCGTTTTGTCCCGATCTTTCACTTACCAGCCCACCCCTTTTCTCTTATGTTTCCTCTCATTTTTATCTTTCGTTCATTTTTTTTTTTTGCTTTACTTTTCTTTTTTCTTTTCGCATTGTCGAGCACGCGAATAAGGAGAAAATAACAATCTCGGAAGGAACTCAATTAAAGTAGTGACAATAAATGAAGACCTTGGGACCTCGGGTTGGTGGCCAGGTTAATCGCTCAGCTCTTTCCGCATCTACGGCTTCGTGCACTCGCTCTTTTCACCTTATTGTGTCACAGTATAATCCTTGTCGTTTAATAATGCGCAAATTTTTTCACATTAAAATTGCAATATCATATAACTATTTACAAGAAATGCTCCTAGACAATAAACAGAGTTGATACAAAGGAATAGAATAAAAAGACGCAAGCGCAAGTGGCGTTGGTAAAGTACTTTCGCTAACGTCGAGCCGTAAAATATTGTTCGACCGAGCGAGTGGTGATAGGTCGCCCGGCCATCACACGTGATATCGCCGTCGCCATCGCCGTCGCATTAGGTGTTAAAACCTAATTATCACCTCCTCGATAGCGACCCCTCTTCCTCTCGTCTAGCAACCCCGCAATAGTAAAAGCACTTTAAGCCACTATAGATAGCTATTTTAACTCGTACCACTCTATCTACAATATATATTTCGATAAATTTCTCGATCATCCGTCATGCGGTCGAGCCGCAGCGGTGAGCGCCTCTACCCGCGTCGGCGTTCTCGTCTACGCGAGCCCCGTCGGCCGTCTGCTGCCGTCCCACCCGGGGAGGGTCTAGGAGAGCGCGAGGGAGCGACTTGGCGCCCGAGCTGAGGCTCCTTAGCCCGGGCGAAGTCGCGAGGGCGGCGCGTTACTGGAGCACGCAGCACTTGCACTTCGGCTTCTTCTTCAGGATGACGTGCTCCACTTGCGAGGCGTCGCCGGGTCCCTGCGCCGTCACTCTGCCGACCTCCACTGTGGCCGTGTTCTGAAAGTCAAAGCACACTCGTTAGTACGGGACGTTGAAGGATCGTTCGAACGGCCTTGAGCACAGCGCTTGGTGCAATCGAGGGCCGGTCGTGACGAAGGGTGAGAGGGACATTGGCGGAATGGTGAGGGAATCGAGAGGGTAGTCGAGGATAATTGACCTTCTCGCCGGCGGTCTGTTGGTTGTTGGATGACTTGATGGGAGTGCTGTGGGCGTTCCCGTTGCCCTGGTTCAGCCGGGGTGCGGTGCTCTCGTGGAGGCTCGTCGAGTCGAGGAGCGGACTCGAGCTCGAGACGCGATCCACCGACTTCCTCTCGCAGCTCGGTAGTAACGCCGGCGCATTCTGGCCTGGCGTTGGCGTTATCGGCTTGCCGCCCTTTATCAGCTGTACGATTTCATCGGCCTCCCGTGACAGGTCCCCGTCCGGCCTGAACGGGTTGTCCCAGCCGCTGTCGGTACTGAAACAGAAGGATCGGCATGATTAGA
>NW_011948423.1:7139235-7140623 GCF_000503995.2 Ceratosolen solmsi marchali
TGCTGATTAACGCTATTCCCAAGAGGGCGCCAGCTGGATTAGAACGGTCTGTCGACTTCAAGGGCCGACAAATAATTTCGCGATTGTCGTGGGTTTGGGGTGGTGGGATGGTGGGGTGGTGGTGGTGAAGTAACATGACAGTGCAATGCGCTTACGTCATTGAACTTTAATGATTATCGTCACTTTGCTGACGAGCAGATATGCTTATGCTACGCTGTGGAGGCACGTGCCTTAAAAAAAAAAGGAATAGGAAAAAAAAGGCACGTTTTTGTCACACGTTTTTGTCTCGGTTTTCACTCCTTAAACTCGCACTATAGGCACATTTGTTTCCTCATCTCTTCCCCTTCATAACATTACAATATCAGATAACAATATTTACTCATATTTAATTCGATCGAACAATTTTTCTTTCTTTCATGTCAAATACGCAAATTTTATATTTTAATATATATGCACAATTAGGGGCGCGCTCGCGCGTAAATGGATATTTTGTTTAAGCAAACGATGATACAGAGACAAAATATTAAATTCTCAACTGACTCTTGTTTCACTTCGCATCATGTATCATAATATTTAACATTACAAATGTTGTCAAATACATTTCTATTCGCAAAAGCTCTTAGTCATTAATATCAAAGATAATGTAGTTTAGAGATGTATTTCACAAATGGTTATTTATAAATATTTAATTATAATTATCACTTTAATTAATTATTAACTTATTATATTAAAGCTTCACAAATTGATATTTTGTTAATACGAGAGATGAAAAATACGACAAATAGAAGAAGAATACTAAAAAAAATGCTAATGGCTGAAATATTAAACGTAAAATAGATTGTAAGACATATCAACATTATGATAATGGTGGTAATAATAATAAAAAAAAAATAAATAAATAATAATAATAATAATAGTAATAATAGTAGCAGTAGTAATAAGGATAAGAAGTATTGCCAAACGGGGGTAGCAATAATTTTTACGGGCAATTGGAAATAAACAACAGAGGACAAATAATATATAGTTGTACGAGGCAATTTTAACGGCTTGGTTGTCAATAAAATATTCTATGCCTTTTATAACATTATTATTATAATTCAATTTGTTAATAAATTGTTCCTTAATAATTATTTAGTAATAATTTTTATTCGCAAGTCCTTTTATCTTCGTGACAAAGGCAACATCCCTCATCGAGTCGCAGCTAAGTGGAGAATCGAAAAGCATAGCTTCCACTGCCCTCCCTCTACAAAAGTATCATCATTCTAAAGATTCGCCCCCCCCCCCGGCCAACCAACACTGCGAAGCTACAAGTATTCCATTCCCAATACGATACGTCAATTCATACAATTGGAGATTTAACGCTTATGAGAATCGAGGTGCAATGATTC
>NW_011948423.1:7140731-7147774 GCF_000503995.2 Ceratosolen solmsi marchali
AAGAGCGTCATTGCGTGTACGCTCATTGGACTTTGCAATTGGCAGATACAATGAATAGGACATTTACACGCAATGAAACAGCGTGTCGGATGATTGCCTCGCCACTCCTTCTATTCTATGACACTGACTTTTAGCTCTGACATTGAATTGACTTTAATCATTACTGCAATGCAATAAAGATTAGCCACCAAACCCAATAACGATATGCCTGCGTTTCAAGCATTTTTTTCATCTTCTTTTTCTCATTGGTCCCCCTTCTCCCCGTTCTGTCCCATCCCGTTCCATCCATTTTCTCATTATTTCTTATTCTTCTTTGTCGGTCGGCAACTATTTTCGACGGTTCTCCAGGCTACGTTCACCTGGCGAGTCGTCTGAACAATGAGGCGCGACTGCACCCGCCGCCTTTCCCAATTTGCCTCTTAGCGTCAATGGCGACGACAATGGCGCTTAAGTAAAAACAAAACAAAACGAAAAGGGACGTACGTTTCGAAGGTGATAATTGCCACTTAGGCAATCTCGATACATTTCGAACGCGCAAGAGCAGCTTGTGCACCGGTACGAATGACGTCGACGGAGTGCGGATCTTACGTGTTGCGTCGGGACCGCGTGGGAAAACCCCGACGCGACAGCTCCGTCAGGCTCAATTAAACGCCGAAATACGCCGAAATTATCGATTAAGGAGCCGAGGGGTGGCTGGGAGTTGTTCGGCCGTGCACTTTAATTATGAGGTGCGGAGGTAGAGGGACGGCCGCGGAAAACTCCGCTCGAGTGTGAGGAGCGAGCGCCGGTAAGACGGCTGCGCGAACATAATGGCGAGAACGCAAGGCGCGGATTTTCCACGCGATTACGCGAGTCCGCGACATTACGTCAGCTCGCGCTTTTAGCTCGGTTGCATCTTTGCTCGCGCGACTGCTTAACATTAACTAAACGACTTCTCGTTGGCATAGGCAGTGCATACGCCACTACCCGGCTCTTCGTCATCCTAACCTTGTACGCATTTCCAGGCCCCCGGTTTACGAGGCGAACGACTTCGGGCTCCATCAGTGTGGGGCCGCATTCTCGATATCTTTGCCATTATTTTTATAACCTCGTGATGTAATAGGGGGTGGCGAGCTGTCGCGTCACAGCTACGTCGTCACGAGTCGGTTTGACCTGGCTCGATGAGCGCACGACGGCGTCTCAATCGAGCCGAGTCCGAGCGCAGTCGTATGGAGGCAGTTTGTCATCCGGAGGAGGAAACGGCAATGCTATTTTATTTACCCAGTCCTCAAACGATATCCGAATGCTCTTTCTTGTGCAAGGACCTTTGCTCCGACGCGTCCAACGGTATGGGCGATGTCGGGAAGGTAAAGAAGGTAAGGGAGTGGAGAGTCCACGTCGCTCGGTTGAATTTGTCAGAATGAGTTTGTTGGTAGCGCGGCCGTGCGTCACCTTCGGTACGAAAATCTCTCTCTCTCTCTCTCTCTCTCTCTTGAGAGAGAGAGAGAGAGAGAGAGGAGAGAGGGACGTCTGGCATCGGTCCAGCTAAACTAATAGCTCTAATGGCGCATCGAGGATGGAGGCGGCGTGCCTAGGTTAAGGTGGAATAAAGGAAAAGTTTGAAAGGTCTCGGGAGTGAGGCGCGGAGCCGTGGTGTATCGATGGTCCCCGGGTCCAATCGTCGCCGCCAACTCCTTCACCGACGAGCGAATCCGTCGGCTGGACCGCGTTGGCTAGTGCCTCGCGGGGGCACGCGCGAGCAGCAGCCAAGGCCAATGCTGTTACGCATATTGAAATAGAGCGGGGGCCCGCGCGAATAACAAAACACGCGGCAAACGTGAAAACGACGACGAGGTCGCTATTAATAGAGACGCGGGACGTCGGTGAAGTGGGATCGTGGGCGCAGCGCGAAGATGCCGATGGTGCGCGCCATGGACGTTGAGGAGACGGGGGTGGGGTCCGGCAAGCACGACTCACGAACCGATTTCCGGGGAAGGACACGAGCATGCGCCTCCGACGCCTCGACCGAGTCGCCGGGAGTTACGAGACGGCGTCTCCCCTGCACTCGGATCTAAAAACAGAAGTGGAAATCCCATTGTCAACGTATTAGGATATCAGCGCTCGTAAAGTACGGGAAGTAGCGCGGCGTCGGAACTTTCGTTGTACCGATACGCAATACCAGTTTTATTGCCTCGCCATACGACCCCCCCCCCATCCCCCGCTCCACCCAATCAATCCCGCGCCCCGCGCGCCTATCAATAAGAACTTTAAAAATAGAGGCTCGGCTTTCGCTCGACTACCATTCGTTAACTCACTCGCTATGCCGCATTGTAATAAGCATTTGAGCAAATTTATACAAATATATACCAGTCGCCCGTTACGCACCTAATGGAGAGAAAAAACTGAGAGTCTTGAAAGGTATTATCGTCGTGTGCTTGCGCCGAGCGCTTCGCTCACTGCATTATGCAACGTTACTCGCGGATTTCCATTTTACAAGCGCGTCGCTTTTCGAAGGCTAAACAAATATTATGCGCAATTAAACAAAATACAAACAAACAAATAATAATAATAATAATAATAATAATAATAATAATAATAATAATAATAATAATAATAATAATAACAATAATTAAACGAATAATAAAGAGGAAAAGAGAGGAAGAGTAAAAAAAGTTATATGTAACAACTGCCATCGTGGCATATTGGAGTCTATTAATCAAATTAGTTGAAAGTTTTGTATTCCAGTGTATCTGTTAAATGAAAATATTTTACAGAACGAACAAAATACAAAGAGGCAAAAGCAAATAAAAATGTAAAAACAAACGCAAAACGACGGTAAAAGACTGGGTGATGCTCAATGTTGACGGAAAAACGAGGACAATTCAAATGACAATGAGACGAACCGTAATAATATATTTGCTTATAAATGCTTCTAAGGGATTATGTCACAAGGGAATTAAAATCGGACGCACGGCTCGTGCAGCGTGCAAGGGCAAAAAATAATTTGAGATAATTAATGTAGACATATCGAGACATAAGGCGGATAATAGAATTTGTTCAAACAAGCGCCACATTATATTTCTACAGGAGACACTGCTTTTGTTAATCGATGTCTTGTCTGTCCACGATAAGACAACTTTCCTTTAAAATTGTAAATTCCATTGTGTACAAAAATATCTGGGCTACGTAGCCTGTGCCCTCTGTAATTGTGAAGTAGCTGGCCTGGCGGCTGTCATTGTTCCTCCCAATCCACGAGAGCGCGTGCACACATGCCCACGCAGACACAAACACACAAACGCACAAACACGCAAGCGCGCACGCGCACACACGCAGGCACAAACGCGCACACACAAAGCCAATAATCGCTCGCTACGATGGCCTAAGTCAAGATACCGTTAAATTTAGGACGGAAGGTAAGAGGGATCCTAGGCGAAAGAACGGGAAATAAAAAAGGCCGAACGTGATAGAATTGGGAGCATCGGCTCTTCCGGAGACACGTACAAACACCTCGTGCACTTAGTGCTTGATTGTACGATGGTGTGTGGCTTCGAGAGAGAAGTTTGGATGATTCGTGTGTATCGCAGCTTCGTATGTATGGGTGAGGTCGATAAAATGCGACTTGAAACACCACCGGCAATTCGCGTATATTCGGCTAAAAGCTGCTGCCGCTTCACTACGACAAGCCATTATGTATTCCAGGTCTTTCGGGAGGGGGTGGCCAGTGAGTGTGATTCGAGTGTGAGGGCGTGATTGAGGGGGGATGGGGAGGGGAATGTGGAGGGTGAGGGGTGAGGGGTGAGGGGTGAGGGGTGAGGGGGAGGGGGGATTGTGAACCACCGCCGTCTCTTCCAGCGTAATTCCCTTCACAATGGTCTCGTCTAATGCTTAAGCTCCGCTTAAAGTGATGCGAATGATTTCGTAAAGTTGATGTTGCTCTGAATATTAGTAGCCGAGAGTGGAGATAGCGCGCACAAACACATGCCTCATCGTGCAGAGATGTGTAATATTACGTAATAACGACTAGCGTATCATATAGTGTATTCCTATCATACTATTATATTGTGTATAGATGATTTGATTGATATATTCTCGATATCCAGCTAATTAATTGTTTTAAGTTTTAAGCTTTGGATGCAAGCATATCAATTTCAATTTTCCATTTCAATATTTACACATTTTGTTTTGTGTTAAATGCAGTTAAAGGCGATGACCGGCTGATCGCGCTATCCTCGATACCTCTTGAAAAGTTCATTTATTAAATGCATGAAAATTACTTCTATTTCTATTTTGTATGGCACTTTATTTTATATCTCATGTACAATGTCGCTCCTACACTTCGTCGTTGTAATATCATTGCAATTAATCAAAGACTTTATTAGAACATCTTCATAAGTGACCGTTAATGATAAAAGGGGGTGGATGAGGGGGAAGCTACGTAATGAAATTTTGCATTGCACTTTACGACGCATTAAAGATACAATAAATGAATGCATACTTTTTTTTTCTCAGAATTTTATAATATTTATAATGGTATAATTTTAATTATAATTTATAATATAAAAAGTTCTTGCGATATTAGTTTTGCTCCAGTAAGCATATATAGAATGTTTATTAAGTTTTGTTTTACTTGTTCAACAGTTTCCGACGAATGATCAGTGGGATTTCTAATTACTTATTTATTAGCAATACTCTTTGAACTCTCTCCCTTAATTAATTTACGATGAGAGAGAGAGAGAGAGAGAGAGAGAGAGAGAGAGAGACGCCACAGAATTTCTCCACTTATTAAAAGATATTATCTTGTGGTTGTCCAAGTTCAGTTTACATAAAACAAATTATTCTTAAGAAAAACCGAGCTTATAATAATTCTGATAGTTGCTACAATTACGAGGAAAAATAAAAGGAGTTGCTCAATCTAATAATAAGAGGCATTGTTCGGCAATTTAAAAATTTTAATTTATAAGTTTTTTTCAAGTTGACTTATACTGAATTTTAAGTTTGTTACACAAGATAAATTACTATCGAGTTTACATGTGAGAGTGGTATGGAAATTGAATATGTAACTTGAAAAGAGAAAATAATTCAATGTTTGACAAAGTCTTTAAAAACTTATGTGTCAAAAGCTTGAGCTGTGCTTGGTCTATTGCAAACGCGAGTTTATGTAAATATGGTAAAAATGTAAACAAATTTCCTCATACTTTGATGATATAATTTAATGTTCAATGTCTGTGATAGCGAATCAATTATATTTACTACTCAATTTTTTTTCTCGTTTAAATTTGCATGTAAAACCTTATTTATTAGTTTTTTTTTTTTTTTTTTTTTTTTTTTTTTTAAAAATTTTTTCATACATATGTACGTGCACGCGTGTTCAATAAACAATGTGTTATATAAGAAAAACATTTGTAAATTCTGACGATTAAATTTATGTAGAAAAGACTCGATTGTTTAAGCAAACTGATTTTCGAATAAAACAATAAATATCTAATATTTGAAAATTTAATCACGTTAAATGACCTTTAAAGTGTTTAAAGCGATAATAAGTTGCAAAAAAAAAGAAGTAATTATTATTTTGTCAATTAACGTGACGCGGGCATACCAAAAGATAAATATTTATAATTACTGTTTAAATTAATTTTTAAAATAATTTCTTGAAAATTTACCGTGAAAACATGTGCACACAATCAAGAAATATTCAATTTTTCAAACGACTTTATATACATATTTTCCTTTTCTTTTCCTTTTTCTCTTTTTTCTCTTTTCGTATACAACTCATTATCTCATATCGATAGATAGATTTCAGTTTACGCGAAGATTATAAAATATCGATAATCTAAGCCTTCAAAATCATTAGTTTCATAAATATATAAATTGCATGTTTTTATAAATTAAAACATGTAAATATGTAATGCCCAGTTTTTCGACTTTCGCCATCGTTAGTGAAGTTGCATTTAAAAAGTTTAGCTATTCGAAGACAATAATAACATTTCAATTTTTATATAATTGCAATGTATCTAACGATTATATGGATGGCCTGCAAATATCTAGTAATATCGTCGGTATTGAATTTTTCAAATTACATAAGCCTTATTAATTAAACTTGTTGTGGTCTTGCAAATGATATTTAATATAATAAGTAATTTATTATTAATTATTAAGAACACCCGAACGAAGTATCATATAATTCAGAGTCTTATGTAATCTTTATCGGAAATTTTTAAAACCAGATATTGATTTCTATGGAAAAACTATCGTGTTTGCTTAAGTTTGTGAAAAAAACCGCGAGGACGACGAAGAGGCGACGATGAAGAATTAATCGCCGAATATAAAAAGTCTATAAATAAAAAGAAAACGGAGCACCAATTTTTTCATTTTCTTTTTTTGTTTTCTTTTTCTCAGATATTTGTCGAATATCTTAGTCTTGTTGATTTATATTATTTTTAACTGACATTAGATAAAGATAGGTTTGTGTCTGGGAGGGGGGGGAGGAGGCTAATTGTATCAGGATTTATTTATTTCCTTAATCGAATCGAATTAATTGAGGCGAATGACGCCGTAAGGAGAATGAAAATTGACGAGTGGCGATTGTACGACGAGAATGTTCAATTTATTCTATGAAATTTGTACTATGAAATTTAAGATATATTAAGCACAGTGTGAGGATGCGATAAGAGGATGCAGTAACGGTGATGTGGGAGTTTCGACGCTCCGTAAACACATGTTTTTCATTAGATGCTATTAGAGAGAGGATAATTAAGAGTTTGGTCGTGATTAGATTAACAGGGTACTTGAATTGTTGAACGAGGAGTGGGAGATACGGAAGCGTGGGCGCGAAGTTCGCACGATGCGGGGGAGTGCAAACGCCGTATATTTGGGCGCTTAAGCCGCGGTTGTTTAAAACGAGACGCGTGTAAGACCAAGAAGGCGGAATGCTCGGGCAGATAACGGCAAGAGCACGGCGGAATACCTCGTATTAACGTCTCCTCCTCCTCCTCCTCCATCTTTGGGTACTTTGATCACGTAATAAACGTGACCGCCATGAGTCGTCGTCATCGTTCGAAGCGGCA